>NC_091950.1:73031184-73386486 GCF_031021105.1 Erythrolamprus reginae
TGAGCTCTTACAAGTGTTCGATCGGATTCGGACTTACTCTTCCTCCATCGCTTCTCTAGATGTCTCTTCTGGCGTTTCAACTCCCGGAGCTCCTCGTTGAACCATGGAGCTCTACGGGGTCTAGTGCTGCGGAGAGGTTGCAACGGCGCAATTCGGTCAAGAGCCTCTGCAGCAGCCTTGTTCCAGGCCTCAGCCAGAGACTCTGCCGGACTGTGGATGAGTGTATCTGGCATAACCCCAAGCACCTTCTGAAAACCCTCTGGATCCATCAGGCGTCTGGGGCAGAACAACCTAATCGGTTCCGCCTCCCTGCGGAGAAGGATTGGACCCAGGAAGTCAAGCCACAGTAGAAAATGGTCTGACCATGACAAAGGCAACACTTCTAAGCCCCTTAGTCTCAGACCATTACTCAATTGCCCAGAGAGGAATACTGTCTCGGGTGCGTGCCCCCCCTCGTGAGTCGGACCCTGTACTACTTGGGTCAGGTCCATGGCTGTCATGGTGGCCATGAACTCCTGTGCCAGTCCAGAGTTTTTGCCGAGTGATGGCAGGTTAAAGTCCCCCAAGACAATAAGTCTGGGGAACCCCACTGCCAACCCGGCTACCTCGAGTAGCACAGGCAGGACTTGTGACACGCAGCTGGGAGGCAGGTACGTGAGAAACAAGCCCACCTGAGCCCCTAAGTCCAACTTCACCAGGAGGGACTCGCAACCCGCAATCTCTGGAGCAACGAGTCTACGCAGGCAAAGGCTCTCCCTGGCTATAATAGCCACTCCTCCCCCCCCTTCCCTGGGGTCGAGGCTGATGCCATATCTGAAACATGGCTGGGCAAATTTCAGAGAGAGGAACTCCTCCCTCCTGGCCTAGCCAGGTTTCAGTTAGACATGCCAGGTCAGCCTCCTCATCCAGGATCAAATCCCGGATGAGGAGAGCTTTATTTACCACCAACCTGGCATTGAGTAGCAACAGCTTGAGCCCAGGGTCAGAATTACACTCATCACCAGTGCCCAGGGTTGAGCTCACAGAGCCAGAACAAGGGATCGTTATTCTAAATAGCATCGAAACTCAAATCAGAGTTCGAGGCAAAGTATTCCTCTAAGTTCCAATTTATTAGCACAGCCATGTTGGCACATCTGGAAGAAATCCGAATCTGAAGTCCCAGGGGTTTCTCCACCCAGTTGAAAGTTCAATCCCTTGTCCCCACATCCCCAAGTCCATCACATTGACCAATCTTTATTTGCCAACCTGGCAGCAATTCCCATCTCCTTCCGTGTAGGTGTAGAAGTGCAAAGACAAAGGATGACCTTGACAATCTAAAAGGAATTTGTTATGGCTACATGCAGACATCACTCATTTAATTACCCCTCCCAAATTCCCACAGCTAAGAATGCATTTTAAAATAGCCTAAAGTGTGGCAGGCCAAAGACCCCAACTAAAATGTCTTTGGTCTGACACTGCAAACTTTTCCAATGACTACAGAAATATGTAACAAAAGCTAGCCAGCCAAAGGAAAGGTGGCTGGATAGTGTCCACCTGAAACTATCACAATGGGGCAACCTAGGGAGAACATTTCCTTTTAACTATTTGCAGAAGAAACAGAGGAGGGCTGACAAACAACAATGCTGGTTTTTTTAAGTCAGTAAGGAGCTGCATGCTTACATGGCACTGAGATGACCTCTGCTCCATGAAGAACCAAACAATTATGCAAATGGCGGGACTCATTAATATCCACCCATGCAGGAGAGGCACTGATCAAACAATTAGTGCTGCTTCATTGCTGGCTGTATGGAGGCTTTTACATAGTAATGGGCAAAAATGTTTTAAATCTGAACCACTTCCAATTTGAAATGGCCCATTTTAAACTCGAAACAATTGTCCCGAGCTTAAACAGGCATGCTTTTTTTGAAATGGACGGCTTCAATGGTTTTGGAAGGTTTTTAAGCTTGAAATGGAGCTATTTCAAGCTAAAAAAAACCCCAGTAAGAATCTGTTTCAAATGCAAAACAGCTCTTTCAAAGCCAGAACAGTGGTCTCAAACTCAAATTCTCAGGATTCTTAAATCTGAAATGATTTGAATTCAAAATGTTTTACATTATCCCTACCTTTACATAAATACAGATCCCTAACTTTAAATGGAGATAAGCTTTTCTCATCAAGGATACTGAGGATTTGTGAATGCCAAGACAAGTTCTAATGGGGATTAATTTTATACTGTTTTTTGCCAAATACAATTCTTATGGGTGACTTTTATTCCAAAAAAGACATCTAGTTTGTGCTGGACTGAAATAGAGAATTGTGCTTAAATAACAACCCTTCTCTTTTTGAATAGAATTTAGCAAGTTTGATATCATATAGTTTATTTCTCAGAAAAGCATTTATATTATGTTCTCCAGCACCTTTGTTTCCTTTGACTGCTGCCTCACTATGTACTAATAGATCCTCTTCCAACAGCCTTTCCTACTCCCTTTTTCTTAGATTAGTCAGATGAGTGATCCGGTCCAAAGATCAGAGACTGAATAGGCTGTGAACAACCAATGTAATGGGGTTGTGTGATGAAATTACTGAATGCAGATGTGGGAAAGTAAAAATAAAGACAATGTGAATGGGGTGTGTGTGTCAGAACAGCATTTTAACATGAGTTTAAGCAGTACTGTAGTTGATTGAATTATATTGATATCAACAAGGATGGTACCACAAGTAGAAAAAAGTCTTACTTTCTAAGAGGAAAAATACATCTGAATGATTTTATTATCGAAGTGGCAATGTTCTTACATATTAGAATGCTTTAAACAGTTTGGATTTGAGGCCTAAAGTTGGAGATTATTTTTATTTGGACATTAGTTGTTTGTGGACTGAATTTGCTTTAAGAGATAGTTATTAAAACCTGAAGTCTCTGAGAAGCAATTATACAATGCCCTGTAACCCTGTACAGTGATATTATTATTATTATTATTATTATTATTATTATTATTATTATTATTATTATTTATTAGATTTGTATGCCGCCTCTCTCTGTAGACTCTTACAAACCCCTCGTCATACAAACTTTTCAAGATACAAACCCGGGGTTTAAGATTTTTTTGCCTCTTCTTCCAAACTATTTTCACCTTACAAACCCAAGCCACCGCCACTGGGATGTCCCACCTCCGGACTTCTTTTGCCAGCGAAACGCACATTTTTTGCTGCTGGGAAACACCACCTCCGGACTTCTGTGTTTTTGCAATGCTACAGTGGAATCCCAGCAGGGCAAAAACGGGCGCTTCGCTGGCAACGGAAGTCCGGAAGTGGGGTTTGCCAGCGAAGAACCCGTTTTTGCGCTGCTGGGATTCCCCTGTTGGGATTCCCCTGCAGCATCACAAAAACACAGAAGTCTGGAGGTGGGGTTTCCCATGGAGGGAAGCCTCAGGAGAATCCCAGCAGTGCAAAAACAGGTGCTTAGGCTGGCAAAAGAGGTATGTTTTGGGCTTGCACGCATTAATTTCCATTGATTCCTATGGGAAACATTGTTTTGTCTTACAAACTTTTCACCTTACAAACCTCGTCCCGGAACCAATTAAGTTTGTAAGACGAGGTATCACTGTACTTGCCTTATTTGCATTGATTACTTCATAATTTTAGTGGTCCTTTTTCTACCTGGTCTTGCTTCAGTACATTAATGAGCGTCATAACTAAGAAACTCTCTGAGATTCACCTCGAAGGGAAAGGCGTGGCAGTGGGAGATACTGTGAGGCTTGGAGGGTATGATTCCACCTAGTACATGGCTTGATAAGCCCTAGGTAAAAGCCAATGTTACGCTGGGGGTAGACTGCAAGTTAAATGCTCCAGTTGTGTTTGAAAGGCCTTCTCCCTTGAAGCAACGGAGGTGGCTAATTACAAATACTGTTGGGCCCATGCCAAAGCAAGCTCCAATGGTGATTAGTGGGCTGATGTTGTTTAGGCCTGAGACCTTGTATAGATTTTGCATTACTTTCTGCCCTGAGTCGTCTGAGAAGGGCGGCATAGAAATCTAATAAATAATAATATTATGAAATCTGGAATAAATTTTATGACTGGGTAGAAACAAGGAAAAAAAACAAAAACAAAAACAAAAATAAAAACAATGGCAATAATGGTAGTAAATAAACAAGATGTTCTGAAAATCATTTCGAGATACAAAATCAAGATCAATCCAATCTGACTCTAGATTAAACTGTACGATAGAACAAATGTGTGACAACTGCTGATGCCATAAGCTGCATATTGATATCCAAAAGGAAAAATGGAACTGTTAGGTCAACAGTTCAACGGGGGGTGAGGGGGAACCAGGGGCAGCTCTGTATAAAGTATTTGTATAAAGTATCTAGAATTTAAACACAACAACTATACAAATGATAATTATACTTTGAAATGATATAATATGTAAAATATTATATATCTGCTCTTTTTTAATCTTTGTATTATAATAAAAAATATTTTTAAAATAATAATAATAATAATACATAGATTAAAAGTTGATTCGACATTCACACCCAATGAATGTATGTTGGTCTCCAGGAAGGAAGTGCTGAATGAGTTACATTCTAGTCCTGTGCTGCTGAAAATATTGATAAATGACTTGCAGTTAGAAGCTAACAATGTGATACAACTACAACAAACAAATCACTAAATGCAATCTTAGGCTGCATCAGTAGAACTGTAGTGTTAGATTGATTGAAGTAATTGTTTCTTTCTCTTCTTGTTGATTGGATTGCACCTAGATTATGCATCCACTTCTTGCCATTTTATATAATGAAGAACACTTCCAAACTGGAGTATGTCCAAAGGAGAGTAAAGATGATGACTGATGATTGATGATGATGACAGGGAGGTCTGCAATAAAAACTATGAGGAAGAGTTGGAGGTATCAGATGTACTTAGCTTGCAAAAGAGAAAACAATGGGGTGACATGATATCTGTCTTTAAATATTGTATGGTATGATAGCTGGCCTTAGGTATTGGAAAGGCTTCCATCTAGAAGATGAAGAATAATTTTTCAGTTAGTGAAGGCATTCAGCAGAGACTGTGAAGAACATAGAAAGATCTTAGACTACTTCTCTTTTAAAGATATCAGATATCAGATTAACAAATTTGGAAGGGATCTTGTAGGTCATCTAGTCCAACCTCCTGCCCAAGCAGGAGACCCTTACATCTGCCTCTACCTAGGATTTTTTAAATCTATTTTTTTAATAATAAGAAAATCCAATTAAAAGTTACTTTAATATTTGCCTACTAATAGAGAAATATTGAAATTTTCTCAAAAGACTGGAAAAATAAGTTTTCCTCTCCTTTCCCCTCTTCTTTCTGTCGCTAACTTAAAACTGACTTTTTAAAGCTATTATCTTTCATTTATTGACACAAATTTGAAAGGAAGTTCTCTAGAATAAAAAAAATGGGGGGTGGGGTACATAAAAGTGATCAAACTGCTCTTTACAAGGCCAGATCCTGAAGATGAAACTCAAATACTCAAATACACCTAATGAGAAGGAAGGACTCATTGGAGAAGATCCAGCAATTGAGAACAAAAGGACAGCAGAGAATGAGGTGGTTGGATGCAGTCACTGAAGCTGTAGGTGTGAGTTTAAAGGGACTCCAGAGGATGGTAGAGGAGAGGAAGGCCTGGAGGAACATTGTCCATGGGGTCATGATTGGTTCAACATGACTTTGCAACTAACAACAAAATCCATTACAATCCAAACTGATTTTTACTTCTAATATCCACAAATGTAACTAACACAATGATGAAAAAGAATGTTTAAACACTTCTAAATAAGTAAATAATCTGATTTTATTAATAGAAAGCTTAATTCAAAACAGTTAATATTGCTAGCTTTTCACTTAAAGAATGAATCATTTTACTCTTTAGTAATCTCCTATTCAGTTTTTAAACCTTAGATTCTTACATTATTTTTCATAGAACTTAAATTCGACCTTCTAATTCAAAACAAAGCTGTAGATGTAGAGGTAGACTTCAACTTATGACTGTTGGTTAAGGAACTGTTAGAAGTTAGAAGTATGCTGAAGGAAGGAACACAGGACCAGAACTGAAAGTTACAATTGTTGAAGCAGCACTCTCCCCCAGCTCATGTGATTGCAATCTAAGCTCATGACTCTTTATAAGTAATAAACAAAATGCAAGACTATGAGAACAATCTGACCAGTCTAGCATCCTGCTTCACCCATACTTGGTTCTCACGACTAATCAGTGGGCATTAGGACTTCAACAATCAACAATTAATGTCTCTGATTGATGGCAAATAGACCCGGGAACATAAGATTAGGGAGTTTTTTCGAACAGAACAGCAGGGTTACTGCTGTTCTGTTCGAAAAAACTCCCTAATTTTATGTTCCCGGGTCTATTTGACCTGGACTGCAAATTGATCATTTTAGGTACTTATATTTGGTCTGTTTGAAAGCTTTTTTCACCTGGAAACAAGTTTGAACATTTCTGCACACAATGGAATGAAAATTGAACTGAAAAAAATAATCCTTATTGGTTTATTTTGCACATAAATATGCCCCCCCCCGTTTTTGTGAAACTTTTTTAGGTTTATTGATAATTTTGCCTGCAAAATGCATTCTATTTTACTAAAGTTGGTGTGGGATTGGTAGCTTGAACATTTCTGAACATAATGATATGAAAATTGAACTGAAAAAAATGATCCTTATTGGTTTATTTTGCTCATAAATGGCCCCCCATGCTTATACTCAAATAGGCTTATACTCGAGTAGGCTTATACAGTGATCCCTCGATTAGCACGGTCTCGATTAGTGCGAAACGCTACAACACGGTTTTTCACAAAATATTAATTAAAAAATACTCCACGTTTTTTTTGCTATACCACGGTTTTTCCCACCCGATGACGTCATACGTCATCACCAAGAGTCACTTCTCTGTCTCTTTCTCTTTCTTTCCTGTCACTATGCTTCAATCATTTTCTCATTTCTCTTTTTTTCTCCCCTTTTTTCTATCATTTCTCTCTCTCTTTCTTCCTCTCTCACACTCTCTTCCTCCCTTCTCTCTCCCCCCCTCCACTTGCCCACGAGAAGAAAAAAAGCAACCTCTGCCGGGCAGCTCCCCTTGTGCCCCCGCTTTGTGCCTGCCTCTTTTGGGGATTTTTTTTTCTTTTCTTTTTTGCGCTGGCGGCGGGAGCTGTTGGGGAGGGCTCTGCCGGGAAGGCCTCTCAGCTGCAGAGCCGAATGGGGGCGGAGGCAACAGCGGAGCCCGGCGCTGGGGCCATGCGAGGCTGTTCATCCAGGGGGGCGTGGACTGGCAAGTCGCCCTCCTTTCTCTCTCTTTCTCTCTCTTATACCACACTGGTAACAGGGAGAGAAAGAGAGAGAGCGGAGGGCACCTTGCCGGTCCACGCCCCCCTAGATGAGCGGCTCCGCATGGCCCCAGCGCCGCCCAGGCAAAGGGGAAACCCCAAGATCGCTTGCCGCTTGCCGTATTGCAGCGAAGGAGGCGAAGCAAGGCTCCAAGCTGCAATACGGCAAGCGGCAAGCGATCTTGGGGTTTCCCCTTTGCCTGGGCGGCGGGAAGACCAAGGGAAGGTTCCTTCAGCCGCCCAACACCTGATCCGCTCCGCAGCGCGGCAGCAGCGAGGAGCCGAAGATGGGGTTTCCCCTTTGCCTTTACCCCATCTTCGGCTCCTCGCTGCTTCCGCGCTGCGGAGCAGATCAGCTGTTGGGCGGCTGAAGGAACCTTCCCTTGGTCTTCCCCGCCGCCCACACGCAAACTCCACCATCTGCGCATGTGCGGCCATGAAAAAAATGGCGCGCATGCGTAGATGGTGTTTTTTACTTCCGCACCACTATAACGCGGAAATCGATTAGCGCGGGAGGTCTTGGAACGTAACCCCCGCGCTAATCGAGAGATCACTGTACTTGAGTATAAGACAATATGGTTTTATATTCACAAATAAACCAATAAGAATCATTTTTTTCAGTTCATTTCTATTTTTCTTATGTTTAGGATTGTTCAATTTAGTATATCAAAACTTTTGGGGGAATATTCCTTAGAGATTTGTAGCCTAAAAAAATATAAATTGACAAAAAATTCAGAAAGCATGGGGGGAGGGGATTTTTGATCAAAATAAAAGTATAAGCCTCAATTTTTTCAGTTCAATTTTCATATCATTATGTTCATAAATGTTCAAACTAGTTTTCCAGTGGAAAAAGTTTTCAAAAAGACCAAATTCAAATACCTAAAAAAAATCATTTTGGTCCGGGTCTATATGACCCGAACAGAGTAAACGTGACTTTTTTTTTGCCCAGAAAATTTTTTTGCCCCACCCCCACAAATATTTTTTTGATGATCAGCCACCCCGAGTCTACGGAGAGGGGCAGCATACAAATCTAAATAAATAAAATAAATAAATAAATAAAATAAATTGTTAAATTGAGTAAATGAATGCCTAAGATTTTAAAGAATATTTCGGATTTGGAACATAAAAAAATAAAAAGTGAAAATGGTTGCAAGCAGCCGAGGGGGGGGGGGAGGCCTTATTTCTGATTTTAAAAAACCAATAAGAATCATTTTTTTCAGTTCCTTTATATTTTTCTTATATTCAGAAATGTTCAAGCTACCAATCCCACACCAACTTTATTAAAATAGAATGCATTTTGCAAGCAAAACTATCCATAAATTGAAAAAAAATTCACAAAAATGGGGGGGGGCATGCATTATATCAGAAAAATAAACCAATAAGATTTACTTTTTTCATTTCAATTTTCATATCATTGTGTGCAGAAATGTTCAGACTACTTTCAGTGAAAAAAGCTTTCAAAAAGACCAAACATAAGTACTGCAAATGAAGAGTTTTCGGTCCGGGTCGTATGTGACCCGGGAACAGAAGATTAGGGAGTTTTTTTGCCCAGCAAAAACTAAGCCCCCCACCCCCCAAAAAAAATTCTCATAGAGAGAACCCCTGAAATGATGAAAAGTCATGAAATTTCAAGTTTCAGATATGCAGGGAAAATATTTTACAGGGACTCAAACTTGGCTTCGGGTCACATACGACCCAAACAGAACAGCAGGGTTAAATGTATTAGAACAGCAACTACTAGAATTTCTAGGTAGCACAGCCCACAAAGCTGAAGGATATCTGGTTGATACAAGATTACAGTATAGTACCAGCTTTCTTTCCATTAAAGAAAACTCATGGTTGTTTGTAAACTTAATTCTTTACTAATCTTACTAAACAGTATTCATGTTATATGACACTGGGCAATATGAATTAAGATTTAACTTTCAAGGCTATCATCATTTTTTAAAAGTTTAACTTTTATGAATGTATGAAGCATTAACTTTTGAAAGTTACTGATGCACTGAAAAATAACAATAAAAGCCACTGTACTCCAACTAATGATTTAGGATAGTTATATTACTGGAAAAATATCTGTGTTCATGGCTGTCAGAAAAAATCCTGAAAGAATCCATACATTTGCCATATCCATTATGAGTGTAAATAATTGCTTTGAAATGCATGATCCAACCGTTATGCACACTCTAGTTCTTCATATGATTCTTGAACAGTATGAGTGGAGCACTGAGATAGCAGTGATAGAAAAGCTCCCCTTTTACAAGCTCTTTGTTATAAGTTGGAAACAGGACTTTTGATACTTGTGGCTCTGTTAGCACAAATAGTTAGCACTATCAACTGAGCCAAAGTACTGATTATTTCTTCCACAGACTTTGTGTGAAGGAAGAATTACTGTCTTAAATTTAACTGGCTTTAGCAACGAACTAATAGCGATAAGCTTTGAAATAGCGCAACAGAATGCATGCAATTACAACTGAAAGGCAAAAAGATATCCACACACACTCAGTGTTATTCTAATGAGCAATGAATATTTCAGAACAAATATGCTCACTTCTCACATTTCTTCTTTTACCAACTTCTATTATATGGACTACTGTATTTTGATTAAATGTGGCTGAAGACCACTACAATTTGAAAGTCAATAAATATGTGAAAGCATATAGTATACACAGACCCTGTCTTCCCTTTCAAATTTTAAACATGGGCAGAATCTTGAAAGATTGTTCAATCTCTTAAAATCTGGATTTTGTCTGCCTGAATCTTGTGAAATTTGTTGATTTTCCAAGATTCTGGTCAATAAAAAGGGAAAAAAGAAAATGTAAATGGCCCCGTACTCTGAAGTTGAAAATGATTACTATAAGGAACTGGCTATTTCAAAGAAAAGCCAATCTTTTTTCTTTGAATCATGACATTTGTTTGATCCATGGAGAAGAAAACTACTGGATTACTAATGCAGATGAACTCTAGAGAACCATTTGCTAGAATGGCCAATAATATTCTAGTTGTATGATACAATTGCTGGCTCTAACACAGCAACGTAGGTCAAATAACATATAGCTCAAACATAAAATAAATGTTGAGTTCTTGCCTGCTTGCTTTGAAACCATGAGTTATGAATTGATTGATTTATTCAATTTGATATTTCAGCCAAAACTTTTCTTGCTACAAATTGTTATAGAACAATAGCTTCTCTTTAAAAAAAATCAGGAATACAAGAAAAACACACCCACAAACAGTAGTTTTTTCTATTTGCTGCAAGGTTCCCTTAGTTGCTTACTCTGAAGTCCAATAGCAGCTGAAGCAGAATTTTATCTTTTTTATAGGAAGCAACAAGACTTTTTGCATTTGCTTCTTCTCTGGTAGATGAATAAGACTACACTGGCTCCAGTGTTTATTTTGATGATCCTAGAAACTCCGGGACCAATGGAAGAAGCTCAAGCATGTTTCTCTTCTACTCTGAAATCCCACGGAAATAACCAATATTTCCAAAATGTATCATTCATATTTTAAAATGTATGTGATATATGCAAAAGTAATGCAAAATTGAATAATGCTTATCCTACTAAATCCATTAATAGTGAACCAGCCAGTTTCTTTATCAGAATCTCCACAGTAAGTCAAATGCAGAAAATAGCTTTATTCGTGACAAACGTGTGTCGTGTAGCAAATGATGGAGGTAGAATCACATCTATTTAAGGAAGAGGAGTCACTGAACCAAATTTGGGGGGGGGGGGGTTTTCTAGCTAGCCAGCCAGAACTAAGGAATGCTTAAATAGCATTAGGTAATTAAAAGCTATGGATCCTGGGCCAGCTGTTGAATATTAGTCTGATAGGTATTTTGCTGTTATTGATATTGTTAATAGCATTTTTATTACTACAATTAAGCAAAATAGACAATAACAGTTTTACTCAAAATACATTGTCAATGTCATGATTTGCAGTTTTGGTTATATAAAAAGGACTTTTGATAGATATAGCCAATATTTTGTATACATTTTAATGGCACCAATGCTCTAGTTTGTTTGCTAATGTGTGTTAAAATGGCAACCATTCATGAGTGTGAATGCTAAAAGGAAAAATAAAGTCATTAGTTTTATGAACTTACAAATAAATTAAACCTTGCCTAAGATGTATTGATTTTCTGTGGCCTTGACTATAGAGTAATGTCAAGCATGCTCAACAATCCATTAGATTCAGCATGCAAATCTATTTACAATTATTTGTTATTTGTATTTGGAAAGATATACAAGAATCAGATATAACACAGATTTAAGCTTACTAGAGTTTTCATGGAACTCCTTGATATTACATCAGTACATGAGTGATCACAATTCAGATGGTTTTTAAAAATGGTTTGTGTTTTTCATAAAATAGTTTGAAATGTTTAGGTTTGTACACCCAAAATTGTTTCAGACTTGCTATGTTGTCCAACTATTAATCAAAGAATATTGCCATAATGCTCTATGAATCTGGGTAAGATATTTTTCAACAAAAATAATATCCTGCAACAAACCAGAAAAATATAATAGAGTAAGTATATATCATAATACAAATAAACATTAACAAAACCTATGATTATATCCTAGGGCTTTTGAAAAGGATATGAAAAAGCTTTCCACTTCAGATCAGAAGTATCTGAATAGGCATAGCTGGGTTTTCAAATGCAGATGTCTGAATATTATTCTGTTTGAAGAATTGGGAGTTCCTACTGATCCATATTGTACTTGTAAATCTTTATAAAATATGGAATTGAATATGTAGCATTTACTACCAGTGCAACTAGTTCCAGAGCTTAGATTTGTATGTTTGTTTTTGTATTTCATCAAGAGCACAATTTTAGCACCATTTGTATAAGACATACATTATTATTTTAGATCACAACAAAAGAGATGTTTATATCAACCAAACTCCCATATATGGGCAGTGTACAGGGTTGATAAATAAATAATAATAGTCCATTTGTGAACCTGGAAATATAAAATATGAAACTGTACCTAAATGTGGCATATGAGCTTAAGTGCAATACAATATTATTTATAAGATATTCCTACATATTGTAGGCAGGATTTTGTTTATTTATTTATTTATGCATCTGAGCCTCAAGCTCAGGAGCATTGAGCCAAGTTACAAATTTGGCAGGCATGGTGACATTTGAATCAGGGATATTATTAAGGCTTTCTAGAGCTTACAGGGCTATCCTAGTGGAATACATTTTGATAAATGTCTATGTACTCAGAAAATCCAGATAGGTTTTCCAAATTTGAGAGGATGTAGTGCCTTGATGCTTCAAAAAGAAACTGGGAACATTTATTTATTTTATTTATTTATTTTGTCCAATACATAATACACATTGAAGAGAATAGATATGTAATAATATAAATAAAGAAAAGAATAGAAGAAAAGATATAAAAGTATAGGTGAACATATTTGAAAGGAAGAAAAGATAAATGAGATAAGGAGAGACAATTGGATAGGGGACGGAAGGCACACTGGTGCACTTATGCACGCCCCTTACTGACCTCTAAAGAACCTGGAGAGGTCAATCGTGGACAGTCTAAGAGAAAAATGTTAGGGGTTAGGGGTTGACACTACTGAGTCAGGTAATGAGTTCCACACTTCAACAACTCGGTTGCTGAAGTCATATTTTTTACAGTCAAGTTTGGAGCGGTTATTATTATTATTATTACAGTATTATTATTATTATTATTATTATTATTATTATTATTGTTTATTGGATTTGTATGCCGCCCCTCTCCGTGGACTTTGAATCTGTTGCGTGCTCTTGTGTTGTTGCGATTGAAGCTGAAGTAGTCATTGACAGGTAGAACGTTGCAGCATATGATTTTGTGGGCAATACTTAGATCATGTTTTAGGCGATGTAGTTCTAAGCTTTCTAGACCTAGGATTGATAGTCTGCTTTCATAGGGTATTCTGTTTTGAGTGGAGGAGTGAAGGGCTTCGGTTATGTTGTAGACCATCCCTACAAATGGTCTAATGTTTACCAACTTAACATTATCTTACTTATTCAGTGAAAAGTCAAAGGAGGCTAACTTATGTGAAAATGTCTTGTCAACATGAAGCTGTGCAGGCCTTCCATCCTAGTATCTCCAACCAGCAAAGAATAAACAGTTGGGAATTATAAGAGTTGTAGTCTCAAAACATTTCAAGGGTGCAAGTTGCAAAAGCTGATTTTGGATTTCATATCGGGGGAAAGAAGACTTTCCAGCACAGAATGACTGAAAGTATAAAATGGGAAAGGAGCGGTTGAACTATATATATAGACATCGTGTATTTTATACCCTCAGATTACAGATGAAAATGCCTCTAATAGGAATCAGGTAATCCTTAATTTACGACCACAACTGAGTCCTGAATATTAATGGCTAAGTGAGAAAGTTAAGTCAAGTTTTGCCATCTTTCTTGTCACAGTTGTTAAGTGAATCACTGTGGTTTATTTATTTCATTTATTTATTTATTCAATTTCTAGGCCACCCTTCTCCTGAGACTCAGGACACAAGTTGTTAAGTTAGTAACATGGTTGTTAAGTGAATCTAGCTTCTCCATTGACTTTGCTTATCAGGAGGGCACAAAGGGTGATCACATGACCTTGGATCACTGCAACCATCATAAATATGAGACAGTTGCCTAGTGTTTGACTTTTGATCATGTGACCAATGGGATGTTGCAATGGTCGTTAAATATGAGAAACCATCATACGCCATTTTTTCTAGTGTTGTAACTTTCAATCGTCACTAAATGAACTGTTGTAAGTCAAAGACTATCTGTATTCGGTTGGCAATACTTAACTAGAAACACATCTACTCTTGAAAAAACACTCTAGAATATTTTTGCTTTATTTGTTTTTTATCAACAGTGTTATACAGACCATTGATATATATAGACATCAAGTCAAATTGGAAGAGAATTAGTATCTTTTCAGTAATATAACTGTTTTCTTGTCATCTCACCAGAATACAGAATTTCAGCTGTATCAGGCATCCTATTTGATATACTATGTTTTTGGGAGTATAAAACACACCTTTTCACCCCTAAAAGAGGTTGAGAATTTGGGGGTACCTTATACTCTGAAAAATATGGTAGCTTAGAAAGAAAGAAAGAAAGAAAGAAAGAAAGAAAGAAAGAAAGAAAGAAAGAGAGAGCATTAGGAAATTATTGAGATCTTTTTCTCTCTCTCCCCCTCAACTGAAAGGGGGAGTTTGTAAATCACTCAGCTCCTTTTCAGTTACCACTCCTTGTTTAGGATGTCTAAAAATGTCATAATAATTTAGCAACAAAGAGGTAAAGAACCAGAAGTTCTAGCTTCTAATTTTAAATTCTGTCTGCCGTCTTGCCATGCTAAAGAAATTCACAATATAAAACATTTGCATGGGTGGAAACTACAATGGCAATATACAAACAAAGTTTCTGGAGGTATGTTATTGTAATAAAGGAATCACTGGAAGGCAGGGGGTTTTTTTTTGAAAGAGATATTGCTAATGGACACCATGCCAGAGTCGCTCAAGGAATACTGCTGCAGAATCCCAACCGGTGTTCAGAAGACACAGATCGATGCTCCTGCAAGCAGAGGCTGTCTAAATCTCCATTTCATTCATTAATTTGCACTCTGAGCTGGTTAACTCTTTAATGTGGGAGAAACTGTCAGTGGAGAGGCCACTGGAGCACACAACTTTCCCTGCGGTATCTGACCTGTCGATATTTCTTGGAACATTTTGTTTAAACCGAAAGAGCTAGTGGCAAAAGAGGAAAACCAATGGGGTGTGGAAGAAATGGCAGTTTTATAAAAGTTTACGCTATTAAACATTAGAAGATTCACTCTTATGCTGCCATTCGGTTTGCACAAACCGAATGGGATGATATAATTTCCCCGACATCTTAGACAGCCTCTCAGTTATGCAATTTAAACAATTCAGGGATGCACGCAGAGCATTGTTTCTTTGGGGATTCTTTCCAGCTCCTTTACCATCAGTGGCTGCAGGAGGTCTTTGTATTCCTCCAATGAAGCAACGTTTTGCACCGAGGTTGGTATATGTGTAAGTATCTACTGTTTTCACCAGGGATCAATAAGGCTAGATACCTGTGTGTCTTTGCTTTGGGTATGTGTTTTCTCTCCCAGCATGCTGCAACAGTATGGTTTTGGCTGTGTCAGCGCTTAGACAAGCATAGGCAAAGCTGCAGATGCTCCACTCTGGGATCACATGATGAAGGCAGATGAATAGGGAACTTTAAAACAGAGGAGGTTTCATAGAAGTGTATCCTTTAAAGGTTTCCTTGGATTTTTTTTTTCTCAGCAGCTCTCTCATCCTATTTAGTCCCATTTTCAAAACGAATCCTACTTCTGTGGCTTCTCCTAGCATACCAAATATAGTTCAGTTCAGTTCTGTTATCCTGCTGATAGTCAGACAGTCCCCAAGTTAGTTAGTTCCTTTCTAACAAGTCTTTGTGTTGGAAAAGAATAAATAGCTATAGCAGTAAGACTTACCTACCACTTCATAGTGCTTTACAGCACTCTCTAAGAGGTTTACAGAGACAGGATTTAAACTTAATATTAACCGCTCCAAACTTGACTGTAAAAAATATGACTTCAGTAACCAAGTTGTCAAAGCGTGGAACTCATTACCGGACTCCATAGTGTCATCCCCAAACCCCCAACACTTTACCCTTAGATTATCTACGGTTGACCTATCCAGATTCCTAAGAGGTCAGTAAGGGGCGAGTACAAGTGCACTAGAGTGCCTTCCGTCCCCTGTCCTATTGCTCCCCTATATCTCCTATACCTTTCTTCTATTCCTATATCTCTTCTTCTATTCTTTCATTGATATGTTCTATTACTATATCTTCTTTTCTATTATTTCTTAGATATATTTTATTATGAGTATCTCCTCTATAACCTTCATCATGTATTTTACTATGTGTATATATATACATATACAGTGATCCCCCGTTTATTGCGTCCCCAACCATTGCGAACAGGGTACTTCGCTATTTTTCAACCCGGAAGTCAAAATACCATCTACGCATGCGTGCCCGTGGGCACGCATGCGTAGATGGCAACCGGGAGATCAGCTGCTGGGCGGCTTCCCTGAGTCTTCCCCCTCTTGCTGGCGTCAGCGAGGAGTTTCCCCACCGCCCACGCAAACTCCTCGCTGCCGCCCGCCCTTCGCCCGCCCACGCCGTTCATTCTCGCCACTTTCGAGCTGAATCCGGGAGCAAATTCGCTCCTGGATTCAGCTCGAAAGCGGCGAGAATGAACGGCGTGGAAAAGCCGTTCCTTGCCGTTCGTTCTCGCCGCTTTCGAGCTGAATCCGGGAGCAAATTCGCTCCTGGATTCAGCTCGAAAGCGGCGAGAATGAACGGCGTGGAAAAGCCGTTCCTTGCCGTTCGTTCTCGCCGCTTTCGAGCTGAATCCGGGAGCAAATTCGCTCCCGGATTCAGCTCGAAAGCGGCGAGAATGAACGGCGTGGAAAGCCGTTCCTTGCCGTTCGTTCTCGGCGCTTTCGAGCTGAGTCCGGGAGCGAATTCGCTCCCGGATTCAGCTCGAAAGCGGCGAGAGCCAGCGCCCCCCGGACCCCCAACCCGGGTTTGGGGGGCTGCTAGGAAGCCCTCCATGCCGGCGGCAAACAGCCGCGCCGCCCCCAATCTTCGGCTCCTCGCTAGCGCTGTGGGAGTAAAAACACCATCTGCACATGCACAGATGGTGTTTTTACTTCCGCAGCGCTACTTCGCGAAAACCCGCTCGTTGCGGGGGGTCCTGGAACGGAACCCTCGCAACGAGCGGGGGATCACTGTACCACTAAAACCCTCATTGTGTATTGGACAAAATAAATAAATAAATAAGATAAACAGGATATTGCCCTCAACAATCTGAGTCCTCTTTACTCTTATTTGTTAATTAGTGTAATTGTTGGAGCGATGAAATTGTCTTTTTTTAGTGGATAGGAAATATGTATAACCTGATATATGGAAGGAGCATCACAGCTTCCTTTTTGCCTCTCAACTCCACTAGGGGCCATATTCCAAGGCACATACTTTTTTATAGCCGACAACTATAATCTATAAGTGTAACATATTTTTGCTGATAATGAAAAGGAAGGGAGACTACTATAGATCTATTTCCTGTTGAAGGCAAACAGCCCGAAATAGGTCATAGGAGTCTCCCTTCCTTTTCATTATCAGCAAAAGCATGTTACACACACACACACACACACACACACAGTTAGGCATTGAAGTTGTATTTTCTTATTTTTATAGTTTAAATATATTTTGTTGTCAATTAGTTTAAATATGGGAGGGATGAAGTCAGGATTGTTTAAATGAAAATAGAAAGTTAAGATGCTCCATTGTTTATTAGATAAAGATAAGAAAATTCTATACACACACACACACACATTTTGTTAGGCATTGTTGTTGGGTTTTTATTCATGTATGTTTTATCTTAGGGTGGAGAAAAAAATAAAACATTTATACCTCCCCCCCCCCAAAAAACCCCCCAAACCCCAAGCTGAGTCCTCATTTTATCGACCTGACAGGATGGAAGGCTGAGTCAACTTTGAGCCAGTTAGGATCGAACTGCTGGCAGTTGACAGAATTAGCCTGCAATAGAATTCTAACCATTGTGCAATCACAGCTAAAGGAGTCAAACTATTCCCCATAGCACCTGAGGGTAGAACAAGAAGCAATGGCTGGAAACTAAACAAGGAGAGAAGCAACTTAGAACTAAGGAGAAATTTCCTGACAAGCTAGAACAATTAATCAGTGGAACAGCTTGCTTCCAGAAGCTGTGAGTGCTCCAACATTGAAAGTTGTTAAGAAGATGTTGGATAACCATTTGTCTGAAGTAGTGTACGGTTTCCTGCCTAAGCAGGGGATTGTACTAGAAGACCTCCAAGGTCCCTTCCAACCCTGTTGTTGTTATTGTTGTCATTGTTGTTGTTTGAAAACAATCTGTAATTACAGACATATGCTTCATAATTACTATCTATGACATAGGCCAGGGGCATCCATCCTTTTGGGCATCAGGGACTGGTTCTGTGAAGAGAGTCTTCTCTGTGGACTAGAGGAAGCTGCTGCCTGTATCCTGCAGAGGGAGCTTTGCTTGTTTGCGCAGCCCAGTTTCTGGCATGAGGTGGACTGGTGCCAGTCCATAGGCGGGGATTGGGGACCTCTGACATAGGCAGAAGGACAAAATAGAAACGTCAATCTCCAGCTTCCTTTGTGAAACAGTTTGAGTCACGCTGCGCCCTTAGCTGAAGGAAATGAAGGGTTCAAGAACGACAGCATGGAATATGCCAGGCCTTTCTGCAAACTATAAATAGGAGCTCAAATACAGGCCGGTATAATTATTAAAACAAACCACAAAGACTTGTGGGCTTTAGCTGTTTCTTTATACAAATATTGAATTTACTAATTTCCCTTGCCTTGCTGTTGAATAAAATAAAGGGCTTCTCTCATCCCCCACCTTCATAGAGCTGATTCCCTCCTTTGTTTAATATTAGATGCACTGCTGAATTGCAAGGTTGCAGATAATAGTTATGTAAAACGCTTAACATTTAGGACCATACCACTGGGTGCATGCACAGCAATTCCTTGTTCATTAGTGGACAATCAGTACTTTCTGTATATTAGCTGAGGTATGTTGGATCCACTGGGGAGGGTAAAGGAAGCACCACATAATTTTAATCCTCAAGTCAAATTGTTTGCAGATAAAATTTTGATAACACCTGTTTTCCCCCTTTCTCTTGGCCAATACAATCCACTGAGAATGCCAATTTTCAGAATTTCCCTGCAGAATTGTCAAACATATGTATTTGTATTTCATTACTTGGGTAATAGCCGATTTGCCAAGTTCATTTACTACTAGTTGCTCCTCAAATATCTCAGAGGAATAATTAAGAAATACTAAGAATGGAAACAGTAGTATGTTAGGAGGGGACTACAGCAATTGCTGAAATCCCACTCCTGATTAAACTGCTGTCCAGAATTAAATATTCAACAACTGAAATCCTGTTTTCTTCTTTTGCTCTGTACAACTTATCTTCAAGGAGACAGAATAATTCCCTGTTTTGTGCAATCGAGACCCAAAAAACAGAGTGCCATTCAAACCTATTTTAAATTGAAACATGCCTGAAAGAATGGTATTTAAGCTGAAAACTGACTGGCTAATGGAAGAAGAGTGGCTGTCTGTTCAAACTGGTTCAACACACTAGCACTGGACCAAATAAAATTTATTGGTCCATTCTGGTAAACTGGTTAGAGATTTAATGCTAGTCTTTAGTCAAATTCAATTCTTTGAGTGGGCTTTCAATATAGTAGGAAAAAAGTATGCTACTGTAACTTTCTGGGGGATGATGAAAAATCAGACGACTTGGTCAAGATAAGACTGTTCCTACATATAAGGGAGAGAATACTAGGTGATGTTATAAATAAATTGGATTAAAATAAATACTTCATTTAAATAGCAAGGTTTATTTATTTATTTTATTTATTTATTAGATTTGTATGCCGCCCCTCTCCGTAGACTCAGATCTTAAAGTTACTTTCTGTCCTATTGCTTAGCGGTATATGGATTATTATAAAATTTTGGGGGAAGTTTTATGATTGTATAGAAAACTAAGAAATACATATATATTAGTAATCGGTTAATTTTGGAAAAAATGAAACATGAGAATTTGATTTAAACTTTGGAAGCCAGATGGCAAAGATGAGAAATGCTGATAGCACTATATAACAATATAACACATTATTTACTTATTGTTTAGATTTTAAACATATAGAACTTTATTATATGAAGTAGGTGATATATTATGATTAGTTTCTTTTACTAAAGATTATATATATATAATATATATATATATATATAATATAATATAATATATAATATATATATATATATATATATATATAATATATAATATATATATATATATATATATATATATATATATATATATATATATATATATATATATAATGTCGGATCACCCTGGTATATTTCAAGGAACGTCACAGCTCCTTTTTGCCTCTAGGCCCAACCCAGGGCCACTTCAAGGCAGTTAATTTATTTATAGCCGACAACTATATTCTGTATGTGTCAAAAAAACATTTGACATATATATGAAGGGATTGGATACTGTAGCCTAGAGGATAATTCTCTGCCTTACAAGGTGAAGGTTGCAGGTTCAAGTCCCAGTGGGTATGGCTAGCTGATGAGGCCAAAATAAGGCCGAAATAGATCTATCCTAGTCTCCCTTAATTTTCAAATTCAGCAAAACAACATGTGACATATATATATATATATTTACAGCAGCACGAAGCTTATAACTTCAGCCTGATGATGGTGAATGTGATTTCACCAAAACGTCGCATAGACACTCAAAATATTACACGGGGCAAAACCCGAACTCAGAACAATCTACATACATATACCCGTGAAAATCTACGAAAAACACACACACACACACACACACACACACAGACATATATAATTTTTGATTAGCTAAATGATACAATATTAAAATTTAGATAAAAGAGATTTTATTATTCTCTGAATTGATGTAATGTAATTTTTATAGTAAGACGGAGAGGGAAAAAAATTATTTAGATTTTTAAGAATTGATAATGTTGTATAAAATTAATAGAAAATTTTAGATGAGGAGAGATAAGAGCCTCCATTGAGGGAGTAATAAGAAAAGAAAAGTTTATGTATGATTTGATTTTAACCATTGTTGTTGTGCTTATAACTATATATTGTTTTACTTTAAGGTGGAGAAAAATAAAAATCTTATACTAGAAAACTACATGCTTATACTAAATAACCTATACCCCATTGGGTCATTGTTTCAGAGCTATTCCTTTACATAAACAGAAAAAAAGAATCACCATGGATGGGCAAAAAAGCAGTGGGAACAGGAGCAACTTCCAACCTATCAGTTTCCTCACTGGGTTTTCTTGTGGAAATTTGTCAGGGTACATAGGAAATACTCCCTCTGTCCCTTCCTTGACTCTGGAGCACCAGGGAACTACCAGAGAACTGAAAAAGAGCTAATGTGGTCCCCATCTTCAAAAAAAGGCAGAGAATCAGATCAACAAACTACACATCAGTCTGATATCGATACCTAGGAAGATCCGGGAAAAGATAATTAAGCAATAAATCTGCAAGCACCTAGAAACAAAGTTATAACCAAAAGCCAACATGGGTTTGTCAAAAACAGATCATGTCAAACAAAAGTGATTAAACTAGTGGACCAGTGAAATGTTGTGGACATAGTATATAAGGCATATAAGTCAAACAAACAAATAAAATAAAATAAAATAAACCTACTTCTTAGTAAGTTAGAAAAATGTGAGATTAACAGCATCACCATCAGATGGATTCATAACAGGTTGATAAAGCACACTCAATGTGTAGTCTTTAATGGAACTACATCTACACGGAAGTAAGTAATGAGGTACCTAAGGTTCTGTTTTAGGCTCACACTTTAATATCTTCAAAAATGATTTAGATGAGAGAATAGAAGGAGAACTCATCAAATTGGCAGATGACACTAAGCTAGCAGGAATAATCAACACCTCAGAAGATAGGCTTAAGATCCAGATGGACCTCAACAGACTTCAACATTGGGCCTAACCTAACAAAATGAAACTTAATAAGAAAAACCCAAAAGCAAAGGTACAGGTACAAATATTTGGCTCAACAGAAATAACTGCAAGAGGGATATTGGAGTCCTAGTGGACAGTCACTTAAATATGAGCAGCAAAAAACCAAATGCAATTTATTTATTTATTAGATTTGTATGCCGCCTCTCTCTGAAGACTCGGGGCGGCTCACAGCAACAGAACAATATAAATCCAATAGTTAAAAATAATTTAATTGTTGCATTCAATTGATACAGCAATCCTATGCTGCATCACTCCGTGAGCTGCACTGGTTACCAATTGGTCTCCGGGCCCAATTCAAAGTGCTGGTTATGACCTGCAAAGCCCTACATGGCTTAGGACCAGATTATCTTTGGGACTGTCTTCTGCCTCATGTATCCCAGCGGCCAGTTAAGTCCCACAGAGTCGGCCTTGACCAGGTCCCATCGGCCAGATAATGTCGACTGGCAGGGCCTAGGGGAAGAGCTTTCTCTGTGGCAGCCCTGACCCTCTGAAACAAACTCCCTCCAGAGATATATACCGCCCCCTACCTCTTGGTCTTTCGTAAAGCTTTAAAAACCCACCTTTGCTGGCGGGCATGGGGACCATGAGTGATGAGGCTGTCTCCGGACGATATGAGATATGATTGGATTGGATGGGATGAATGTGTATGAATGTACATGGGGTCTTTTAAAATGTTTTAATAATTTTTTTCATATTTTGTAGTTATTAGATTTCTTATATATTGTTATATTTAATGTTGTAAGCCGCCCTGGGTCGCCTTGAGAAGGGCACCATAGAAATATAACTAACAAACAAACAAACAAACAAACAAACAAACAAACAAACAGAGTGATAGAATCAAGAGCATGAGAATTACTGCTTTATAATGCCTTGGTAAAAACCACACCTGGAATACTGCATCCAATTTTGGTCACCACAATATAAAAAAGTTGCTGAGACTCTGGAAAGAGGGCAAGAAGAACGACAAAGGTGTGTCTGGGTATGGGAGGGGCTGCAGGGTAAAACATATGAAGAGCAGTTGCAGGAATTGGGTATGTCTAGTGAAAAGAAGAATTAGGAGTGAAATGATAGAAATGTTCCAGTATTTGAGAGGTTGCCACAAAGAAGAGGGGATCAACTTATTTCCCAAAGCATCAGAAGAAAAACAAGAAACAATGTATGGAAACTGAAAAAAGAGAAACTAGAATAATGTATGGAAACTCCAATGCTGGAGTCTTTTAAGAAGACACTGGACAGCCATTTGTCTAAAATGGTATAGGGCTGTGATAATGAACCTATGGCATGCATGCCATGAATGGCACGCGGCGACATATTGGTGGGCACATGAGCTCAGGTCCGGTGTGCATGCACGTGCTGACCAGCTGATTTTGGGGCTTCTGGGCCCACTGGAAGTTAGGAAATAACCTGTTTTCAGCCTCCGGAAGGGATGGGGAAGGCTGTTTTCACCCTCCCCAGCTCCTAGAAAGACTCTGAATCTTAGGGAGAGCAAAAATAAAAATAAAAATCCCAGGTCTTCCAGTTCAATCAGAATTTGGTAAATGGACCATTTTCTGGGTCTGGAGGACCTCTGGGGTGGGGGCATTTTCGCCCTACCCAGGCTTCTAGAAAAGTCTGAAGCCTGGAGAGCGCGAAAAACAGCTATGTCATTATGTGCTGGGATCGGGTGTGTGTGTCATGCACTCATGCACAGGGGGGGGGTGCATGGAATTATGGGTGTGGGCATGCAGTTGCCCCCCGCACCCTCCCCTTTTGGCACATGAACCAAGAAAGGTTCACCATCACAGGTATAGGGTCTCCTGCTTGAGTAGGGGCTTGAACAACAAGACTTCAAAGGTCCCTTCCAATTCTAAAATTCGTTCCTTCCTTCCCTCTCTTCCTCCCTCCCCTTTCCATCCTTCATATCTCTCTTTCCCTCCCTCTCTTCTGCATTTACTCTTTGTAGAATTTCACCAACCTTGAGCTGGGAAATCTTTTGCCATAAGGCTGTACTGAAGTGTTGTTTGTTTGTGGTCTGGGATTAAACTGCTATAAAACAGAGATATAGCGTTTAAAAATAAGTCCCTAGATTCTTCTTTTTTCAAATGACTTTTTTTGTTTTTAATGTATTGGTATATGCCCCAAGGCTTTGGGGAATGGTTTATGTTATGAATGTGAATGATTGAACTTATAAGTGAATAAATAAAACAAATATTTAGCACTGAATACATAGAAGAAGGATTTAACCAGCTTTAATATAGAGAAGAAAATAACAAACAACTAATGTATGAAGCACAACAAGGTGTGAACAAATTATTCATTGCACTAAATGCTCACTCAAAATCTCTTGTAGAAACAATTAAAGTACTGATAGTGGTCTTGTGTTGTTTCCAATTGTCTGGAACAATTGATCCACAATTATCTTTGTAGTCCCTGAAGTCCTACTATAGTAACTCACTCAGCCACGATATATTTTCTACAGCGCTTCAAACTGATCAACTGGCATACTGAATATCCACAGTGGGAGGCTATTTGGACGGATCTAGGGATTCAAAACTTATCATAATTGATTCCCTGATTTATATTCATACTTATAGTTGTTTATAATTATTAAACTCTTGTGTGATCATTTACTCCCTAAGCTTTCAGGAACTGGAAAGAATTTAATAGTTTGAGTTCTTTTATGCTTTGAAAGGATATATCTGTGGAATTATGAAAGATGAATCACTCCAAAAGTCTTTGTTGCCAATTAATTAGAACTGGGAGGATTTTGACTACTTTTTAAGTTCTCATGATTGACCCATTTCAATTCTAAGAATTCATTGTAGTTGACTCCAATACGTACAGAATATTCAGTAACACAGGGGAAAATCCTTTATAATGAATCATTCTTTCAGCCAGTAACATGGTCTGTTGCCATTTAATTTTAACAGAATTACTGAAGATAATTTTATGTGATGGTGAAGATATGTAGACAGAAGATATTGTTATAAAAATAAAAATAATATTTCTATAAAATAAAAATAATAGCAACAAGATTCTTATTCCCACCTTCTATATTATTATCTTACATTAGTCTACTTCAATAAGAAAGATTGCATTTTATTTCATTTACAATGTATTTCCTTTCAGGAAAGATACATATTCTAAAATATAAATGAAAGATTAGATAGGCATCTAGGATAAGAATGAGCAAGAACCATGAGACCATCTGGGAGTTACAATAACATAATTTTTTATTCATTGTTTATATTTATTTAGAGTGGTGCATAGTCACATGGTGGTGAAGACACTCGCCACCTACTTGGAAGATGTGAGTTCAATCCTGAGTAGCCTTAAGATTCTAATGTAGGCTCACTAAATGAATAGTAGCAACAAGCGAACTTGAAAAAGCAAAAAATACTTCAGCTAAGCCCCAATTAAGGCAAGATTATGCTATTTCTTAATATTACCCAAACATTAAATTACCGTATATACTCGAGTATAAGCCGACCCGAGTATAAGCCGAGGCACCAATTTTTGCCACAAAAACTGGGAAAACGTATTGACCCGAGTATAAGCCGAGGTTAGAAAATGCAGTGGCTACTGGTAACTTATAAAAATGGAAAACAATAAAATTACATTAATTGAGACATGTTTTAGAATATTTATTTTAAAGAAAACCAGTAAACTAGCTCTGTAAATTTAAAAGAGGGTAAACAAATTAACAATATTAACAATAAATTAAAAAGTAAAAAAAGTAGCTCGATCAGGAACAAAGCTAAAACCTAAGAGTTAAAATCCTTCAAAACTGGATTCCTTCTCATCATTAATTGGATTTACATTATTGTTCTGTTTTTATATATGCTGTGAGCCACCCTGAGTCCTTGGAGAGGGATTGCATACAAATCCAATTAAATAAATAAACAAACAAACAAACAAACAAATAAGTGTATCCAAAGAAGAGCTTCAGCATTAGCTGCTGTGAGGTTATCAGCATAGAAAACCAAATAGATAGATAGATAGATAGATAGATAGATAGATAGATAGATAGATATAGATAGAAAGATAGACAGACAGACAGACAGACAGAAAAATAGATAGATAGATAGATAGATAGATAGAAATAGATAGATAGATAGATAGATAGATAGATATAGATAGAAAGATAGATAGACAGACAGACAGAAAAATAGATAGATAGATAGATAGAAATAGATAGATAGATAGATAGATAGATAGATATAGATAGAAAGATAGATAGACAGACAGACAGACAGACAGATAGAAAAATAGATAGATAGATAGATAGATAGATAGATAGATAGAAATAGATAGATAGATAGATGATTGATAGATAGATAGATAGAAAGAAATAGATATAGATATAGATAGATAGATAGAAAAATAGATAGATAGAAAGATAGACAGATAGAAAAAGAATTCCTGTCTAGCTCTGCCTCATAACACATTATTAGATCCTATCCAAGCAAGGACAGCAACTACCACAAAATACCATTTTTTAAACAGTTTAAATCCTTTCAAAGGAGGGGGAGGAGAATCTGACAGCAGGGGGCCTTTTTAATCCGACTCACCATTGCAAATGGCTGCCTTCTTTGCTTGAGCTAGGGAGAGGAACTACGGCGTGCCAGAAGGGACAAAAGCTGGTGCCTCCTCGCTCTGGCTCAAGCAATGGCGCCCTCGTGTGGTGACTTTGTCAATGACCCGAGTATAAGCCGAGGCTGTGTTTTTCAGCCCATTTTTGGGGCTAAAAAACTCGGCTTATACTCGAGTATATACGGTATATTGTCAGAAGTGAATTTAATCTAGAACTGTTTTTCAAACAGTTATGTAAGTACTTTCACTGAAATAGTGACTGGATTGAACTGACGTACATAAATCATAAGGTTGCTAAATATCATTATTATTTTAAAGTTCCCATCTCTTTCAGAAAAGTCAGAAATCTTATTTCCAATCCTTTGACTGTTAGGTATGTAAGCAAGAGATGAAAAATATGACTGTGGAATTTTCCTGTGAGGAAATTTGAAAAAAAGCCCTCTCATCTACTTCTGGGTATTAATATTATTTTATAGTTATTCAGAGATTATTTTGAATGAAATGTATATCTTGCTTTCACACTAAAAATGATGCTCAAAACAGCGACATGATAAAATACATAATAATTAAAATGTGAAACAAATCTAATAAAAACACATTCATTTTTTTAAAAAAGACAGGCACTAGCTGACTAGTTAATTTAAGTATTATTGATTACTGTCATTTTAATTACATTAAATTTTGATGTACAGGTATAAATTACAATTTATCATCTCCCTGCTGCCTTCCCTATCAGTGATACTCTTCTGAGCTGACAAGAAAAAATAGCCTGTGATCTTGAATAAATGGTTATGGAGAACAGTAGCAGCTACGCACACGCACAAATTATGAAGGGCCACAAAATTATAACTGACACAATATAAACTGTATATACTAACTCATTCAACATGTTTAGTTCACAAATGAAGAAAAAGTTGCAGATTATATATACAGCATGTAACTCTGAACTATTTACTCTGGTTTATAGTCACTGCCCCAAATTTTCAGTGCCCCTAAGTCAGTTTTTACGCTCTTTATGAAAATAACATAGTCACAGATCGAAATAATTAACTCTAGTGCCATGAGGTTAAGTGCATAAACATAACAGATCATCTATTCCATCTGGAAATAAGCTTTTAGCCAGTGGTTGGCATAATTAACTGCTTATGATTGATTGTAAGAGAATATAATAAGAGGTGGATCTCAAAGTATCAGCATATTTGTTTTCAAAAAATAAAATAAAATAAAGCTTGTTTCAGTGCAGGATGTAGAGATTTCCTCATTTAAATAAAAACAAAAGTCTACCACACAACAGTTTATTAAAACAAACCATTCTGCAATAAATATCAAATTATGGCGTAGTCTAATATCTGTTCTTAATGTGATAAGAACACTGTCTATTCCTCAATTGCTTTTTTGTAAATTGTATCTGTTGTAAATGTCTCTAATCAATTTTCATAACGTATCTTGTACTTTGATTTCCACGTACAATACTTCAAAATGTCTCTATGAGATTGGGCAGAGGACAGCGACAAAAGAGTGTTAGGGAAATCAGTCCCTTTAGTACACCAAATTCTCATTACTCTATTCAGCTTTTTATCTGTACTGATGAGATAGAGGTAGAGATATGCACATAATGTCGAGAATAAAGAAAATGACCTTGATGAAGATATGCTGAACTTGTTGCTGAGACAAAAGGAGCTTTTTAAAGTTCAAAAGATCCAGAAGACATTCAGAAGTGTCTCAGCCTGATACAAAATTAACTAGGGATACAGGAGGTATAGTACAATAAGCCTTGTAAGATTCTATCCTTATAGCCAATAAATAAAAGTAGTTTTTATTTTCTCCATAAAAGTAGTTTTAGCCTTCCTATGGAGTTCATTACCTAACGAGGCTAACATATACTGTACATGTATACTATACACTACAGTAAAGAGAGATATTGTGGTTATGGGTGATTTCAACATGCCTGATGTTGACTGGAATATCCCCAGTGCCCTTACATGCAAAAATAAGAATATAGTAGAGGCCTTTACAGGAGCAGCTCTGGCACAGCTGGTTAAGTCACCAACTAGAGGGGAGAATATTTTAGATTTAGTTTTTATGAATGGGAATTGGGTTTCAGAGGTTAAGGTGGGAGAAAATTTAGGTTGCAGTGACCATATATTTTTGTGGTTTGATGTAAAAACTGATTGTGAGCAATCCTATACTGCAACCAAAGTATTGGATTTCAGAAAAACAAATTTTAATGCAATGGGGGAATATTTAAATAATTAATTAAAGGGGAGGGATAAAATGGCAGGAGCGAGCACCCAGTGGACTGTATTAAAAAATGCCATCTTAAAAGTCACTGGACTGTATGTAAGGCAAATAAATAAAGGTAAAAAGAAGAAGAAACTGCTATAGTTTAGCAATGATGTAAGGGCTATAGTCAATGCAAAAAAGGCTGCCCGTAGGAGGTATAAAAAATATTTTGGGGAACGTCCAAAAATATTTCACCAGAAGAGCTCTTCACTCCTCCACTCGAAACAGAATACCCTACGAAAATAGACTAACAATCCTGGGTCTAGAAAGCTTAGAACTACGACGCCTAAAACACGATTTAAGTATTGCCCACAAGATCATATGCTGCAACGTTCTACCTGTCAATGACTACTTCAGCTTCAACCGCAACAACACAAGAGCACGCAACAGATTCAAACTTAATATTAACCGCTACAAACTTGACCGTAAAAAATATGACTTTAGCAATCGAGATGTCGAAGCGTGGAACTCATTACCAGACTCAATAGTGTCAACCCCTAACCCCCAACATTTCTCCCTTAGACTATCCATGATTGACCTCTCCAGGTTCCTAAGAGGTCAGTAAGGGGCGTACATAAGTGCACTAGTGTGCCTTTCGTCCCCTGTCCAATTGCCTTTCCTTTATCTCATGTATCATATATATTTTCTTCCTTTCATATATCTTCTCCTCTATTTTATATTTTTCTTTATATATATTACCTCATGTCTATTCTCTTCTATATGTATTGTGTATTGGACAAAATAAACGAATAAAATAAAATAAAAGTATGATACCATATTCTTTCGAGACTGAAGGTTGCCAATGAATGATTGATTAAACAAAACTGCCATTGTGGATGCTGGGCTGTTAGTCCTCAGGATATCCAGAGAGTGACCTTCTATCAATATCCTTGGTCTACTTTGGGAAAAGTTAAAACCCAACTGTGGATAGGTCTAGTTTTTTCCCTGGCTACTCTGCAAAAGTTGACATTAACATCTAGCCTTTCCTCTTCCAGTCATGAGGGTGGAAACACTTTTCTGGAATCTCCATTACTCAGAAAAAAAAATCTATTGTCACCAAGACGTTTGAAGCAGTTAACTTTTCTATAATAAAAGTTACAGAGAAGCAAAAAATAAGGATAACAAATATGGTAAGATAATAAAATTTAAAATAATAACAGTATCTCAGACAGATGTATCACTTCAACTGTATGTAGTATATATAATGAGAAGAACTTTACAATGCCTAGAGAAAAAAATGAGCATTTGGCTACTATGTTTATATCGTATTTTCTAATTAAATTCAATTAATTATTTTGTAATCTTAACATATATACAGGGGTTTATACGTGTTCCTCTTTTTCTGTGTTATTTTTTCTTATTTGACATAAGGAAAAGTCACATAAAGCCTAACATTTGAGACAAAATACAGGTACAATTAATATTGCTCTAAGTGATGGCTCCTCAACAAAGAAAGTTAAGCCTTTTACATTTTAAGTGTAAATGAATTAGAAATTAATGTGAAATCTGGTTTGGAATCATAGGATAATAAGTTCGGTTCCACTGTTGTTTTGTTGGAGAATTTAGCTTATGGCATATCATACATGGATATCAATATATATTAACATTTCATCTAGATTAGTAAAATACAATATACATGTTTAAAAGATCTATGTTCAAATATTAATGTCTAGGTCATCTAACCCAGAGGTCCCCAACCGCCGGTCCGCGGACCGGGACCGGGCCGTTGGGGTTTTCCAGCCGGTCCGCGGCGTCGGAGACCCAAAGCCCATGTGGAGGAAGACGGAGCCAAGCGGGGCCACCCGGAGACCTTTTCCCGTCTTCTTCTCCTCGCTCGCTCCCCTCATAGCCAGCAGCCCCGCTCGCGGGGGGATGCCCGTTCGTAGCTACCAGCCCGCCAAGCGTCGAGGGGGCTTCCGAGGCTGAAGGGAAGAGCCGGAATGCCCTTCCCGGGTTTAGATTGCTTGCTGTTGGGGGAAACGGAGGAGGCGGCGGCGGCGGTGGGGCGCGATCGCCTACTTTCTGGAGCGAGGAGAAAAGAACCGCCGCCTCCTCCGTTTTCCCCAACAGCAAGCAATCTAAACCCGGGAAGGGCATTCCGGCTCTTCCCTTCAGCCTCGGAAGCCCCCTCGACGCTTGGCGGGCTGGTAGCTACGAACGGGCATCCCCCCGCGAGCGGGGCTGCTGGCTGTGAGGGGAGCGAGCGAGGAGAAGAAGACGGGAAAAGGTCTCCGGGTGGCCCCGCTTGGCTCCGTCTTCCTCCACGCAGGATGGGCTTTGGGTCTCCGACGCCCTCGCCCGTTCCCTCAGGAGCGATGAGTGGGACGTCTTCTTCTCCTCGCTCGCTCCCCTCATAACCATCCCTCCAGCGTCGAGGGGGCTTCCGAGGCTGAAGGGAAGAGCCGGAATGCCCTTCCCGGGTTTAGATTGCTTGCTGTTGGGGAAAACGGAGGAGGCGGCGGCGGCGGTGGGGCGCGATCGCCTACTTTCTGGAGCGAGGAGAAAAGAACCGCCGCCTCCTCCGTTTTCCCCAACAGCAAGCAATCTAAACCCGGGAAGGGCATTCCGGCTCTTCCCTTCAGCCTCGGAAGCCCCCTCGACGCTGGAGGGATGGTTATGAGGGGAGCGAGCGAGGAGAAGAAGACGTCCCACTCATCGCTCCTGAGGGAACGGGCGAGGGCGTCGGAGACCCAAAGCCCATCCTGCGTGGAGGAAGACGGAGCCAAGCGGGGCCACCCGGAGACCTTTTCCCGTCTTCTTCTCCTCGCTCGCTCCCCTCATAGCCAGCAGCCCCGCTCGCGGGGGGATGCCCGTTCGTAGCTACCAGCCCGCCAAGCGTCGAGGGGGCTTCCGAGGCTGAAGGGAAGAGCCGGAATGCCCTTCCCGGGTTTAGATTGCTTGCTGTTGGGGAAAACGGAGGAGGCGGCGGCGGCGGTGGGGCGCGATCGCCTACTTTCTGGAGCGAGGAGAAAAGAACCGCCGCCTCCTCCGTTTTCCCCAACAGCAAGCAATCTAAACCCGGGAAGGGCATTCCGGCTCTTCCCTTCAGCCTCGGAAGCCCCCTCGACGCTTGGCGGGCTGGTAGCTACGAACGGGCATCCCCCCGCGAGCGGGGCTGCTGGCTGTGAGGGGAGCGAGCGAGGAGAAGAAGACGGGAAAAGGTCTCCGGGTGGCCCCGCTTGGCTCCGTCTCCCTCCACACAGGATGGGCTTTGGGTCTCCGACGCCCTCGCCCGTTCCCTCAGGAGCGATGAGTGGGACGTCTTCTTCTCCTCGCTCGCTCCCCTCATAACCATCCCTCCAGCGTCGAGGGGGCTTCTGAGGCTGAAGGGAAGCGCCGGAATGCCCTTCCCGCGTTTAGATTGCTTGCCGTTGGGGGAAACGGAGGAGGCGGCGGCGGTGGGGCGCGATCGCCAAGTTTCTGGAGCAGATAGGCTTTGAGTTTTTGGCTGGGGGGGGAGAAGTAGGACCTTCCTAAGTTCCCCCCCCAGTCAAAATCACAAAGCCAGGCAGCCCCCAGCCGCCAAAGGAGCCTCCTCATTCTCCCTGCCCTGTGGAGAAGTGTGGAGGGCTGCGTCACTAAGCTCCACCCCTCCATAACCCCACCCCCATATGACCAAAGCCCCCCCCCCACCGGGCCGTAGAAAACTCGTCTAACTTAAAGCCGGTCCCTGGTGCTAAAAAGGTTGGGGACCTCTGATCTAACCAGTGAAGTTACTTATAGTCAGTCATGATGTGTTTTTGAATGGAGGATACTTTGCCCCATTTATACAGGGAGTCCCAGTAGATGCTGTGTGAGGTGCGAATATTTTTCAGTTTTGTCTTGTGATGACATAGCTGTTCAAAGCCTGACACTTTTTAATGAGGTTATTTGTATGTCTTTCTTCGTTAGAGAAAATGTGGCCATATTAAGAGTTAATGATGAGCTAAAATTTTAGACCAATGATCTATTCAGCATCTTGAATATTTCCATTTAGCTAATTCCACTGTTTCAAATGGTCAGCTGTGCTCAGTAAGAATGAATGATAAAACAAAATATTATTTGAGGTACTTATAAATTATGTGCAAAAAACAACTTCATTGTTCTCCCAAAAAGAAAATACAAAATATATTTTACTATTTCTCTTTTATAATAAAACGTTTGTTCTTGAGTGGTTTATTTTTCAAAGAAAGAGAGAAAGAAATAAAAAAGGGAAAGAACTTGGCACACAGTCAGAAGTACCTTCTCATCAAAGGTTGTCTATCGTTTCATGAATCACATGTGATGGATGAGATTTATGAATTAGAATCTGTATCAAAAGATTTACAACACACTATATTAGTTATGACATCTTCATGTCTGTGAGCATAAAGTTTCAACAAAATATCTATATCATCATCACAGGAGCATGGCCAACCCATTTCTTTCATTTCACTGTAGCACACCCAACTCCTGTCACAGGATTTGATGAATTTTTGAAAGAATGGGCTTCAGATCAATTAAAATAAACACCACAAGCTGATTTATCAAATCTGTTCTGAATGTTCTCAGAAAAATGTCAAAAATCTGATCCATTGATACAGAAAAGTCAGAGAATTGTGGCAGCCTATGGGATCACAAAACCTTTTCAAAACTGTAATAAATCACCAGAGAAAACAAATGGGGCTCCATGTGATAAGATTTCTCTTGACAGCTTAGCCTCAACAAGACATATGTGAGATAAATGGATCCTTTTTCTTTGCTTTCAAATGCCAGTGTACAAAGTTCTCAAATTGTCAAGTTGTGAAATAAAATTCCCCCCTTTTTTGATTAAACAATAGCATGTTTTAAAATAGACCAATTTCTTCACTGTAAGATATATCATGTCTATTCTCCTTAGGCAGATATCTTCGAACAGAACCCAACATTATTTAGAAGGCACCAATTGCATACTTATATCTGGCAACCTTTTTAGAAATGTCTTTTTTACCTTCTATATTATGCAAACAAACTACAGTGTGCCTTTTTTTTAGAGAACAGAAAGCTGCTCTCCAACCATATTCTAGTACAACGTAATATCATTTGATATTTGTAATAATCACCTGATAGTTTCATGTTTATGAAATGACTTTAGAAATGCAAGAAAAACCCAGCCTATTATTCTAAGTTTACCTAGGGACAAATTCCGTTGTTAATAAGGTTATGCAAATTGACTAAAATGCAACTACAAAGAGTTCTTATTTTTAAAAGAATAATGTATTATTTTGAATTGCTATCTAAAAAACCTGGACTGAGGCTCAAGAAAGTACATACATAGTTGATTGACATATCTAACATTATTAAATAGCAACCAGATATTTGAAAAGCCTCAATAGGATGTGAACAATGAAAATGAACAAACTTTATATTTGTGCTAACTACAAAAACAGCGGCTAAAGTTATGAAAGGAATTATATACATTTATGACAAAGCTGAAATTGATTATTAATTTTATTATTTGCTGTTCTCCAGATGAATTCAGAAAGACACACAAAGACTGGACCCTCAATGTTATTCTAATTCTAATGGCAAATTGAGATGAATTTTGAAAATGTGACATGTCCAACATTACCAAACTGGTTGTATGACTGACTAAACTCCCTGAGCTTTAATTTCTCTCTGTAGTCTCTAGTTTACTGCTGAGATCTGCACACAAAGACTCTTTCAATTGTCTGAGATCAGTGTGAGAAACAACACCATACTGCTAGATTTGTTCCTCATTATTAAATAACTAGATCAAATGGTGTTTATCCCGTCCTGCATAAATAACTTCTTATGTTACAGCTTGAAGTTAAAGAATACCACTCTTATTTTAGTGATAGTCTTATAATATTTACTATGGACAAATGACAGGCAGATGAGCAATCAATTGACAGTATTTGGCAGGTGAGAAAGATTGTGTGCCAATTTTTGAATGCCCTGTATGTCTGCATTCTAAAATACAGGGATCATTCTGTCTTTTCAACTCAGTATCGATTCACACCAAATGCTTCTTGAAAATTCCCTATCTATTTGAAAGAGTAACGTGGGAACCACTTCAGACTGCAGTAGAAAATGAGACCAAACCTCCAATGTCATTTGGTGAAGCAACTTTAGTAATAATATATGGAAGCCAATAAGTATTAAAAATAATCGGGACCCACATTTCCTCTATTAAAGGGTTTCCTTCCAAAGAGCTGCCTGGCCTCCTTTTCTTTCCTATATGAAGTGAAGAGCTGGCCAGAAACACTAAGACTCAAAGCCTTTAACTTTTTTTCCTTTGGAAAGAGGAAGGACGCTAATGAAAGAGATGAATGCTGGAGGAGGACATGATAAAAGCTCTGAATCTCAATGTTTCAGAATGAAGAGAATTTGGAGCAATTTGGAGACGGAGAATTCTGAGCCATTGTAAGAATGGGGCCTGCGTGCAGGATGGAGTGAGGTGGTAGAAAGATAAGTGAACCCAGATGTGATGGGGCAGGAGAGAGTTCATGTGCTGGTGGGCTTAGCCAGCCAATGCCTCCCAACACAAAGCAAGTTTCCATATGCCAGTGGGCACTTAATGATGACAATGGGGAGAGCTCACATTGCGGTCATTGAGCAAGGTGGGAGAGTAGTTAAATGACTTTTTATTATTATTAGTAGGTAGAAGGAGAGCTGTCAATGGCTAAATGGTGATAGAAATAATTAGAAATTTTATATCAAAATTATATAGAGCCGGGGTGGCGCAGCAGGTAGAGTGCTGTACTGCAGGCCACTGAAGCTGACTGTAGATCTGAAGGTCAGCGGTTCAAATCTCATCACTGGCTCAAGGTTGACTCAGCCTTCCATCCTTCCAAGGTGGGTAAAATGAGGACCTGGATTGTGGGGGCAATAGCCTAGCTCTGTTAAAAAAGTGCTATTGCTAACATGTTGTAAGCCGTCCTGAGTCTAAGGAGAAGGGCGGCATAAAAATCGAATAACTAACTAACTAACTAACTAACTAACTAACTAACTAACTAACTAACTAAATAAATAAATAAATAAATAAATAAATAAATAAATATTATTTATTAGATTTGTATGCCGCCCTTCTCCATAGATTCGGAGTTGCAGCAACCCATAATCAAAATCCGAGGCTCAGATGTGATCATAAGTTGAGGGCTACCCATATAAATCCACTGAACCAGAAGTAGGTACGTCCTATAGTTATATTAGTAAGAAATGGTATGTTCTGCAATTTTCAGCTGTGCTAGAAATCATGAAGCCCCAATACCATGGGACTTCTTGAATGAGCACAAAATCAGATATAACTGTCTTGTTACACAGAAGGAAAAATCTCAGAAAGACAGCCAGTCTGGGGCAATGGTTAAGGTCAATAAAGATTCTTAGTAATCCAGGTAGAGTTGTCTTTAAGTTGCGTCATGGTAACTGGTCTTTTCTTTTGGGTTAAAGCATTTCACTGAGACTGAAGAAGCTACTTGGATAATCAGCAAAATGTTTCAAATAAAAAAAGAAAAGAAGTCCAGTTGCCATGACTCAACTTCCAGGTAGTGGTTAAGGTAAATGGGCTGGGTGTAAGTCCTTCCACAAGTCTACCTTCAGTCACATAAGCCCACTGAGTGATTCTAAACTAGTCATCTTTTCTTCTGACCTTCATTGGAGGGTTGCTGCTATTGTGAAAAGAAATGTTTGTCATCTTGAGCTTCTGACTGAAAAGTAGGATATTATTTATAGTGTTATGTGGATAGGACAGACTAGCCAGATGCCAGCAGATTAATTTACATCACAATGTATTGAAAGCTGTGCAATCTATAGAAACCCTACAATGCAACATTATAAATATGTCCCATTTTAGATTTCATATTGGCTTTGAATACTAGGTTATAGAAATTAGGAGATTGGAAAATAACCAATGTAGCATAAAATGTAGAATACACAGAATGAAAGGATTAGTGATTGGCAAATCTGAGTACTTCCATTGCTTTTGATTCCCATAAATTATATGGGCGAAGATACTACGCACTTGGAAATTCAATAGGAATATAAGAAGTACTGTATACTGAATCTGATCTTTGGTCCATAGGTATCATGGGATCATGTGTGATCTCTGCAAAGTCAAATCTTGCAGACAACCACCCTGCACACATACACCCATGCTCCTGCTTTGGTCCATCTTGGTCATTACTGTAAGTGCTCTCTGGCAAGAACTATGAACAGAATAATAGAGTCATAGAGTTGGAAGGGACCTTGGAGTTCTTCTAGTCCAATTCCCTTGAATTGGCATAGGCAGGAAACTCTGTACCATTTCAGACAAATGGTTGTCCAATCTCTTCTTAAAAACCTCCAATATTGAAGCACTCACAATTTCTGGAGGCAAGTTGTTCCACTGATTAATTGTTCTAACTGTCAGGAAATTTCTCCTTAGTTTTATGTTGGTTCCTTATAGTTTCCATCCATTGCTTTTTGTCCTGCCTTCAGGCATTTTGGGCAAGGGGTTGACCCTCTCTTCTTTGGGGTAGTCTCTTAGATATTCAAAGTGTTAGTTATGACCTTTAAAGCCCTTCATGGCATCGGACCAGAATATCTCCGAGACCACCTTCTGCTGCACGAATCCCAGCGACCGATTAGGTCCCACAGAGTGGGCCTTCTCCGGGTCCCGTCAACCAAACAATGTCGGTTGGCGGGCCCCAGGGGAAGAGCCTTCTCTGTGGTGGCCCCGACTCTTTGGAACCAGCTCCCCCCAGAGATTAGAACTGCCCCTACTCTCCTTGCCTTCCGTAAGCTCCTTAAAACCTACCTTTGTCGTCAGGCATGGGGGAACTGAGACATCTCCCCCGCGCATATACAATTTATGCATGGTATGTTTGTATGTATGTTTGCTTAGTAAATGAGGTTTTTAAAATATTTTAAATTATACTTATTAGATTTGTCATGAATTGTTTTGTTTTGTTGTGAGTCGCCCCGAGTCTGCGGAGAGGGGCGGCATACAAATCAAATCAAATCAAATCAAATCAAATCAAATCAAATCAAATCAAATCAAATCAAATAAATAAATAAATAAATAAATATTGGTACACTACTATAATATCATCCCTAGTCCTTCTTTTCATTAAACTACTCAATCACTGCAGCTGTTCTTTGTATGTTTTATCTTCCAGACAGTTTCTCATTTTTTATGAATGTTCTATGTGAAAGTTCTTCATCAACAGCATGCAATTATGTTCTGCCATGTTATGCACTAAGCATTATTGAGCAAACATTTGGAAACGTTGATTTTGAATAATTGATTCCTGTTTGTTGGTGGAGGAAAACACACAGGGCTTTTCCCAATGATAATCCAGACTGTTTAAAAGGTTAATTTCTTGTGTACTTAGTTCTTTAGGCTTTGCTTCTTTTCCTTTCCCAAAAAGCTCTAGTAAATATCAGGTAAATTCCTGAATTATACAATGCTTGATTAATTGCACAACTCAGTTGCACAACGGTTCAAACTTTAAAAGGCACTGAAAATATAATTTTATTTATGACCAATCCTTGAACTTACAACAATTGCAGCATTCCAACATTCACGTGATTGCAATACAGGTGCTTTACACCTGGCATATATTTACAATGACTGTGATGGTTATATGACGGTTACACCTGGCATATATTTACAATGACTGCAGTGGTTATATGACGGTTACATGATTACTATTTATAAACTTCACAGGAGGCTTCTGACAAGCAAAATCAATGGGGAAGCTGGCAGTAAGCTGCAAGTTACAATCACAGGATGCTGCACTTAATAATGGCAGCTGATTTGTTTAATGATCATAATGAAACTAATGTAAGTCTCGTGAGGTCACAAGACATTTCACTAAACTACATGACACAGTTGCTAGTCCCAATTGCAGTCATTAAGTGAGAAGTACTGTAAACATTTATTTTGGAGTCACTTTGGACCAAACAAGATGTTATGTTAATTGCATAGACTTCACTAGTCTGGATTTTTTTTTCTTTAAACATAGGAAGCACAAATAAAAATCTTCCCTTTCTTCCCATAACTGCATAGTTGAAGAAAAACAAATATTAAATTCCATCCTAGCTATTACATGATAATTAATCATTAGTTTCAAACTGTACTATAAGATACTGATGCATAGAAATTCAGTGAACTAAAGGCTCATATAAGGATGACCACACTTTGAAATAAATCAATACTGAAATAAATCTAGGTGATCTAATCCACATAATAATTCAAGCCCTTTCTTTCCCAACATTATCTTGTCTGCCAAAGTTGGCAAAATACTATGATGACTTCATGGGCTACTCTTATTCCTATAGTTTACTAATTACAATCCTATATTTAAAAATAAATCTCTACATACAAGTCAATAAATGGAATGCATTAATAAAGCTAGAAGATTTGGCCTTCACCCAGTTTGCTTAGTGTTATCAGGGTTCACTTCAAGGATAGCTGTGCATCCTAGTGAAGTATAAAACTATCCTATCCAACTTTTAATTCCCAGAGACATTCTCCTAACAGCTTTATTTGAACTCTTGCAGTTCACACACACACACACAGGTATTTGAGCTCAGAAAAGCTGTTGGCAAATCCCAGTGAAATTTTTGACAGATTCATCTTTTAGCCTTTGGGAAAGTAAAGGTGCTGCAAGCAAGATATTTGATTAATACCACCAAAAACAGTGTTGCTGGCACAGCTGGAATATTGGTAGGGGGAAAAAATCACTAACTCTAAAACTGCCATGTAATTTTCTCTCAAGAGTTCTTCTCTTTTCTTGACAGAAAATTTGCACAGGAGGACAAAGTAGCTTGACAGAGGACAAGTCAGCCAGCTGTTGAAGTATCTCTAAACATGACAGATCACTATGTTTTAACTCAGATTAATTCACTTATTGCAGGCAGACTTAAATCACTGTTCATTGTCAAATCAGATGTCACCACCAGCAAATCATGTCAGGTTTGTGAGCAAAACTATTGCCAGATTGCAACACCTACTATAACTTGGGGCGTTCATTGAATTCTGGAGATGTTGAGGCTGATGCTCATTTAAAAACAACCATCCAGATTTCTCCATAAATTGTTTACCTGCCTATATATTTTGCAATTCTTGTGTAGCAAGAATCCATATTTCCTCTGGAAAATTGTGAAATTTAAAATCTGATTTTAATTCCTTCCATCGTTCTACTAAATAAGACAAAGTCCTTTCCCCAGGAATTAAGATTGGTATGATACAATAATGAACAAGCTTAAGAGCATGCCTATGATGGTCCTCAGCTGCATCTTAATTTATATTTGCCCTTAATTAATATGCCAGCCTAACATGTACCCCACTGCATATAAATAAAGTTACGTAAAATAAAATCCACTGCTGTTATTTGCATTTAATTTTTTTGCAAAATCCCAGGTTTATTTTAGGAAAAAAATAATGGCACAATTGAGGTGCACCCTCTTTATAACTGAGTATCATTAACACACTGATGATTTCATATACCAGACTGAGAGCTGACCTCGCCAGTTATGTCATATCTATATGTGTGTGTGTGTGTGTTCAAAAACAGTAGAGAAAGTAGTGAACCGTACAATCCTCCACACCCTACAATCTCTGCCCACAAAATAATTCCTCACTCCCCAATCCATACGGCCAATCCCAAAAGGACTAGGAAAAGTGCATAACTCCCGTTTGGATAATGAAAAAGGACCTCCCAAGGTTGACTAATGCCATTTCCTCTTACACCAAAATCTGACTATTGAACAAAAAGGCTCTACCTAGTTTTTTAGTATGGAATGCATGCAGTATGGCACATCTTCCTTCTTCTTTTTAAGAACTAATGATAAAATTCCTAAAAAAAAACCCTGTGGAATTACCATATCAATTACCAGTCTTTTAAAGGCCGAGAACAGTAATGGCATAACTTTTCTATATTTTTTGCTAAATATCTGTAAATATGCAAATCTAAATGGCTTTTTGAAATTTACCATGAACTTTGTAAACACTGTGGTTTTATAATGAATGTGAATAACAAAAAAGAATTATTAGACCCTTTCTAGGTTCATACAGGTAACTCGTGACTACTTATCCACTACAATGGCAATTATTTTGCATACACAAGCTTAAGTTTCATTGAAAAAATTATCATTGCTATAACTGACAGACTTCCAAAATTTGAAAGTAGGCCATCATTTCTTCTTTTCAAGGAAAATCTTCTATTTGAATTGGGACTTTATTGCTTATTTGACACAGAGTTGTCACTTATTTATTGATGTGATGGCACCATATTTCTTGTTAAGCATTCAAACTTGTTTGAACAATGTAATGGTACCTGCAAGATAATAATTTAAAAAGATTGGATGAAAAGGAAAATGCTGTTATAAGGTTCACTAGAGGAAATGAGGTCTGGGGCATATTGGAAGAAAAAGAGGTCCTAATATAAGGGTTCCCTAGGCATTTTGAGTTGATAATAATAATAATAATAATAATGATGATAATAATAATAACAACAACAACAACAACAACAACAACAACAACAACAACAGAATTGGAAGGGACCTTGGAGGCCTTCTAATCCAACCCCCTGCTTAGGGGGACAGACAGCTAATTATCCAACATCTTCTTAAAAACTTCCAGTGTTGGGCCATTCACAACTTCTGGAGGCAAGCAGTTCCAGTTAGAATTAATTGTTCTGTCAGGAAATTTCTCCTTAGTTCTAAGTTCCTTCTCTCCTTGTTCATATTTCACCAATTGCTTCTTGTTCTACCTTCAGATGCTTTGGAGAATAGGTTGACTCCTTCTTTGTGGCAACCCCTGAGATATTGGAACACTACTATCATGTCTCCCCTGGTCCTTCTCCTCATCAAACTAGCCATGCCCAGTTCCTGCAACTGTTCTTCATATGTTTTCGCCTCCAGTCCCCTAATCATCTTTGTCGCTCTTCTCTGCATTTTTTCTAGAGTCTCAACATCCTTTTTGGATCGTGGTGACCAAAGTTGAGGGGGACTTTACTCCATTGTATTTACCTACCATTCAAATTGTTGAATACTTTTTCCTCTCAATGTAAACCATATTAAATACTTTAGAACCAAAGAAGAAGACTGTTGCCTGACTTGGTTCTTCGTATTCAACACTGGATTTTATCTTTTTTGAGACAACCACTTGTTATCAGTTTCTTGAACTTATTAAAGCTTATAGACCAAGGAAATATCTTCTCTGAATAGTGGGGATCATGAGGAGAATTACATTTTCAAGATTTCTACACCCAAAATTTCTTTGATAAATCAAAAACCAAACTGGCAGGAATAGCCAACATTCCAGAAGATCAGCTCAAGATACAGAAGGATCTTGACAGACTTGAACATTGGGTGCTACCTAACCAAATGAAATTCAGTGGTAAAAAAGTAAGGTTCTACATTTAGGGAAGAAAAACAAAATGCACAGGCATAGTATATGTGGTACCTTGCTGAACAGTAGTAACTGTGAGAGGGATCTTAGAGTCCTAATGGACAATCATTTAAATATAAGCCAGCAGTGTTTGTTTGTTTGTTTGTTTGTTTATTTAGTTAGTTAGTCCAATACACAATGAGGGTTTTAGTGGAGATATATATGTGTGTGTGTGTGTGTGTGTATATATATATATATATATATATATATATATATATACACACACACACACACACACACACACACACACACACACACACACACAGTAAAATACATGATGAAGGTTATAGAGGAGATACTCATAGTAAAATATATCTAAGAAACAATAGAAAAGAAGGTTTAGTAATAGAACATATCAATGAAAGAATAGAAGAAGAGATATAGGAATAGAAGAAAGGTATAGGAGATATAGGAGAGCAATAGGACAGGGGATGGAAGGCACTCTAGTGCACTTGTACTCGCCCCTTACTGACCTCTTAGTGTGCAGCAACTGTCAAAAAAAACCAACACAGCTCTAGGAATCAAGATCACGTGACGTGTTAATACTACTTTATAATGCCTTGGTAAGGCCACATTTGGAATACTGCATCCAGTTTTGGTTACCATAATGCAAAAATGATGTTGAGACTCTAGAAAGTACAGAGAAAAGCAACAAAAATGATTAGGGGACTGGAGACTAAAACATATGAAGAACAGTTGCAGGAACTGGGTATGTCTAGTTTAATGAAAAGAAGGACTAGGGGAGACATGATAGCAGTGTTCCAATATCTGAAGGATTGCCACAAAGAAGAGGGAATCAAACTATTCTCCAAAATATCTGAGAGTAGAACAAGAAGCCATGGGTGGAAACTAATCAAGGAGAGAAGTAACTTAGAATTAAGGAGAAATTTCCTGACAGTTAGAACAATTAATCCATGGAACAGCTTGCCTCCAGAAGTTGTGAATGTTCCAACACTGGAAGTTTTTAAAAATATGTTGGATAACCATTTGTCTGAAGTGGTGTAGGGTTTCCTGCCTAAGAAAGGGTTGGACTTGAAAACCTTCAAGATCCCTTCAAACTCCGTTATTCTATTCTATCAGACAGACAAAAATAAATAAAATTGCAATAAACACACATTAACTAGCAGAAATAGAATGGAGATGGATGTCAATATTTTTTTTAATTTAAATTTTGGGTTATCTAAATGGCACCCACGTTTTTCACATTCTGAATGGCAATTGTTTGTGGATATATAGACTCCTAAAATGTAGCAAATCTTAAAATGTATGGTGTTCACTTAAGGAAAATTGAGAAGTTATCCTACCTTAATATCCTATCTTGAGAAACTGGCATATCTTTATTTTTCAGTAAACTTATTGCCAAATAAATCTCCAAATAAAGCATTGTAGTCCATGTTACACATTTTCTCTATAAATTTAGAAAAGGCTAAGGCACAAAAGAGGATGGCTGGGATCATTTACTGTAAAATAATACCTCTCCTTTTCCTGAAGAAGGAGAGGTATAATTAGAAGAAGGCAGCACAGTGTTCTACCAAACCATTCTTATTATCCATCAGTATTTGAACACTATTAACATCACTGATTGAAAATTAAAATAGATGGTGCTAGCAAGCTCTTTGTTCATATGCTGTCTAAATTAGACTTTCAATAATCACTGCTTCGTAATGGGTAAGAAAAAAATAGTATTCCTGTTTTCTTCCTGTGTCCTTTATGAGTTCCATAAATAACTAATTAACCTCCATGACAAAAGCCAGTATTAAACCAGGAGGCAAGCTGTGTGCACAAGCAAAGATCCTTTAAACTAGATGGAACAAACACTGGCATCACAATATTCTCCTCTGAATTAAATGCTTATTGACTCCACATTAATATCAATTTAGTAATCTGCTGTTTTTGTTTGTTTTAATATAGCATACAGTTTTACAGTAGAACAGAATTATGCAGTTTAGAAGTATGAATATTAAAAAAGGATTTAATTAAATCCGTTGCCTGAAACCTCTGTCTAAAGCTATAATGACAAATTTAGTCCATATTTATTATGGTGCACAAGGGACTTTAACTAGATCATTAGTTTATATGCCTTACTCAATAGTGAAGTTCTAAAACTTTACGTTTTGCATATTGTTACATTATTCATTTTCCCAACTAGGCATAAAATATGACTTCCCAAGAGTGCAATACCTAATTCTTCAAAATATACAAAGATAGCAATAAAATGATTAAATTACAACTCTTACATCTGTACTTCTTGTCTTATTACAAAGTAAAAATGCTTAAAATGACAAAGCAAGGCATCTAATTGCATAACTTCTTATGGACTTTTTAAAATACATGTTATATTTAACAATTGAAGAACAATAATAGTCACAATCCAGCTATTACCAAATTTATTGTCTTCCTTAACAAGTTGAGCACTACAATGAAACTACGCATAACTATTTTTTATATTCCAATGTGACTAACAAAAGATGTGTATTATTTTATTTTTATAGAGATTTATATATTATATTTTTATAGAGATTACTTCTGAAACAAAAGTATATTTACTTTATGAAGGAAAATCTACACTGGCTAAACTACATAGTGCACATTCAGGTAAAAAACCCCTTTGTGATATTTTGTTTATTAATTATACATTAACAAACATTTCATCATAGATATGAGATAGTGGAGCTGAGACCCACTGACCAGTGCCTTTGGCATAGTGATTGAGCTCATCATAACATAGAGCTATCTTAAATACAGTGGTACCTCATCATACGAACTTAATTGGTTCCAGGAGGAGGTTGTAAGGTGATAAGTTTGTAAGATGAAACAATGTTTCCCATAGGAATCAATGTAAAAGCAAATAATGCGTGCAAATCCTTCAGGAAAATCCCAAACTTTAGAAGGGAGGCGAACAGAGGGCAGGGAGGAGCAGCTAAAGGGGGCAGGTGGAAGAAGCAAGGTTAGGCTAAAGGGTGAGTGGGAAGGAAGAAAGGCAAGGGGGGCGCCCCTCCCTTTTCTTTCTTCAAAAGACATTGTTTCAGTGCCTTTGCAAGTACGTTGTTCTCTGCAAAAATTTTCCTCCAAGCTGCCCCTCCCTTTTCTTTCTTAAAAAGTCACTGTTTCAGTGCCTTTGCAAGCACGTTGTTCTCTGCAAAATGTTTCCTCCCCCAAGCTGCCCCTCCCTTTTCTTTCTTAAAAAGACACCCTTTCAGTGCCTTTGCAAGCACGTTGTTCTCTGCAAAATCTTTCCTACTCCAAGCAGCCCCTCCCTTTTCTTTCTTCAAAAAAGGGGGGGGGGAAAAGAAACCCCTTCATCCCAGCAGCAGCTGCTTGGGTTCGTAAGGTGAAAATAGTTCGGAAGAAGAGGCAAAAAAATCTTAAACACCGGGTTCATATCTTGAAAAGTTCGTTAGAAGAGGCATTCGTAACATGAGGTGCCACTGTATAAAATTAATAAATGTCAAATCAGAATTGATAGCAATTATTTTTCTTAAAGCTATATGTTTTAATGTAGCCATTTTTTCCCAGCCAATTTAGCTGCATATTATATCTTTTGTTTCTGTGTGTTCTCAGAGTAAAACTGACATTAATGTATCCCCGAAAAAAAAGGAATGCCCAACAGGAAGGTAGAAGAAGGTAGAATCAATATCTGTTAATGCTGGCCATTTTAGAATCTCTTGACAATTGTACCAGGGGACTGAATTTACAAATGAGTATTTTTCCCCCCAGTGTCTGGAGCCAATTGCGTTTAAAAAAATAAAAACATGAAATTTTCCCATTTGTATCTGTCTTGAATAGCAGATTTTACTTTCGACAAAAATGACTCCACATGTTCCCTTGACATATGTCTCTGAGATATGTTTTATGACAAAATAAAAAACAGCTTTTTTTGTTGTTATCATCGGTGCTTCAATTGCAAATCAAAACATATGAAGCAAAGAACCGCACAAGGTTTGGCTGATTAAACTCTCCAAGTTCCTGAGCAGAAAATATGTGAGCCAACTCACTAATAGCCCCCCAAAGGTTCCATTCTCTACTACAAAGAGATAACATTACCACCGATAATGTGGCAGCAAAATCGCTACAAAAAGATACAATTTGAGAAAGTAGGAAAGATGTCAGATGACATGGTATGCTTTGGTCAGAACATCTAGTTTACAAGACCATGTTTTGAATTGTATAGACAAATTGTTTCATTTCCCAATATAGGGATAAAGTTTTCTGGAGGACAGGGATAAAAACAGGGAGAAACTGTCTTCATTACAAGATGTCCCTTGATATATAAAATCCTGATCTGGCCTCTGTCCACTACTGTTCTAAATGAGCCCAGTCAGTCTGGACCATGTTTTTTCATTTCCTTTTCTCAAGCCAAATGACTACCATCTGCTGTCACAAAGCTGTCACACAATCCATAGCGGAAGATTTTTAAGGAATATAATGGCTCAAGAATAAATATATGACACTGCAGCTCACATCTAGCAGGAAGAGAACAGCAATACATTTGAAAAGAACAGCAGTAGTGTTCTTCCACTTCTCAGCAAGTACATTGTAATACAAATCTTTATTTGGACTCAAGACGTTGACAGGTCAATTGAACAGAATAAGTCTAGTTTATGATGCAGTTGTCAGAACTGGTTAAAGCAAGAGTCTGTTTACTGGCGCCCTGAGATATTCCAACAATTTTTCTTGCAAACCAGCACCTTGAGGTTAATTACTTTACCAATTTGAGTAAATGGCAAGCCATATTCCCATCTGTCTCCATTAGTTCCCCACTATTTCTCAATTTATGATGGCTGGGGTCAAGGCTGTGGTACATAAGAAGAGGTAATAAAGCATGAATGGAGTAATTTTCTGTTTATACAAATGTTGTAGCCCCAGCATAAATATAGGGAAGACATTTAAAAATGCCATGTTTTTACTTTGTAACCTCAGAACACTAAATATATCGACAGCAAGTGGATAAATGTACTGGCAATGATTTGCTAATTCTATAATTAGATGGCATTAACTTGAATTTTAACATCAATGGTGCTAGAGTTTTTCCTGAAAATAAAATGGTGATGAATAGTCCAGAACCTGTAAGCCAAGTTGTCCAAGAACAGAATACCTCTATTATGGCACTTAAACGTGACACAGCATATTTGAACATTTTCTAAACATTTTTCAGAATCACCTTTGATTTCACAATATCTCTGAAGTCTATTATTTGTTTCAGAATAAATAGATCTTTACATAAAGTTTTAGATTCATTGGTCGTGATTGTATGTAGATAATTGTTGTATCTTGTTGTGAGCCGCCCCAAGTCTGCGGAGAGGGGCGGCATACAAATCTAAATAATAAATAAATAAAATAAAATAAGTTATGGTTTAGTAATGTGACAAATAAGAGATAACATGACTTCAAGGTTTTGGGGTTTTTTTGAAGCTTTAATTTGCACTTGCAGTGCTGTGATCAAGTTTCATGTTCAGGGGCCAATTTGGTCTAGTGGTTAAAGCTAGAAAACAGAACAGCCTTAGGCATGAAAGCCATCTGGATAGTCAGTCCAGTCACTCTCTCTCAGCCCAACTTGCTTCACAGGGTGGTTGTTGTGGGCAAAATAGAAGGAAGAGGAGTATTAGTTATGTTCACTGAGTTGAACTATTTATAAAAGCAATGAAGATGGAATATACATAAATAATGGTGAAATAAATGATAGAATATCTAAGGCTGGCATATTTTTTCTAATGTTAAATGATCTGTTAAGCTGTGATTAATAAAAAGTTTTCACCATGCAACTGTATCAGAGGAATAAAGGAATGGAGTCCAGAAACCAAAGATGTGACCCCAGTTACTTTCTCAGTCTCCCTTTAGCATTCTTTTGAAAAGGAACGGTTGTCCAATTTATTTATTTATTTTATTTATTTATTGGATTTGTATGCCGCCCCTCTCCGTAGACTCGTGCTAGATAACATTACTGTGACTCTACACATTATGAGATAAACTATTCAAAAATTCAAGGAGAAACTGCAACCAACTATTAAAGCTAATAATGAACACACCAGTTTGGTAATGGCTTATTTCAAGATACTTAACTTAGAAACAACAACAACAAAAACCCCTCCACCAAGTTTGTATTTAGTTATTCACAACTGGTTTTATACAAAATTATGCACAGAAGAATCTATCAGCCTTGGGGTTTAAAACAGAAGGGAAATAATTAAAAGGGCTGGGCAAATCCTAGAAAGGAAAGCTCTGCATGGGGAGAGTATGCATGGAGTATCTTTCTTTGAACAATGAAAGCAGTTTGGGGCATGCTTCAGAAGTTTTTCTAGGCCGTCTCTGCAACAGTGGGCATGCTCAGCCACTACAAAATATCAGGAGAGAAGACCGACTGTATTTTCATAGAGTTATAAATCATATTATCCTTTGCTTTTCAGTATGGACTTCAGTGGTGCTATCCAACTGTCTTAATGTTGCAATTCCAGGCCAGGCAGTTTTAATTCAGTTTTGCCATACCGGTTCTGGTGGCCTCCCATCTGGGCAAGGTTTCAGTGATGTATAAGATCCAAATGTTTCAGGGGGGGAAAAATAGTTTCATCATTTTGGAATTTCATATTTTCTGGAATCACAAAAATCTGAGCTGAACTACAGAGCTGACGTTTTTAATATTGCTGGAAGAAATAAATTGTGGCCATACAAACCCCACATGCTGATTTTTCAAGGGTAGCATGATATGAAATGTTATGAACATGGAGTCTAGTCTGAAGGCAGGGAGAGAAAATAATAATTACAAAATAATTTGATTTTCTTAGTGTCCCTTTTTCTTGCAGAAAGAAAATCTAAATGTATAATGAGTTGTATGAATAACCCTATAATAAGAATGGAATATAGGGGAATATATTGTATCTATGGAATTAGCAGAAGCTACGCTAGGACAGTGATGGCAAATCTATGGCACGGGTGCCACAGGTGGCACGTGGAGCCAGATCTGCTGGCACACGAACTCTTGCCCTAGCTCAGCTCCAACGTGCATGTGTGTATTGGCTAGCTGATTTTTGGCTCGCACAGAGGCTCTGAGAGGGTGTTTTTGGCTTCCAGAGAGCCTCCCGGGGGGATGAGGGAGTGCGTTTTTACTCTCCCCTGGTGTCAGGGAAGCCTTTGGAACCTGGGGAGGGTGAAACATGAGCGTACTGGGCCCACCAGAAGTTGGGAAACAGACCAGAAGTTGGGAAACACCCGGGGGAGGGACTGTTTTCGCCCTCCCCAGGCATTGAATTATGGGTGTGGGCACTTGCATGTGTGCGACAGCGAGCGGGCACGCTCTTTTGGCACACAAGGAAAAAAATGTTCGCCATCACTAGGACAATTAGCAAACCCTACCAATTCTTTTTCTATTTGTACACCATTCCCAGAGTTCCCCATAATTAAATATGCAAGGTATTTATACATGTACAGTGATCTCTCGATTATCGCGAGGGTTACGTTCCAAGACCTCTCGCGATAATCGATTTTTCGCGATATAGTGGAAACACCATCTGCGCATGCGCGGCCTTTTCCCCCCATGGCCGCGCATGCGCAGATGGTGGAGCCGGTGGCTGGGGAGGTGGATTCGCCGCCCCCACCAGCCCTTCCTGCTCTGGGTCAGAGCCGCGGAAACCTTCGGCTCGCCGAGGCTGCGTCTGACCCCCTTGAAACAAGGCTCCAAGCTCGCCTGCCGCCGCCGCCGCTACGCCTCCACCGCCTCAGCCACCCCCTCTGCTCTGCAGGGACCTCGCATGCCTCGCATTCTCCTCGGCGGCGGCCAAGCGGCAGGTTTACAGTAATGGGAGACCAAAGGCGAAAAAATAAAAGAAAAAAAAATCCCCAAAAGAGAGGAACAAGAGGCAGGCACAAAGTGAGGGCACAAGGGGAGCTGCCCGGCAGAGGTTGCTTTTTTTCTTCTCGTGGGCAAGTGGAGGGGGGGGAGAAGGAAAGAGAGAGAGAGAAGAGTGGAAGGAAGAGAGAAAACCGCGGACGTATTTTTAATTTATTATTTTTTGAAAAATCGCGGTATAGCGTTTCGCGAAGATTGAGATCGCGGAAATCGAGGGACCACTGTAACAGCTAAACAGTGTAATAAATAATGCTTTAAGAGTCACTACGCATATGTGGGTATAAGATTGGAACCATTTACTAGTCCTAAACTTTGTTTACCTGAACTATTAAAAATAAATTCATTTTAATTATTTATAGAAAGAAAAGCTATTGATTAAAAAAAACAAAATTAATGTTGTATTTCCTGCCTATCATAAAAGATTTCTTTCCAGTTCTTGCTTCTTTAGACTACAGAAAATGGGAAATCTCAATCTCTTTCTTTTGGTGTCTCTTATTTTTCTGTTCTGTTCACTTCTGGATAGATCTCCTCATAATGGTTAACCAAGAAAAAACCCAAACACTACCACAAACATCAATAAAACACACTGTAACACTTATTCATGTTCCTATGTATAAGTCATGTTAAATGAAGCCTAGAATCTGTAATAATACTACTAATAATAACAGAGTTGGAAGGGACCTTGGAGGTCTTTTAGTTTAACCCCCTGCCCTGGCAGGAGACCTTACAGAACTTCAGACAAATGGTTATCCAACATCTTCTTTTAAACTTCCAGTATCGGAATCTCTGTATTGAACCTCTCTACTGTATACCAAAGGTAAGGGAATTTTGTACAGTATATCAATAAAGGAGAATATTTGTAGCTCGGGTTGAAATGACGGGTCCTTCGTGCACTCTGAGCTTGGTTGTTTTCTAAATATTATTTAATTCGATTTATAGGCCGCCCATCTCCTTGCGGACTTGGGGCAGCTCACAATAGTAAAAATAGTAAAAATAAATAAATAGCAAATATTACCTAATAATACAATATAAAACATTTCAAAATGTATAAAACCCACTATTAAAACAATCAATCAATTAAAATAGCAAAAATAATAACAGAACAAAATCAACATCCCCAAAAGTTTGTGACTCATCCTATTTGGTGAAATCCATAAATATTTGCATAAGTATTTGCTTGAGGCTGACAGTCAGATTCAGTATTTTTATCCTGAGTGTTGATTTTTCATTAACTTTTATCCCAACCATTAGGGCATATTTAAATATAATAAATGTGATTGAAATCTTGTTATTTTGGAATCCTTTGCATGACAAATTATTAAATATTTAGATTTTGCACTGTTTACTCGAGCATGAACAGTATCTTTTTAATATTTTAATTTTTTTTGTCACTTGGTGCAAGAGAAGGATACCCCATATTAAGCAAAATAATCTTTATTTTACTAAGATCTATAAGGGTCCCCTCTAATTTCCTTTTAATCACTGAATGTGGCATTTGCCAGAAATACTACTTAAGCAACATCCTAAACATATTTAACAAGCAGAAAGTCCTGTGAATATAGCAATATTGCCTTCCAAGTACACCAATGTTGGACTGCATAATACTATAAAGTTTGAATCCAAGTTCTAATTGGCAAAATGCATCTGCTTTATAAAGCTTTTTACAGCAGTTTCATAATTAGAGAAATATGTCTTATATTTCTCTTACTTCCTACTCAATTAAAAAAAACTGGCTTCATTTTCAAAACTCTAATTACATGAAGGGAAAAGCCGCTAATTTCTGAGAATACACTCAACTTGCACAAATAATTTGTAAGCAAGAGGAAAAAAATCTCTGGTGTCAGAAAAATTATATGGTACCGTACAAAAACTTCACTAAACAAACACACTTGGTGTTCAAGATGTCAAGTTCTCCCCTACTTTCGATTTATTCTTGGTTTTCATACTGACACAGCATGACACAAATTAAGGTCTTTTGTTATGGAATAAAACTAATTTGTCATATTATTTTATTGTTGTTAAAAGATTCACACTGTACACAAAAGACTGTTGCAAATTTTGGATGCGATCCACCTGGCATACTTTCTGCATCATTCAGAATTATAACAAGAAATATGTAAGAGAACTTAACTTTAGTGAGTACTAAAGCTTTTCTGATAGAGCTATTTTAAAGATATAGCAATAGCTCTTAGACTTATATACTGCTTCATAATGCTTTACAGCCCTCTCTAAGAGGTTTACAAAGTCAGTATATGGAAAAGGATATCTTTATGATTGAACCTTGGGGCACATTAACTGTTGGTCCTTTATCGTTTACTTTGTTTCTCTTATTTTGAGGTACTGATATCAAGGTTGTTGAGAAGGTGGTGTCGCTCCAGCTCCAACGGTCCTTGAATGAAGCCAATTATCTCGGCCCTCAACAGTCAGCATTCAGGCCTAGCTACAGCACGGAAACTACTTTGGTCGCACTGATGGATCATCTCTGGCGAGCCTGGGATAGGGGTTTATCCTCTATCCTGGTGCTACTTGACCTCTCAGCGATTTTCGATATCATCAACCATTGTATCTTTCTGTGCCATCTGGGAGCATTGGGAGGCACTGTTTTACAGTGGTTCGCTTCCTAACTCTCCGGTCAGTCACAGTCAGTGTTAGCAGGGCATCGGAGGTTGACTCCTAGGTCCCTCCCTTGTGAGGTTCCTCAGGGGTCGGTCCTCTACCCCCTGCTGTTTAATATCTACATGAAACTACTGGATAAGATCATCCAAGGGCATGAGCTGAGTTATCAATAGTATGCTGATGATACTCAGCTATACATTTCCACCCCGTGTCCACTCAATGAAGCAGTGGAAGTAATGTGCTGGAGGCTGTTAGGGTTTGGATGGGTGTTAACAGGCTCAGACTCAACCCCCAAAAGACAGAGTGGCTGTGGGTTCTGCCTCCCAAGGACACTTCCATCTATCCAGTCATCACTCGGAGGGGGACTTCTGACCCCTTCAGAGAGGGTCTGCAACTTGGGCGTCCTCCTCGACCCATAGCTGACTTTGGAACATCATCTTTCAGCTGTGGCGAATGGGGCGTTTGCCCAGGTTCGCCTGGTGCACCAGTTGCAGCCCTACTCACAGTCACTCATGCCCTTATCAAGGTTTGACTACTGCAATGCTCTCTACATGAGGCTATCTTTGAAAAATGTTTGGAAACTACAGATTGCAAAATGCAGCCGTGTGAGCAGTCATGGGTCTTTTTAGGTATGCCTATGTCTCTGCAGCTCTCCGCGGACTGCATTGGCTGCCGATTGGTTTCTGGACACAATTCAAAGTGTTGGTTATGACCTATAAAGCCCTACATGGCATTGGACCAGGTTACTTATGGGACCACCTCCTGACGCATGAGCCCCAGCGACCAGTCAGGTCCCACAGAACCTGCCTTCTCCAGGTCCCGTCAACTAGACAATGTCATTTGGCGGGGCCTATGGGTAGAGCCTTCTATGTGGGAGCCCTGGCTCTCTGGAATCAGCTTCCTCCAGAGATTCGCACTGCTCCTATCCCCTCTTTAACACACGGTTCTTATCTAGAAAAGTTTGAAAGCAGAGGCATTCTTAGGTAGAGGTACCACTTTACCTGGAAACTAAAGCATAGTCAACGATTGTTCATATGTCAGAGGTTAAAATTGGCCATTGTCACATGATGACTTATTTAACAATATCATTGCTTAACAATGAAAGTTCCAGCCCCAATTGTGTTGTAAGTCAAGGACTACCTTTATATATTCATATTTTTAACAACAATACTTGAGTTCTAGCGCAGGAATTGTACATATTTTAAAAGGAAACCAAACTATACTCTTAGTGACTAGACGTTTGATAGGCTTGAAATAAAAACATCTGAAATCACTGATGTAAAACATGACTATACAAAGGCATCGTTATTGCAGTAAAGAAAATAATAACCACAAGATTAAAGATTGTTTTAGTTTATTTACAGATAATCCTCACCTTACAACAATTAGTGATTGTTCAAAATTACAACAGCACTTTAAAAAGTGACTTACGATTGTTTTTCGCACTTACAACCATTGCAGCATTCCTGTGGTTAAATAATCAGAGTTCACATGCTTGGCACCTGGTGCCTATTTATGATGGTTGCAGTGTCCTGTTGCCATATGATCGCCTTTTGTGACCTTCTGACAAGCAGAGTCAATGGGGAAGCCAGATTCACTTAATAACTGTGTTACTAACTTAACAACTGCAGTGATTCACTTAACAATTACGCCAATCAAGGTCATAAAGTGGGGCAAAATTAATAAGGGTCTCATTTGGCAGCAGAAATTTTGGGCTCAATTACGATCATAAGTCAAGCACTACTGTATATGATCAAATATCCACTGGTCAAAACTTAATTCAAATTTCCTCCACAATATAAATCTTATTAGGAGACTGTAGTCCAGTTAGCATAGCTTCATGAATCCATCTTCATATGATTCTTATAAGGAAATATTGAAAGGAGGAAGGGATATTAATATGAATGATTTAAAAGTGAAATATAAAGAGATTTACCTATTATATTCAGTCTTGGTTTTGATTATTTGTTTCCTTTAAATACTAGAATACATTTTTTGGTATTATTTTAATTTTCTATGCTCCATCCATGAATTTTAGTGGTCACATGTGGTCAATACACAAGTCTGTTGATCTGTTGGTTTAGTATCACTCAGCACACTGAATGGGGGAAGAATTGATCTACTGAAGGCTTTATTATCCATCTGCTACAGAGCATACTGTGGATACAATTCATTCTGTTTAACTCCAAACAACAGCAGAAATAGCAGTAAGTGAGAAGGAATTTTTCATGGGAATGGAGTTTATTATCAAGGAATATATAGGAACTCAACATTCAGGGTGTCATTTTGTATTATAAATGCTCCCATTTTTATCGCTAATAATACCAATAATGTAATCTTATTAAAGTGATATAAACTGATATAGACACAACTGAAATTTGCACTGTTTATTCAATGAAATTAGGGAGTTGCATTGTGTTACTATACACAGTTTTCCCTTTTTTAATCTAAAAACCTTTCACTCTAGCTAGCTCTGATTTCATCAAGCAATTATTTTCACCACTTTATTATGGTATTATTCATTCTCTCCTTGAAAAAAGCAAGATTTGGTATTTATTCTAGGAAAAAATATTCACTATTAAGAGGCTGAGCCACAGTGGTGCAGTGGTTAGAATTCAGCTGCGAGAGCAATCATGGGCTTTCCCAAATATGCCCATGTTACTCCAACACTCCGCAGTCTGCATTGGTTGCCGATCAGTTTCCGGTCACAATTCAAAGTGTTGGTCATCACCTATAAAGCCCTTCATGGCACTGGACCAGGGTATCTACGAGACCGCCTTCTGCTGCACGAATCCCAGCGACCGGTTAGGTCCCACAGAGTTGGTCTTCTCTGGGTCCTGTCAACTAAACAATGTCGTCTGGCGGGACCCAGGGGAAGAGTCTTCTCTATGGCGGCTCCGACCCTCTGGAATCAGCTCCCTCCAGAGATCAGAACTGCCCCCACCCTCCTTGTCTTTCGAAAACTCCTTAAAACTCACCTCTGTTGTCAAGCGTGGGGGAACTGAGACATCTCCCCCTGCCTATGTAGTTTTTGTGCATGATATGACTGTATGTATGTTTTATATATTGGGGTTCCTTGCTTTTTAAACTTTTTAAATGTACTATTGTTATTTTAGACTCTAACTATTAGATTTGTTATTATATATTGTTTTACCACTGTTGTGAGCCGCCCCGAGTCTACGGAGAGGGGCGGCATACAAATCTAATTAATAATAATAATAATAATAATAATAATAATAATAATAATAATAATTCATTTTATTTATTTATTTCATCAAGCATGAGATGGATACGAATAAAATGGAACATTAGGACAGGGACGGTAGGCACGCTAGTGTGCTTATGCACACCCCTTAAAGACCTCTTACGAATGGGGTGAGGTTGACAGTAGTCTAAGGGTAAAGTTTACAGTAGATAGTCTAAAAGTAAAGTTTTGCGGGTTTGGGGAAGAAACCACAGATTCAGGTAGTGGATTCCAGGCATTAACGACTCTGTTACTGAAGTTGTATTTTCTGCAGTCAAGTTTGGCGCGGTTTACCATAATTTTGTATTTATTATGTGCTTGTGTATTGTTATGGTTGAAGTTGAAGTATTCATTGACAGTAGAACATTGCAGCAGATGATTTTATGTACTACGCTTAGATCGGACTGAAGATTAAATTCTAAGTTGTCTAAGCCTAAAATTTCAAGTCTGGTGGCATAAGATATACTGTTACGAGCAGAGGAGTGGAGTACTCTTCTTGTGAAATATTTCTGGACTCGTTCAATCGTATTCATGTCTGAAATGCAGTTCAGGTTCAAGACAGATGAGACAAGAATTGGTCTAGCAAAAATTTTGTATGTCCTAGTTTGTAGTTCAATATTACCGGAGAAGAAGCTATGCAAGATTAAGGTAACAATTTTTAATGCTTTTTTGGCAATGCTCTTACAGTGAGCTCTGGCACTTAGATCGTTAGAGATGAGTACTTCAAAACCTACTCCAGGCTACTTCTGCTGACTGCCAGCTGCCTGCAATTTGGCAGTTCAAATCCTTCTGAGGTTGGTAAAACGAGGATCCAGTTTGTTGCGGGCAATATGCTGACACCGTAAACCGCTTAGAGGAGACTGTAAAGTGATATATAAGTTTAAATACTATTACTATTGCTACTAATGGAGAGTAGGAAAACCTAGTTCAATTACCAATGCTTTTTAATAGGATCAATTATATACAAATCCAGAATTGTACAATATTTTTGGGCAATTGGGCATGTTTGGAATTTCCACAGTATGTTTTAGGCATTCACACAAAATGGCTGCATAACGAATGCATAAATGTAACAAACTCCGATTGCCCCCCATTTCTTCTAGCTTCTCAGGATATTAGATTTGCTATTTCCATATTGCAAAATCCAATGGTTTTCAACAAAGAGCTAGAATTTTCTGTAACTTCTCGCTGTCATCTGTTGACTGTCTGGATTTTTGCAGCTCAGATGTGATAACTTTAAGAATGTTCTTTAATAGAACTATATGAAATTAGTGGGAGTTATTTCATTTAAAGGAGACTCAATCAAACCAACCTTCAAAATGAATTAGATAGTTGATGTGAATGGTTGATTGAAGGATGGGCTTTAAAATCAAACCAGAGAGAAAGGCAATATGAAGATTCTATAAGCTTTCTGGTGCTTTTTATTTTGTAAATATTTCAGTTTCTTTTTAGTTTTCAAATATTTTATCTTTCTCTCCCTAGAAAGACAAAGCTGGAGTGGAGGTGGCTAGAGTGATGGGCTATTAAGTATTGAAAGAAATACTGGGCAAATCATGTTATAATTTTTGTGAATTCTATGACAGCATTTGGATAAATTCTACTGCCTTTCAGTTTCACCTGCTTAGGCAGGTTCACTTGAAGAATAGCTATGATGTCGGCATTTATGTCTTCGGATGCCTCTTCTGAGTTCAGACTAACAGGAGACAACATGACCCCAACCAAAGTGTCAATGAAGAGTTTGAGGCAATTACTTTTACTAAAGAGGAAGAACCTGGAGGCTATGAATTGCTGGAATCAACTGCTCTTCCTGCTCTAAGGCAACAGAGGCAACCAAAGCTGCGGGAGCAAAGATCTAGCAAGGGCCTTATTTTAAGCAGAAGAGGATCAGAACTTGTTCAGCTATAATAATTAAGCTAACCCCAGATAAGTGCCTTAGCTTGTAGATTCATGTTTTCATTTTGTTTACAGTTGCTTGCCACTCAGATTAGTCCCTAAACCTTTCATGAAACTTCTGAATATATTCCAATGCCCGGGATTCTTAGACTGATTTGTAGTTTTTCTGACTACTCCTTGAGACTAGAGTAGTGGTTTCCAACATTTTATTTTTTTTTGGGGGGGGGGCATGCCCCACCTAAGCACCTCTAAAATCCTGATATCCCTCCCGCCCCCGTGATATATCATTCTTACTATTCAAAAAGTGAACTCCTACTCACACCGAGGAAGCCTAAAAGGTCATTAACTTGGTTTTAAAAAGGTTCCTATTGCTCCTATTAAAAATCAAATTGCCCCCCTGTGGGTTTTGTGGGCCACAGGTTGGGAACTACTGAACTAGTGTATTGCTCCCAAATTCTGAAAATGGCCTAATTTTTAGCTACAAACTATGCTATCAGCAAGTGGCTATTAATCTTGGGGACTCCACTCTGCTCAGTTTTTCCTAGGGACTAAACGTGTAATGCCATGCTACTAAAGTGAATTATAGTCATAGTTACCATAAAATAAGGTTCCATTTTTTTTTCTGGACTTTTAAAATTCTGATTTGCACTTTCTTATCTGATCTTTCTTCCCCCCAAATCTTTGCCCTTTTATCTTTACCGTGAATATATTTGTCTCACCTGTCTCTGCTGATCTCTATATCCAATCTATATCCAATAATGTGTCAGCTCTTTCACTTTCTCCTTTTACTTCTTTTTCATTCTCTGTATTTCTTACCCAAAATTAAAACAAACACAAATAAATCCCTCTTCTGCTACTTATACAATGTCTTGTACAATGTGAAGCTTCTTCATTATGTATGTCTGACAGTGTGTGCATATTATACAGGGTTTTCGTTTACATCACTCTTATATTTGCAATTATGATAATCCGCAAATGTCTTTGTTTTTATTTAAGCCCAAATTATTGCACAAACAGAACATAATGTTGAATCTCTGAACAGGCTAACCTTGTGGATAAACCATGCCAACAAGTCTCCCAGCAGAGAAAAAGTAAATAGTTAGAGGACTGTTGTTTCTTCCATCTTTAGAAAGAATGCCTACATTTAAAACAAGTTTTGAAAATTTTCATTTTAAAATTGGACCAGGATTCCTTCTGCATTGGTTGAGAAGTATTTCTTCGTACATTTTTATGTCGGACAATTTAGAGGATCCTGTGGTATCCTTTTTACTTCCCTATTGTGTCTGCCTTAATAAAGAAAAGGAAAGGGAATACTTAAAAAAAAATCTCATGCAGTCCTTGAGGATATAATGATGAAACAGTGAAAAGTCAATACCCTGTAAAGAGTGTTCTGTTCCTGGTATATATTTCTGTAGCCTGCCAAATTACAGCCTGCGGTCAAATCTTCTATAGCATCAAATCTGCAATTAATCTAAATTGAAGCTTCTTGCCCTTGAATTTCAATTTTTAAATTCAAATGAGATCTTGACTCATTCACACAGCAATGTTTTACCACATAGTGGAGGCTATGAAGAAGACTATCTTTAGGCTTTTTGGTGCCCACCAGTTTCCTATTGGGATCTAGAGCAATGTTCCTTTATCCAAATTTTCCCCTTAAATTAGGCATGAGTTTAACCCAGTGCAAACGTCATCTCTTTCAGATGCCTCACATATTCAGACCATAAAATATCATAACTATATTTGCCTTGAGGCCAGAATATTCTGCTTAAATGTGAATGTATTTTCCAGCATATTTTTCTGTATTTTTCTAGTTATATTTAAAAAATCCCAGGCCTGGAAAGTGAGGCACGATAAGAATAAAATAAATAACCTAGGCTACCTCTAATAGTTTCCGGAAGTTTGGGCAATACCCAGAAATTATTTGGAAGTGTACCTCACAGGAATTTTTCACAGCTAATAACATTTCTAATAAAATGGCAAGCAGGAAACAAGAGGTAAGCACAAAGAAAAGGCAAAACATGTTAAAGATTACATCTTTCTTCCTATATTTGTGTTGTAGAAAGTCAGTTATTTATGTTCTGTCTCCTATCAATCAGCATTTGGGTGGACAGTTGGAAGCCAGGCTTTGCAAGTATGAAAGCTGCCTATAAACTTAGTTCATCTTTCTTTCTAGCCTGTATTTTTTTTTAATAATTTGGAAATAGAAGATACATTGGACAAATGACTCCATCACACTTACTAGTAATTGCTTCATTCTGTCTTACAATGAAGAATAAGACATTGCATTTTATTTCATTAATGGGGGAAATTATTTCATTTATTTCACTTGCTTCTTAACATAGCCACAGTTTTGTGCAAGTAGAAATACGGTTGAAGAATCTTCTTTATGGCCCTATAATTTGTGTGCTCATATTAGATTTGAACGTAAAGACTAAACATTACCATAACAGCTATAAGCCTAATTTACTTTTCTGCTATATCATATTTATTTTTATCTCAGAAAATATTATTCATGGTTTTAGAGAAGCATGAACATAGATATCTGTAATGGGATTCAGATACTGCATTTCCTGTGCTGTTACCATCAAACCTATGCAATCACATCAGACTCTGTTTTCCTCCTAGTTCAGTCATGGTTTTGGACAAACAATATGAACATGTATAAAAAGGTAAAGGGCTTTACTGTGCAGTTCTTTTTCACTCTAGGTGGTGCTCAACTTTGTTTTCTAGCCAAGGGAGCTAGCACTGTCTAGAGACATTTCCATGGTCATGTGGCCAGTATGACTATACAGTGTTCCCTCAATTTTCGCGGGGGATGCGTTCCGAGACTGCCCGCGAAAGTTGAATTTCCGCGAAGTAGAGATGCGGAAGTAAATACACTATTTTTAGCTATGAACAGTATCACAAGCCTTCCCTTAACACTTTAAACCCCTAAATTGCAATTTCCCATTCCCTTAGCAACCATTTAGATTATTACTCACCATGTTTATTTATTAAAGTTTATTAAAAAAATATTTATTAAAGGCAGACAAAAGTTTGGCGATGACATATGATGTCATCAGGCGGGAAAAACCGTGGTATAGGGAAAAAACCCGCGAAGTGTTTTTTAATTAATATTTTTGAAAAACCGTGGTATAGACTTTTCGCGAAGTTTGAACCTGCGAAAATCGAGGGAACACTGTACACCAAGGCGCACAGAACACTGTTACTTTCCATGGATATGTGGCCACTTATCTTCCCACTAAAGTGGTACCCATTTATCTACTCACATTTGCATGTTTTCAAAATGCTAGGTGGGCAGGAGCTGGAATGGGAATTTACCCTATTGCATGATGCTCAGGTCTCGAACCAAGGCTGTCAGCTTTCTATCTGCCAAGCTCAGCGTCTTTAACCACTGAACCATCGCATTATCACTATGTACATATGTATATACATACTTCATATTAAATATTATTGGTGCCAATATATTTTAAAAAATATGGATGAAAATGAATTTTATGAAGAAGCATTTCAAGCTAAAGTTGCAGTATAAGATTAATTTTCTGTGTATTTTTTTCTAAAACAGCATTATGCTTTAATCCAGGGTGTTAAACTGGAGTTTGGAAAGATGTATTTGGTCATTGAATTAATAAATATGACTCTCTCTAAAAAACATGACACAAACCTTGCCGTTCTTCTAAATCTTTATTATATTTATAGAGAGTTCTCTCCTATACTTAATGTAAAATGAGGGGGAGAAAAGTTATTTTATGCTGCTACCACTGCAGGAGCTTTTTAAATGATTCAAGGAAGTATAGCTTTCATTTAGGTTTGTGCCCTCCAGTCTGTTTATACTGGTCGATACACTTGTCTAAAAAATATAATGGATTAGCACATCATTCAACAAACTAGTCAGAAGGCAGGCTCAAGGCGACAGAGACCAAAAAGTAAATTACAGTCAGTCTTAGCAGCAGGCCATGCTCAGAGCTAGGAAACATTCTATCAGTACAAAACCCATATTCTATAAGAATGTTCTACCAAATGAAAGGTTTGAAATATTTTCAGTGAAATATAACAAAACAATCAATGCTATGAATACATGTCTGTGTATATAAATGTTTCCTTTACAATATGTAAACTATCCTACACTCATTAGCATAATACTTTTTAAAAAATGTACAATATGGTCATTTCATAGCATTTGTATTTGTTCACTCAGGATTTCTTACAAGTGAATGGCACTAAAGGATACTATAATGTATGTATATAATCATGTAATACTGTTATTCATACTAATAAGAATCTAATAACATTTTCCTACGATAACAACAACAAAAATAGGGTAAACAGCCTCAAAATAAAAACAGTGTAAGCTAGTGTAATCAGCAAAGAACAAAAAATAATAAAATGCAAAATAAATTAACAGAGGAAGTTAATACATCACTGATGTCTAAAATAGTAAAAAAAAGAAAAGAAATGCTTTAACCATGTACTGTCTTTATTGCCCATCTCATTTTCAGATAATTGTCCTGATAAGGAATTAGATGCATGCACTCATGCGAACTCATATACCTATATGGATAACCAAGACTATCCTGTATAACCAATTTATCTGCAATAGTTCAATAATCCAAACTCGTATGGCTTTAAAAAAAAAAGAAAATAATCCCTCTGCCTGTATAAATTGCAACAAAATATTCGTAGAAAGGTTTACATTTTGTAGTTCATGTACATTATTTCCAATCTGGTTTAGACCTGAGCAGATTTACTCAGGGGTAAACAAGCAAAAAGATATTTGAGCCTTTAATCTGTAACTTCACCCCTGAAGATATCCAAAATTGGTCTTCTTAACTTCCTTAGAACAGAGAAGATGGCAGGACTATTTTGCTATTCAACAGTATTTATTTATGGTACTTCTAAGAACTTTTCCTCTAAGTAAGCACCACGAACTTAACAGCATTTTTAGTCCCAAGTAAGTCACTGTAAAGTTGAAAACTTAAAGGAATTTCTTTTAGATATGCAAATTCCAAAGTGTACAGAGTATAAGACGCAAACCAGAATAATTTATTTTACCAAGAAAGTTTTAGAACTATACATTGATCTGTAATGTATTTGGTTACATTTTGTATGCATATTAACATGCATTTTCACAGAACCATGTTTTGTTATGAACACTGCATAGTCTAGATATAACATAGGGAGTGAATGAAACTGATAATTGGACAAGAACAATGCAGAAGACAATTATTCAAGCTTCAGAGAACAGGGGCTATGAACTCCAGCAACTATTTTTTTAAAATCCTTACCAACAAGATAAGAAGTTTCTTCGGTTCTAACTAAATTGAGTTAGAGTTAAAGATGCTTCCTAGGTGAGAAGTAAAATATTTTCAAAAGGGGAAAAAACCCAAGGAAGTTCACTTGCCTTTTGGGGGGGGGGACCACATTGGGATAACTATGACCTGGATAATTGAGAATCATTTACCTCCGTAAGAAAATCTCCATAGATATTCAGCATACTTTAAAAAGAGAGGCGCAGTGGTTAGAGTGCAGTATTGCAGGCTACTTCTGGCTGCCACCAGTTTGGCAGATCAGATCTAATCAGGCTCAAGGTTGACTCACCCCTCCATCCTTCTGAGATGGGTAAAACGAGGACCCAGATTGTTGAGGGTAATAGGCTGATTCTGTAAATTGCTTAAAGAGGGCTGTAAAATTCTGTGAAGTGGTATATAAATCTAAGTGCTATTGCTATTGCTATTATTTAACATAGTGAACAACTCAAGCATTTACTTCTCAGTTGTTATCTAAAACTTACAAGTGAGGGAAAGAGACTGGTCCAAAGTCACTCAGTGAATCCAACCAAGTAGGAGCTTCAGCCTGAATCTTCTCTGGATCTGCATATGGCTAGCCTTTCGAGATAGATAGGCATGGTCAAGAAAAAGAGCAGCAGTGGGTTCAGTAATGTTCTTCATTGTTGTAGAGTACAATAATGAAATATTTCTAATACATCTGATACCAAACCAAACCAAACCAAACCAGGTCAGAGCTCTTTTGAGATTGTTTTTCATTTTTACTTCCTTCCCAGAACTGAGTAATCATTGCTGAACTCTCTCCCTGGACGGTACATTCACTCCAACATTATTACCATTCCCCCACAAATACAAAAATAAGACTGGCAGTTCATCAAAATCAACAGACAGGTCTGACAGGGAAGGTCCATATTGAACTAGAAAATACCCCATCCTCTCCTGTTGCGTGGCAATCTCATCTGGAGGTGGCAAGAAGCAAGGAATCCTCTTTTCTTGGAATTCATCATCTAGTGATTCCACAGAAAGTTCAGATGACAGACAAGATGTGATTCATGAATCTCTTCCACCCACGCTCATTATAATGGCCCTTCCAGTGAACCAAGTATTCTAGCTTTCCTCCTGCACCTGTGTGTGTGCGCACATGCGTGTGCAAACACACACACACACACATGCACACACACCAAAACATGGGGGAAGAAGTTTGGGAAGAATAACTGTGGAAGACAAGGGGCATGGTGACTCCTTTGAAATGAGGAACAACTGGTGTAATAATAATAATAATAATAATAATAATAATAATAATAATAATAATATATTAGATTTGTATGCCGCCCCTCTCCGAAGACTCGGGGTGGCTCACAACAACATAAACAGTGTACAAATCCAATTTTTAAAAATACAATTAAAACTCTTATAATAAAATAATTACACAATCCAATCAAACCATACACCAACCTTGACAATTGGGGGGGGGGGGGTGTTAATAAAATAGCTATTATCATAAATAGCTACTTAAGGTAAGCAAGATCAAGAAACAGACAAACCAAGGGTTCAGAAATACTCATCAACATGGTAGGTATAATAACAGAATCTTGAAAGTCAAGATTTTACTACAAAGTTTGTTTCTGCTACAAGCATAGGATACCAAGAAAGAAGAGAGACAGGAGAAAGAGGCAATAATGTGCCAAGAGTGGTGGCATGGAACATAATTGAGGGTAAAAATGAGGCAGGTTCTTTAAAAACAAATGAGCACTGTCTGAACATATTAGCTTTCTTTACATTCCTATCTGAATAGATCATTCAATCTAAGTACTAGACTTGTTTGGAAATGCTTAGATATATAGTATATAAATCAATAATGAACTGAAAAGTGTTAACCGTTACTCTTGACAGGATTATGTAGCAGGATAGTGTTAACCATTTCTGACACAGATTAAATGCATTTATTCTTTTGCAAGCAAATTGTTCTTTCCTTTTTAATATATGATTTACAAATGTCCTACGAAAAACTCAGAATAGCAATTCAATGATGTAATAAGGTTAAGGATAAGAAATGAAATATTAATCTGTCCAAAGTTCACAGAGGACTTTGGCATTCTAATTTTCTCCGTATCTCTGCATCTAGCTTAGCCTTGTAATCATATTGATATTACATGTAGTTGCTGCTACATTTTGCACTAATGTACACAGACATTCACTTTTTTGGTTTCCAGAAAGCTGGTAAATGTGGGGAAAATGGATTCCATGAGCCAGAGATCTTTATAGCCAAACAAGAACTATTCTAGTATTAGACAAAGGAAATTTGGACACATATATAAACATTATTGTATAAACATGAAACGAAAAGTTTATACCATGGGAACTGACAACTGAAGGAAGTCGGCAGAAGATTAAAATTTCCAAGCTCTCCAATGAAAATCAGAAGAGGTGGGACAAGAACTCTTGGTCTCCCAGTTTCTAGACTGGTGCCTTAGCCATTACACCAAACTGCATCTCATCTGTCTGTCCATCCGTCATGTCCGTCCGTCCATCCATCCATCCCATCCCATTCCATTCCATCCCATTCATCAGTTTCATATATAGCTGGAGAAGTACCGGAGAAGTCCATCCATCCATCCATCCATCCATTCATCAATCCCATTCCATCCCATTCACCGGTTTCATATATAGCTGGAGAAGTACCGGGGCCCGAATAAGGATCTCAAGAAGATGTGGAAAATAAAGGCCAAAGTAGTCCCAGTGGTAATAGGAACACTTGGGGCTATGACTCCTAAGATGGAAGAGTGGCTCTGACAGATCCTGAGAACATCATCTGAACTCTCTGACCAGAAGAATGCAGTGCTAGGAACAGCTGAGATATCCTCAAACTCTCATGCCTCTGGTATAGACGGCCCAAGATTGAAAAAGCAATACCACAGATAGGGGTGAGAAGGGATTTTAATATATAAATACTGTATATACTTATAAGAGTTATAATCTAATATGCGTTTCTTTGACAATTTTGTGTTTTTCCCTTTCTGATTTTTCCCTATACTTTTCTCTTTCTGTTTTTGGTCAATCCCTGCTAACTCCTGTACGTCTTTCAGAAAAGCCCTGCAATATACAGAGAGGGTTTGACCGAGAAAAGAAGGAATAAAAAGGCACACATGAATGTGACTTTATTGGATTAAATCAGGGGTCCCCAAACCTGGCAACTTTAAGATTTGTGGACTTCAAGTCTCAGAATTCTGGAACTTAAAGTCCACAAGTCTTAAAGTTGCCAAGTTTGAAGTCCTCTGCATTAAATAAATGCACAAATTAATAAAATATTACTAGTTTAGCATAGTCTCTATGTAGAGTATCTATGCATTTTTTTAAAAATCACCAGTCTCTTATAATCACTTTATGTTGCTAATTATCTAGAATCAGAATTCAGATTTGCTTACAAATATTTGAAATACATAAATTTCATTAACATACTGTATCTTATATGGTAAAATAGCAATACATTACAAACTGTGAAGAATCTAACAGCAACAGCCTTATTAAAATGTAAACTATATATCTTGACAAAAAAAGAAAGATTAAGAATGAAGTACCAATAATAAGGCTTTGCTGTTGACATAATTGACCTACGAAAACATTCTCATCAGGAATTCAGGATTCTTGCATTTATATAGTTGCAACTTTAAAAGTCCTTCACATCTAAGTGCTAATCTAATTGCAGTTCATATTTTGTATAATCTTCCCAAAAGGAAAACTAATTTCAAAATATTTGATCATAAAAGTTGTCCTAGATTTTACACGCATAATTTAATCAAATAATATCAGATAATCTTTAACAGGAAATTGGTAGGAACTTCATTTAAGCAGCATCCATTTGCACTTATATAAATGTACTGAGAGTGTAGGAAGAATTTGACAGCTTGCCATATGTGATTTCATTCCGTAGCCTACCTACTTTACCATCAAAAGTTATATCCTTTGAAGCATTGCCAGAATTACTTTAGCCCAGAAGATATGCTAGATGTGCCCTTTAAAAGCCATATCATTTCTTTTCTATTCTGACTAGTTCAGTGTAGCATCTGTTCAACTAAATTCCTTTGAAGGTTAACCTCCTCCCTCCTTACACCCCCCCCCCACTGAACCTGTTGTACAGCTAAGGTAGCCAATACTGAATGAGGTTTGCCCAAGCCTATATTTGAGTTAAATAAATTCGCAAAAAGGGGGGGAAAGTCTCCTGAATCAATCATCTTTTCAATCACCTCTGAAAATTAATTTACTGAAATGAACAGACAGTATTTTATTTGAAATCAGCACAATGCTGATATTCTCTTTGAGTAACCTAGGATGTGGGTGTACGGAGGCATTTTGTCTGACATGGAGGCAACAGAAAATGAACAACTAGAGTTGCATAGATATGACAAAACCCTTAATGTATAAAAACACCAGAGATAAACATATGTTTCTGAAAGGGAAAAAAATATATACCGTATGTACCTATTCATGGAGAAATGATTTTTTTTCTTCTTCTTTTGCAGTGTGCAGCGTATGTGTATGTAGAATAAACATGTTGAATAGGCATATTTTATGCCAAAGTATAAACTGGCAATATTGTAACAGTAAAATTATAGGAATAAAATACAGTATATATTTGTGAAATGCATGCTATATAATTACATGCAAAGCATACGTTGGATGTGAGATGGGCTGCAAATAAATTTAATAAAATAAATGAATATTATAAAAATATTTTGTTTTGGACTCAGAGGGCATTAAGTTGAGCTATACTGCAATGGAAAAAGGAAGTGAAGCCAAATATTTACTAGTGTCTTTGACTAGCATCAGAACTGCAGAAAAAACAATTGCTGCCAAACTGCCTTCCATTGAGTACCTGTATACTGCACGAGCCAAAAAGAGGGTTTTTCTGACCCCCTCGTATCCTGGACATAAACTGTTTCATCTCCTATGTTCAAAATATTGGTACAGAGCACTGTGCACCAAGACAAATAGACACAAGATAGGCGTTGATTGCTTACCTGAACGCCTCTTCTCGTACGGTGAGCGGGTACAGCAGTCACATGGGTTGCTCATGTCCAATCCGGTGGAACTGAGCCTAGTGTTAAAAAAGCTTGCCGGATCCGCCCCTTCCCCAGAATTCGCGAATCCATAGACTAGGCTCAGCTGTGAAGCTCTGTAGTGTTCAACTCTTATTGTTAGAGGAAAAAAAGGATTATAGGAAGGTAAGGAAGACACATACAAGGGCGGGAAGTGACTGCTGTACCCGCTCACCGTACGAGAAGAGGCGTTCAGGTAAGCAATCAACGCCTATTCTCCGTACTGAAGGAGCGGGTCCAGCAGTCACATGGGACATACCCAATAGATGGTCCCTAGGGTGGGATTAGATTGCTATCGTGTGAGATAACGGATTGGAGTACCCTTCTGCCAAAGGCAGCGTCCGCTGAAGCGTAAGCATCAATCTTGTAGTGCCTGATGAAGGAATTTGGCGAGGCCCAAGTGGCTGCTTTGCAGACCTCCTCCAACGGGGCTTGAGTCGCCCAAGCGGCCGAGGTGGCTGCGCTTCTGGTGGAATGCGCTGTGATGTTCCTTGGAACTGAGAGGGAGGCCGATTCATAGGCCTTAGATATAGTCCCTCTGATCCAACGGCCTATTACTGTTGAAGACACTTTGGTCCCCATGACTCTGGGGTGATAGGCTATAAACAGTGCTTCTGACCTCCGAAAGGGTCCTGTGCGTTGGATATAGATTCTCAGCGCTCTAATAAGATCCAGAGTGTGCCATCTAATTGCCAAGGGATGGTCTCGTTGGAGGCAGAAGGAAGGTAGGACAATATCCTGAGTTCTGTGGAACATGGAACTGACCTTGGGTAAGAAGGTAGGGTCCAGTCGCAAGACTACCTTGTCCTGATGGAACTGGCAAAGGTCCTGCCTGATTGAGAGGGCAGCCAGCTCCGAAATGCGTCGAGCAGAGGTAATAGCCACCAGGAATGCTACCTTAAAGGATAAGTACCTTAGGGACGCTGATTTTAGGGGTTCGTATGGTGCCTGCGTGAGGGAATGGAGAACCCGAGGCAAATCCCAAGATGGATACCTGTGGACCTTGGAAGGTCTGAGGTTGGCTATGCCCTTGAGAAATTCCTGAACCTCTGGAAAGGATCGGAGAGGCTGTCTGCGGGGGCCCCCTAGGACAGATGAAATGGCTGCCAGATGACGCCGGAGGGTGCTGGTAGAAAGTCCTTTATGGAAGCCTTGCATAAGGAAGGAGATGATTCTGTGTATGGGAATGCACAGAGGGGAGAGGCCTTCCTGTAGGCACCACTGGTGAAACTTGGACCACGTGTGGTCGTAGATTCGATTGGTCGAACTCCTTCTGGCCCTTAAAATGACCTCCGCTGTATCGGGGTCATGACCACGCAGTTCTAAGTCTCTCCTGATAACAGCCAGGCGGTGAGGTGGAACCACTCCGGGTCTGGATGGAATGAGGCCCCCTGCCGCAGCATATCCCCCGAAACGGGGAGTCGCCAGGGGTCCTGAACGGACAGCTGTTGGAGATCCGCGAACCAGGGTCGACGGGGCCAATGCGGGGCGATTAAGATCAATCGGGCCCTCTCGGTGAGGACCTTGTGAATCACGTCCGGGAGAATTGGAATTGGAGGAAAGGCGTAAAGTAGGCCTGGTGGCCATGGACTCCGGAGGGCATTGATTGCTTCCGCTCCCGGGGATGGAAATCTGGAAAAGAAGCGAGGGAGTTGGGCGTTCGCATTGGTCGCGAAGAGATCCAGAATAGGTAGGCCGAATCTGAGGCAGATCTGATGGAACAGGTCCTGATGGAGGTTCCACTCTCCTGGGTCTATCGTTGCTCGAGATAGCCAATCCGCCTGGACGTTGAGGCTCCCCGAGATGTGGTCGGCTAGGAGCGACCGAAGATGTTTTTCCGCCCAAAGGCCTAACTTGAGGGCCTCCCTCATGAGAGCCTTGGATCTCGTGCCCCCCTGTCTGCAGATATGGCTTTTTGTGGCAATGTTGTCGGTGAGAATGAGAACGTGCCGGTTGGGAATGCGAGGAGAGAAATGTTTCAGAGCCAGAGAAACGGCTCTTAATTCTAGCCAATTGATTGGCCTGGAAGCTTCCTCCGGGGACCACGTGCCCTGGGCTATCATCCCCTGGGCGTGGGCGCCCCATCCCGATAGACTGGCATCTGTGGTGATGACAAATTGATCCGGGCACCTGAACGGGGATCCTTTGTCCATGGCCGGAGACTTCCACCACTTGAAGGATCTGCGAACACTTGGTGGAATGACAATGCGACGATTTGAGTTGCTGTGCCCCGATCTCTGAAAGGGTAATAGGAGCCACTGAAGTTCCCTAGCATGAAGGCGAGCCCAGGGAATGATGCCTATGCATGACACCATCTTCCCCAAAAGGGAAGACAGAGTTACTATGGATACTGAAGGTTTGGATAAAATGTTGGAAATTAACTCCCCTATACTGAATTTTCTCTCGGGAGAGAGAAAAACCTGGGAGGATTCTGAATTAATAATGGAACCCAGGTGTAAAATGGATGTGGAAGGTTGGAGATGACTTTTATCAAAGTTGATGGAAAATCCATGGTCCTGAAGGACTGACATGGTGACAGACAGGTCTGAAATCACTTTCTCTAGGGAGTTCCCATGAATCAAAATATCATCAAGATAACATAAAATGTGGATGGGAGACGCCCGGATATAGGCCGCCAGGGACCCCAAGAGCTTTGTAAAGACCCGAGGGGCCGAGGAAAGGCCAAATGGCATTGCCCTATACTGGAAATGCCTACCTTGAAAGGAAAAACGTAAAAACTTTCTGTGGCACTTGGCTATAGGAATGTGAAGGTAGGCCTCAGTGAGGTCTAAAGAGACCATGAAATCTCCCGTGTGGATGGCGGCCAAAATAGAAGATAAGGAGTGCATCTTAAACTTCCTATATTTGATGAATAGGTTCAGCTTCTTTAAATCCAAAATAGCTCTCCAACCTCCGGAGGACTTTGGCACCATAAATAGGATGGAGTAAAATCCTAGGCCCTTCTGACCGGAAGGGACCGGTTGAATGGCTCTGATTGACAATAAATGAGAAATGGCCTCCTCCATACGGTTACAATCTGAGGATGACCTGGGAGAAGGGCAGGAAATAAAACGTTTCGGGGGAGGAGAAACAAATTCTAATAGAAGGCCTGTTTGAACAGTGTCAATGACCCAGGGGTCCTTGGAGGTGAGACGCCAATTAGAGGCGAAATGGGCTAGGCGACCCCCTATGGGAATTGAGGAAAAATTACCATCTAGGTTTTTTTGAAGCCCTGTTAGAGGACGCTCCCCTTTGGAAGCGAAAACCTCTGCCCCTGGAGTTCCTACCTTGGGAACGAAAGCGGGGGGAATACTGACCTGGAGATCTCTGATAGGAAGCCGCTTGATCTGGCTGGCGCCCTGGGCGACGAAAGGACTGCATTTTGGTAGCCTTTTTGGTGGTTGGGCCCAAGACTTTCTTCTTGTCCGTGGTTTCCGTGCGGAGTGGATCCAGAAGATCACCGAAAAGAAGATCGCGCTTTAAGGGACCCTGGGATAACTGCCACTTCTGGCGTACTCCCGCTTGCCAAGGGCGAATCCATAGGAGTCTTCTTGCCGTTGTAGAAGCTGCAATAGACTTAGCAGAAAATCTAGTAGATTGCAAGGTGGCATCAGCCACGTACTGGGCAGCTGCAAAGACCTTGTTGAAGTCTTGTTGACCTCTCAAGTCATTGGGAGGAATATGCTGTTGTAGTTGGCGAAGCCACAGAAGCATGGCTCTGGAGAAAAAGGAAGCTGCTGCAGAACTTTTAATGGCCCAGGAATCTGCGGTGAATCCTCTTTTGAGCATTTGTTCAATCCGCTTGTCCTCTGGGCGGAGGACTTCCTCTGCTTCGCCTGGCACAGCCGCTGCCGAGTGAAGGATCTTGACAGGTTCATCCGGTTTAGGAAAGGAGAGGAGCTCTTCATAGGAAGAGGAAAGTTTGTACAATTTTCTGTCCTTGGTGGAGGGATTAAGGCCAGAGGCTGGGAAATCCCACTGTTTAAGTAAGGCATCTTTAAACAATTTAGGCATAGGAATTACCTCGTTATCCTCCTGTTCCTCTGTGAAGTAAGGTAAGTTCTCCTCCGGGGGATCAGTGGAAGTAGAGGCTTGTTTCTCCTGGGCCGCTAATCCCGTAGAAATTCTAGCTTTGAGGAGGAGAGATTTGAACAATTGAGAAGGAAAAATAGTAATTGGAGAAGGAACCTTTATTTGGGATTCCTCATCATCTGAGAGACCTTGAAAGGGATCCTCATCATCCTCCAAATCCTCATATTCGTCCTGAGAGGAATCTGAATCCTCCTGAATAGGAGCTCTAACCGCTGGGGAGGAACCCAAGGGGCGGGAGGGACGAGGAGGAGGAGGAAGTACGGAAAGCTCATTGATGGAGGAGAGTTTGGCATCAATGGCCTTGGACAACACAGAAAAAAATAGATTGGAACTCAGGAGGTAAACTAGAAATATCAGCAGGAATGGCAGAAGAATCCCTAAAGGCCTGGGAGGATCCTGGCTGGGGGGAATCTTCAATAATATCTGGTTCCTCTGGACCTATGCCCCATAGATTAGGTTGGGGTCTGTCTAGGTTAGGCTCATCCAGAGATAACACAGGGACCCCAGAAGGAGGTAGACTAGAAGCCTCTGGGGGGTCTTGACTACTGAGTACTTGGGCCTGTACTTTCAAACGTTTTGCTGATTTATCATGGATTCTTTGTAGGGCTAGGTCCCTTCTCTTCTCGGCCCTGGTGACCTTGGTCGAGGGGCGGGCCCCTGGAGAAGAGGAGGAAGAGGCCTGGGGGATACTAGTAATTTCATCGCCTGTAGGCCTGGCCTCTCTGGGACCTTTAGTTGTGCCTCTCTTGGGAAAAGTAGCCATAGTCTGACAATTAACAGAAGACAAGGCTGAGCCAATAACTGAATAATTAAGGAGAAGAATTTCAAGTACTTCCCAAGAGGAATGGATCCTGCTTCGAGGCCTCGAAGCTGCTGAGACTTGAGGGCAATCTGGGCAAACCCAGAGTTCGTGTCCCCAGATCCAGCGGGGCCCAGCCTCCCTAAACTTTTTAATTAAGTAAACCAAGGCACTCTGGTTGGAGGCTTAGCCGGTGGAGAATTAAGCCTGGGCATCCCAAGGCCCGCTCCGGGATCCACGCGGTGGACTGAGGCCTACGCGGCTGGCAGAAGGCCAACACGAGAGGCCTAAATTTAAAAATGGGCGCGAAGGCCTTCGCGCCGAAAATCGCTCCGAGATAGGATTTTTAAAGGGGAAGCGATCGACTAAGTCCAGGAGACTAGAAAGGCGTCTCACTCCGCAGGAGGTATATTAAAGCCCTTTAATCATATTACAATAATGAATAAATAAATCAATACTTGCACCGAGACCTCCAGGCCAAGGGATTAAAGGAATCCACAAGCGGCCGCGGGAATCGTACACGGCAAAACCGCCGGGGGAAAACGAAACCGCAACTTCTCCAAGGAAAAAAGCCGAGCCTCAAACGGCTGGCGCTATCCGTGCAAGTAAATAATAATGGTAAAACAATTCTTACTACTTTTGAAGGAAAAGATCGAAGGGAAGGTGTTAGAATGTTGAACGAGCTATCACAATACAACCGCAGGATATGCGAACTGAGCGAATTCTGGGGAAGGGGCGGATCCGGCAAGCTTTTTTAACACTAGGCTCAGTTCCACCGGATTGGACATGAGCAACCCATGTGACTGCTGGACCCGCTCCTTCAGTACGGAGAAACAGTTTTTCCCGAACGCCATCACTCTGCTAAACAAATAATTCCCTCAACACTGTCAGACTTTTTACTAAATCTGCACTTCTATTTCTACTAGTTTTCCATATCATTCCTATCATCCTTTCCCTCCCACTTAGGACTGTATGACTGTAACTTGTTGCTTGTATCCTTAAGATTTTTTTATTAATATTGATTGCTTCCTCATTGTTTATTTGACCCCTATGACAAACATTAAGTGTTGTACTTCATGATTCTTGACAAATGTATCTTATTCTTTTATGTACACTGAGAGCATATGCACCAAAGACAAATTCCTTATGTGTCCAATCAATTTGGCCAATAAAGAATTCTATTCTATTCTATTCTATTTCCAATTGTTCCAACATGAATTGTCTAGCAGCTCTGAAAAAAATAACTATTATCAACATAAAGCTATAAAATCACTAATATCACCATTAATCTAGAAATCTGAATCAGAATAACAGAATAGAATAACAATTTGAAGGGACCTTGAAGGCAGTGAAGGGCTACCAAAATTTTTACTGCCACACTGTGTGTATGACGTATGCATTTTCTTTCAACATCTTTCAGTGCAAATTGGATGCTCTGGGGTGGAGCTCCATTTTCGCTACCCAACTTCATTCCTTCCTGTCCGGGCAGTAGCCCATCCCTGCTTTTAGGTCTTCTATTCTAACCCCCCTGCTTAAGCAGTGATGGCGAACCTTTTTTGGTTTACGTGCCAATAGGGAGAAAAATGCAGGGGGGGGGATCGCACATGTATGTGCCACACCCATAATTCCATGTAGCACCCCCCCCCCCGCTCCTGTCAGGTGATGGTACATCCCGTTTTTGCTCTCCCCAGGCTTTAGAGCCTTTCTAGGAGCTTCTGGGGGGTGAAAACGGACTCCCCATCCCCACCAGAGGCCCTCTAGAGGCAGAAAATGGCTAATTTACGAACTTTCAGTTAAACCTGAAGCCTCAGGTTTTGCTTTGTTTTCACGTTCCCAAGTTCCAGAGTTTTACTAGGAGCCTGGGGAGGGTGAAAACAGCCTTCCCACCCTGCTGGAGGCCATCCGAAGCCCAGAAATGGTCTGTTTCAAGCTGAGGAGGAAATCTGTTTTCACCCTCCCCAGGTGCTGAAACCTGGGAGAACAAAAAACAAGAAATGGCCTCTGGAGGACCTCCGGGGGGGGGGGTGTCCATTTTCACCATCCCAGGCTGTTAGTAAGGCTCTAAAGCCTGGTGAGAATGAAAAACGAGTGTGCCATCCTGTGCCGGGAACAGGTCATGCATGCATGCACAGGGGAACACATGGAATTACGGGTGTTGGCATGCATGCATGCGACCCCCCACATCTCCCCTTTTTGGTACCCTACCAAAAAATGTTCACCATCACTGGAATAGTTGTTTTGATGACAACAGCTCCTTCAAATCTCTGTCTATTTGTAGAATGATTTTATTTCTGTTTCTCAAAAGAAAAAATTCAAACACCTCTACCTCACATACCTTCTGATGGAAAGGAAACAATTTCCATACTGTTTCTGCTTTTATCAAGCATCACTGGATGTGGTGCATATGTAGGTCAATTCTGGGCAGGTCAATTAACCTAATACAATATCACTGGTATGATATAGTCTACATATAAAATATAATATACAGTACACTGGTATTAAAGAAAAGGGGGTCAATGCACCAGAGGGCAGGACAAAAAACAATGGATGGAAACAAATCAAGGAGAGAGACAATATGGAATTAAGGAGAACTACCTAACAGTGAGAACAGTGAGAGGGGCGGCATACAAATCTAAATAATAATAATAATAATAAAAAATAAGAGCTAGTCTTCAGAAGTTGCTGGAGCAAATACCACTGGAGGTTTTTATGAAGAGATTGGACAGTCATTTGTCTGGAATGGTATTTAAGGTCTCCTGCTTGAACAAGGGATTGAGCTAGAAAACCTACAAGGTCTCTTCCAGCAATATTCTGAATTGAATTAAAACTGAATTGAAATATTCTAAAGGTCTAGAAATCTAATGGCAAAATATGATGTTTGAGTCTGGGTAATAGGGTGGCACAGAAATCTAACCAAACAATCAATCTATCAATAAATAAAATGATACTGATCTGAAGCTAAGCACATCAGGGGATGTTTCTGGTTATTCTATGTGACTGTGGCACAGTTGCAAAATGCTTTAGGACAACAAATAACGTCATCCTCTTGTCTCTGTGAGATACACTGCCTTACTTTTGCATTGGGGAGTGCCTTGTTGATACAAATCAAGGGCAACTTGAATATGACTAAACCTAATAACAAAATACAATAATCTAATGTCATCTGAATCTAACTTGATCCTGAGTTGTTACTTGATGCCAAGGTTACATGGAAAATATTTGAAAACATGCAGCACATAAACATGAGATTATAAAATGTTTTCTTACAGGCCACGTTGGGTAGCAATAAATAAAATGATGTAATATAAGTCACTACCCTGGGCTTTTTTCATCTCAACATATTTGGTATGTTTTTCCTTTCAACTGGTGCACTAAACATACTCATACAAATCATCAAATAGATTTGATTTCCCCAATTAGACTCTTCTCTATATTTTGGGGTATAAAAGAGAGAATTCCACACAATTGCCCAAACCCTTGAACTACTAAAATTACTCAATGCTGCATTCAATGAAAAACAAGTGGGATGATATTATGTTCTATTGTACAGGAGTCAATTTTGTGAAGCCCAGGAATGGACCTGGAACTCCTTTTATATTTTTATTCTTCTTAAACCTATTTATGAACTACAATACTTGTATACATCAAATTCAGCAATTTTTAGAATTTTGTGTACAGCTTGCCGCTGAAAGATTCTGGGGAACCACAAGTACATAGTATTAATTGGAAAATTGTTTACAAACATGTGCATTGCAGAAAATGTAAAAGAAAACTATATTGAAGCTGAAAGTGCATATTAATTTTATGAAGTTTTTTTCAAAGGAGCAAACTGAAGTAGAAACATTTTTCAATAAAAGATGGGGGGGGGGAAGAAGGTGAGTTAATATTTATTTATTATTTATTAATTAATTTGATTTTCATGCCGCCCCTCTCCAAGGACTCAGGGCGGCTTACAACATAATATTGTTGGATTCAAATTTTATACTTCAATACTATATTGCAACTTCAAATTATTACTGACCATATTATTTTAAAGAAACACATAATACCTCTGAATTGCTATTCTTTCTTATGTATAAAGTGTGATATTTCAATCTCGGGTTTTTTATTCAAGCATTCCAATTCCTTTCTAACTGAGTGCTGTCATTTATGAATTTCAGAACATTACTACAGAAAGATGGAACCTTTTATTAAAAGGAATTTTATTTCAAAAAGATCATGATAAATGCAATAGTTTAGTTTAGTTTATTAGATTTGTATGCTGCCCCTCTCCAAAGACTCGGGGCGGCTCACAGCAAAACAGTAATACAATATATTACAAATCTAATAATAATAAAAAATTAAATCCATTTAAAATTATTATTATTATTATTATTATTATTATTATTTAGATTTCTATGGCATTAATAACATAATAAAACTCCTAACTATGCAGCCATACACATTCAACCTAGTCATAATAAAAAAAGGGGAAAGATGGTAATTATCCACACGCCTGGTGACAAAGGTGAGTCTTCAGCATTTTACGGAAGGCGAGGAGGGTGGGGGCTATTCGAATCTTTGGAGGGAGTTGATTCCAGAGGGCCGGGGCCACCACACAGAAGGCTCTTCCCCTGGGTCCCACCAGCCGACATTGTTTGGTCGACGGGACCCGGAGAAGGCCAACTCTGTGGGATCTAATCGGCTGCTGGGATTCGTGCAGCAGGAGGCAGTCTCGGAAATATTCTGGTCCGATGCCATGTAGGGCTTTATAGGTCAACCAACACTTTGAATCCTCAAGGATTCCTATAAATTGAATATTAATTATTAAAGAAATGTATGACACTTTTATGAGAGTAAACTCACACCGAGATTTATTGATTGATTTATTTGATTGATTGATTGATTGATTTTATTTTATTTTTTATGCCATCCTTCTCCTTAGACTCAGGGTAGCTTACAACATGCTAGCAATAGAACTTTTTAATAGAGCCAGAATACTGCCCCCACAATCCGGGTCCTCATTTTACCCACCTCGGAAGGATGGAAGGCTGAGCCAACCTTGAGTTGGTGATGAGATTTGAACTGCTGACCTACATATCTACAGTCAGCTTTGGTGGCTTGCAATACAGCACTCTACCTGCTGCGCCACCCTGGCTCATATATTATATTAACACATCCTCTTTGCTAGAGTAAGCAAATATCTTTTATACTCATTCATGGAATCAATTCTAATGCTTCCATGGAAAGCTTTTTACCTATCAGCGACTGTAGCTCTCTTGTCCATTACAATGGAGAAGTCAACTTTAATTGCATGCATGGATGGGTCCTCCAGTGAAAAGAATGTACATGAACCTACATGGTCCAGGATGACTGTCCATGAACTTCAGTTGTAAGATGCTCCAAAAAAAAGAGATACTTTACCATTGGCCATGGTAACAAAGATGGTTAAAGAGCTTCTTTCTAACTGTAAGTTCTGTACTGAGTTCTGGGTTGCTACTTTTTCCAGAGAATAAAATATCACTGGAATTTTCTTCATATAAGCACTTGAGAATTACTGGACACCCAGGACATCATTTCTGAAGCAAATTGTTAAACTAATTGAAACAATAGCAATGGGTTACCTTCTTTATGATAATGTACTTTATATGTCTACATCATGACAAAAATACTATTCTTATATTTCAGTTTGTTCTGCCTTTAATTACAGGAAAGCATTAAGCATGAATTTTTTTAAATATTTCAGGCTTGGAATTATTGCAGAAAAGGAAGAGTTTCCAGCCTTTAAGTGATCATGCTGCAAGGTTATGTTTTATTACTCTAAGAATTTGTACAATTCATTATAACTAGTGACTTCCCCCTGCATAAAGGATTTTGGTGTTTCAGATTTAATGGCTATTAAATATATTCCAAAGAACAAATAAAGAAGACCTGAGTCATATGTAAAACAATATGCTGCATTTTCTTAGGGTCTTCACTCATACCTAATTCCATTTATTCTGCAGAATATTTCACACGCAATTCTATGCATGTTTACCCAGAAGGAAATCTTATCATATTCAAACAACCTTTTTCTTAGGAAATTGTATGTAGCATTGTGGCCTTGCAATGATTTGTCTAACACAATAGAGACACACAGAAGGGAAATATCAAAGTACTGTGATGAGTTATAAAAACTAATCTCAACTTTAACAATGCAAAGAAAAGAAGAATATGTTATGTTTGCAGTTGTATGTTGTGCTTGCATTTGGCTACCAAATAAGAGCCAGTAGATTATTACATGGCTTTTTAAGTTAGAAATTTGGAAGGCATTTACTAGCATAACCTTTCAACTCTGAGCGCATCAATAGAAGAGGCAGTGGTTTGAAATATGATTCCTTGCAGATAGCATAGCCTCATTCATCTGACTGTGATGGTCTGTGCTCCACTGCACAAACAGCAGCTCACCCACTTCTGAGAGGACACTAATAAAAAAGGCATCAATTTTCAGCTCTAGTACTACTGTGATCTCTTTATATGTTCGACATCCAACATTAAATTAAAATGCTGTTATAAATCCTACTTTCTGAATCTGGAATGAATGTTGGGTTTTTGTCGCATGAGACCGCAGCAAATCTTGTCAAAAGCAAGGAAGCACGTCTTGTTCACTCAGAATTAATGTTGTGGATGAAGGAAGGAGGTAATGGGTGAATATGGTGAATTTTAGGTGCCTAAGACAGTGAGTAATGAGCTTTGGAAAGCATTGAAAACAATAAAGCTTCCTGCATTCTGTGAGCTGTTAATTTACCAATTTGGTGAACAGCAATGCACAATGTGCAGGGATTAACTTTTAAAAGGTGATCCCCTCCTGAAACTGGGTGTTATATGTTTGACTAATTTAAATCATTGCAGACACAGAAAGAGAGGAAAGTTGGGGAGGGAGGGAGGGAGGGAGGGAGGCAAGAAGGATTTCTCCAGCAAAATGTTTTGGAACACAGAATGGCTGTGCAAAATTATTCAAATACTGTATAGATATTGGCATTCACGCTTTCTGTCACTTGCAGTGTTTCAAAAGTTCTCATGGGAGAAAAAAAAATGTATTTCACCTTTACCTAAAATACTGTAAGGAATTCCGGGCATAAGAATGAAAGGAGACAGATGGCACATTTCTGTATTTAGAAGTCTGTAATATTCTTTGGAGTGTTTCCACTGAGTCTGATAACCTCGAACGGCAGGTATCCGAGCCTCCCCTGCCCACTTTTAAAAGCAGCCCTAAAGTAGACCACAATGACTTCAGTAAATCTGTCTGCAGATAATATTCCCTTATTTCATTCATCCATTCATTCATAATTACAAAGCAAAGCTACAAGCCTTGCCTTTCTGGAGGAAAAGGGATGGGAGATGGGGGGGGGAAGGAGGGTGCCTTGAACAGTGGTTCGATATCTGGATCGAACAGAGGAACTTTCGCCCCCTTAGGATCTTGCCTAGAGAAACCTTGACATGCACAAAGTCAGAAGCTAGACAAAGTTGCCCTGGTGAGAACGATAAGGTCACCCGTGGGATTGCTCAGATTATCTCTGTCAACCACTTGGACAGCATGCAGTCAAATGATGCATCATGCAGTCATTTTCAGGGGGGGAGAAATCAATTTCTTCACCAGGTCGCTATTTGCTTTTCAAAGTGCCCTTGTAGGCCTTCCACCACCTAGCATTTATCAATTTAAATGTTGTAAACTGATAATGCGCTGTGTCCCTTGTACTGTTTCTGAATCATTTTGATAACTTCTGCTTTCTCAATTGTCCTGCACCCCATTGTGTTTCTACCTTTTAAAATGGGTTCCCCTTCTCTCTTCTCAATTAAATGTACTTATAAACAAAAACAAACCTGGGTTGATTAACGTTTTAATTAATTTTGAGTGGTTAAAACAAATCTCCCTCAAAGCTATAAGATTATTAATGTGTTTATTTCATATGCAATTATATGATGCTTATTTAGTGTTTTTTTTTATAAATGAGATGAAATCTTTGTGAAACACTATCAATAGTGTGGTGAGGATTTATGCAATGAATATTCATTATTCCAAGCAGGGGCATTCAAATTTACTGAGTGGCAGAAAAGAGATGGCAGCGTGGGGGTTTTAAAAAAAATCCCCTTTTTATGTCTTTTAAACTATATACAAAACCATTTTTTTCCTCTGTAAAACAAAAATCTGTATTTTATTTAAAAAATGAAATTAAGTTGCTGCACAGAAAAGGAGTGCAAATATCAACATTTCTTTGAAATGCATTGTAACCAAACTAAAGTAATAGCCAGATACAAGCTTCAAATACATTTGCATCAAAACCAGGTGGGACATAGTTGTTGAAGCTTAGTTTTCAGAAAAGCAAAGGAATTACATGTCAGTTTGCAAAGCATCCTTAACCTCCAGTGAGTTATTGGCTCTTAGCCAAGTTATCAGGGGAATCTAATTCTTCTTTATTATTCAAATAAACCACATTTGGCACCCTGGTTCCCTTTTAGAATAGCTTCACAAATAGTGTGAGTACTGTCATTTATTTGACCTTGTTCTTCTATGCTGTTGCTCTAATTTTATTTGCCATTCTACATGACAAATACTCAGGAATCTAACATACACAGCTTGGTTTGTTATTATATGAGCAAAGCAAATAAATATACCACTTCAGTTTCACCTATTTCGTTTTTTAAAAGGACCCAACCTAAACAACAACTTATCCTTTACTCCCCTTCACCTCTATTAGCTCTCATTATGTGTGCAGCTGTACTCTTCCCTTTTTAGCAGAATCTTTTTAAGAGGGCAATTTGCAATCTTGTATGTGTTCTGGGTTGACAAAAGCAAGAACAGGGGCATATTTTGAGGCTTTAATTTACAAAAGTAAATTCTGATCAGTTACAATTCAACATTTAAATAACTCATTAAAAAGGTTATTCTAATATTATCTTTTCTGAAAGGCATCAAAGCATCGTTAGTTTCTATGAAATCTATATTTTCAGTTTTCTCTTTCCAAGAATGAGTGGGCTTGCTTGGGAATCCTTGGATTACTTAATTCATGAATCCAATCCAATCTGGCATTTAACCTCTTTACTAAAGTCATTAATATTATGTAACACCAGTCCACTTTGGTGTCCCAAAGGTCCATGTTATCCAACATCTATATGAACTGAACAAAAACTTGGAATTTACATCTGGACTCTACAATATGCCTCTGTCACCTATATCCACTCCAAAGTCAGAGCTCCTAATTTGTATGATATAGAAAAGCTCTCAGTTCTTTATGTTTTCAGCTATGTGTGATGAGAGGCAGGTTTTGGCTTCCATTCCAGCTCCAAATTCAGATTTCCCTCTGAAATCCTTCCACTTTAGGAGGGAAATTTTGAGCAACCACCATCAACAGAGCTACAAGATTCCAGATATATTCCAGATGACCACTGGGGGGCAGAAAAGAGAGAAAGAAAACCTAACTCTTTGCTGTACAACAACTAAAATGTGTAGATATGTCATAGAGATAATATCTGAAAGCATGATTTGATCAAATCACTTTTGAATAAAAATATTCAATTTTATTAAATAAAATAAAATTACAGTTGCTCTAACATCTGTAGTTATGAAAACCTTTGAAAGGCTAGTGATGTCCCACTTGAAAACCATCACAGATCCACTGTTGGACCCCCTGCAATTTGCATACGGAGCAAATAGATCGACAGATGATGCTGTTAATATGCCTCTGCACTACATCCTACAACATCTTGAATCTCCAAAGACATATGCTATGCTCCTTTTTGTAGACTTTAGTTCAGCATTCAACACCATCCTACTGGACATTCTTTTAACTAAACAAAATCAGCTAGCAGTACCTGAACATGCTTGTAAGTGGATCACAAGCTTCTTGACAGACAGGAAGCAGCAGGTGAAGCTAGTCAAAATCACATCAGATACCTGTGCAATTAGCACAGGGGCCTCCCAAGGCTGTGTTCTCTCACCACTTGTCTCTATACACCAATGACTGCATCTCAAATTATCTATCTGTTAAACTACTAAAGTTTGCAACCGATACAACAGTGATTGGTCTCATTTGAGACAATGATGAAACTGCATACAGACGAGAAGTTGAACAACTAGCCTGGTAGTACAACCAGAACAATTTAGAACTGAACACACTCAAAACCGTAGAAATGGTGGTAGACTTTAGGAGAAACCCTCCCATTCTACGACCTCTCACATACTAGGCAACACAGTATCAACAGTAGAAACCTTCAAATTTCTGGGTTCTATCATATCTCAAGACCTAAATGGTCATCTAACATTTAGTTATTTATTTTATTATTTATTAATTGGATTTGTATGCCGCCCCTCTCCGAGGACTCGGGGCGGTTCACAACATATCAAAAGAACATAGCAAATACATCTAAAAATACAATTAGTATGATTTAAAAGACTTTAAAAACTACAATATAGTTTAAAGCATTCATCATCATTCATTCAACAAAACATACTAAAACACTCATTGGTCAGGGGGCTAGGATCTAATGGCCCAAAGCCTGGTGACATAAATAGGTCTTTAAACATCAAAAGCATAATCAAAAAAGCACAACAACGAATGTTCTTTCTGCACCAACTCAAGAAGCTCAAACTGCCCAAGGAACTGCTGATACAGTTCTACAGAGGAATCACTGAGTCTGTCATCTGCACCTCTATAGCTGCCTGGTTTGGTTCTGCAACCCAACAAGACCAATAGCGATATCAGAGCATTAGCTGAACTGCAGAAAAACAATTGCTGCCAATCTGCCTTCCATTGAGGACCTTATGCTGCATGAGTCAAAAAGAGGGCTGTGAAAATATTTACTGACTCCTTGCATCCTATCCTATCCTCAAAACATCGCTACAGAGCACTGCACACCAAGATAACTAGACACAAGAACAGTTTTTTCCCAAACGCCGTCACTCTGCTAAACAAATAATTCCCTCAAAACCGTCAAACTATTTACTAAGTCTGCACTACTATTACTACTAGTTTTCTCTCATCATTCCTATCACCCATTTCCTCCCACTTATGACTGTAACTTGTTGCTTGTATCCTTAAGATTTTTATTAATATTGATTGTTTCTGCATTGCTTATTTGACCCCTATGGCAATCATTTAAGTGTTGTATCTCATGATTCTTGACAAATGTATCTTTTCTTTTATGTACACTGAGAGCATATGCACCAAAGACAAATTCCTTGTGTGTCCAATCACACTTGCCCAATAACGAATTCTATTCTACTCTATTCTATCCTATCCTATCCTATCTTAGGGCTTTACGATATGGACTGCAAAATATTTGGCAACCATTAGAAGGAAATAAAGTGAGGCAAATACATCATGCCAAGTCTAAACCAAATATTAAAACATATCGGAAAATAAGCACATGTATCAACCAATATATGTTATTTATTATCAGTATCATGCACACATGATCAAGCATAAATTACAGAAAACAGAACAACTCTGAGAAACTGCTGTTATGCAGTTGAGCTTTCTTATGGAGGATTATCAAAATAGAAGGCTGCTCGCATTTTATAAACAAAACAACACCGGGAAATCTCTAGACCCTAATAAAAAAATGATCAGGACTGAAAGAGACATAAATGTAGATTCAGAATCTTTTTTTAAAAATTCTTTAACCTTTGAGGTCACTGGGCAGATGTACAATATCAATAACACATTGGAATATTCATATATTTTTAAAAAATTATGAACTCTTCCAACGGAGTTAATATAAATTAACTGCAATGTAAATGGAGATTTTATTGCAATAGCTATTGCAATGGGATGAAAAATATCCCAGAGCTGCTACTGCTCTCTGTGTGTCACAATGTATTCCACTCCCAACCCACCCAAAGTTGCACTAAATACTTTTGTCAAGTTTCTTCTTCTGAATGTAGAAATTGTTAACATGTCTGTTTTGACTTTGGGGCAGTATACTTTCCCTGCTGATTTTTTGATAAATTTATCTCAGCATCTACTGTTGTCCTAATATCGCAGCACCATTGAGAGTGTCTTGACATATGACATTCTAGCTTGGCATGAGAGCAGCTCTGTAGCGAACAAAAAGCTCTACAGAGAACTATTAAAACTGCCCAGAACATCATTGGGCTCCAGCTATCCGCCCTGGATGACATCTTGACATCTCGCTGTTCTAGGAAGGTGCATAACATTCTCAAAGACTCTTCTCATCCTGCTTACAATTTTTTTGAACTGTTGCCATCTGGCAGAAGATACAGAACAACTAGAACTCGGACCACACGTTTCCTGAATAGTTTTTATCCCAGAGCTATACTCGCACTTAACAACGAACTAAAGGGTCACCATCAGTGAACTGTTGGATAATATTACTCGGTTTGTCATGTAGTGGTTGAGTGGTTCAGGGTGGGGAATTTGTAGTGGTGGGACATTTTATTCTATTTTTTATTCTATTTTTAAATTTACCTATTCTGATTTTATGTATGGTGGGACTGGTCTTTGGGTGTCACACGACTTTCGTTGCCAATTGCAATTCATTGTTTTGACAATGACAATAAATGTATCATTATTGTTGTTGTTGTTGTTGTTGTTGTTGTTGTTGTTATTATTATTATTATTATTATTATTATTATTATTATTATGCAAGAGAAACGTTCCAAATGTGGACTAATTTATTTTTACCATGCTTGTGTTTATATGTATGTGCCATCTTCCTGTTTTTCCTCTTAGATTTTATTGATGGTCATCTTTTGTCTTCCAACTTTCCCAGCATTGTAGATTTCTCAAGAGACTTAGATGTTCACATAATATTCCAAAACATGATAATTTGTTCTTTAAGTGAGAGTGGTTTGCGAATTAATTGATTTGTTCTATCATCTATTTAGTTTGTTTTTGGCTGTGGAATTGATTTGTCCTATAATTCATATATTGGTTTTCTGGACTTCCCGGGAATTTTCATAAGGTTTTTCCCAACACCAACATCAATGGCACCAATGCTCTTTCTATCCTGCCTCTTCAAAATCTTTTGCTGCATGGAGTGTCAAAGGGAAAAATCATTTCCTGTATTATTCTGATCTTTGAAAGCATAAACACATTAATTAATGTCTTATCAAGTGCTAATTTGCCATGTATTGTTTTTACTGGCTATTCCTTTATTCCTGATAGTAGATCCTAAGAGGAAGATGCCCTCCACCACTTCTATATCTTTCCTGTTAATTCTAATACTGGTTGCTGTATCTGTTCTCATTAGTTTGGTCTCCCTTATACTTAATCACAATTTTTTTGGTCCTTGACTTTCATTACTAGAGCTTCTAATTCATTTACATTTTCAGCTTTCAGGAAAGAGTTATCAGCATAGTGCAGGTTATTGGTGCTTCTTTCTCTAGATTATACTCATCTTTCAATATTGCTTCTCTCAATATATATTTAGGATATAGGTTTAATAAATAAGAAAAATATATACAGCCTTGTTTTATTCCTTTGTTAACCTGCCAGCAGTTTGCTTCAGCTTGTTCTGCCTGGATTGTGTCTTCTTGTCAGGTGCATAGGTTTCACATAAAGAAAATGATATGTTTTAGGATTTCCATTTCTCTAAGGCCATTCCACAACTTGACAATCAATCAAAACAATGAAAGAGCTTTCTATAATCAAGAAAGCTTATAGTGACTTCATTTTAGAATGATTGGCTTTCTCGGTTATTTAGTATACATCAACAATATCATATCTTGTTCCTCAGCCTTTTCTAAAAGCAGTTTCAATATTTAACAACAAGAATCAAAATTAATAAAAGAACCACTCTGGTGCTATAGTTAAAGTTTTGGAGTAGCACTATGGAAACCCAAGATCAAGCCTGCACTTATCCATGGAAACTCCCCGGGTGACTATTTCTCAGTTCAACGTATTTCATAGGGTTATTATGGAAATTAAATTAAGGGAGAATTCCATATAGGCTGCCTTATACTTCTGGAAAAAAGACAGCATATACCGTGTACACACACAGAGAAAGATGTCACTAAAGCATTATTCTCAAAAATACAACCCCAACACTATAGAACAATTAAATTCCTGAAAAACTGTAAAGTTTATGTAAAGATCTGCAACCTCTGCCAGCTAATAGCAGGAACCCAGCAGTGTTTATTTTATGGCAATTACAGTATTATGAATTCAAAGCAAGTCCATAGCCCTTTAAAGCTTGTTCCTGGCTCTTTTATTAAAAACAAGAATTCAGTAACATAACAGGTCGCTAAAATGATCTTCACACTTGGAAAAATTTTTGAGCTTGCGCTGGCACAGTAATTTCTGTTGATGTTCGCTTTCTTCTGCAGTAAATAAAAGTTTTAGAATGCTTAATTTAGTGTGGATTATTGCAATCACTGTTAGTGATGAATACTGAAAACATCATAGCTGCTGGAAAGGATATTAGATTGGCAATCTCTGAACTCTGGGGGAAAAGGTAGCATGATACTTGGAATAGTTTATAAATTTGTAACTTAAGCACCCATTTATTCTTTTAAATATGTCCACTCCTTTTTCTTTTCTGAGATTTTTTTTAAAGGAGGTTTATAAGTAAATATATGAACTGCTGAATAAGAGTCTCATATAAAATGCAGCTCTCCTAATTTTAAATATACAATGTCTTTGAGATACAAATTATTTGAACATACCAGAAATCAAGTATACAAAACCTTCAAACTAGAACTATTGCATCAAAGGATGCAAATTTGGCTATCTATAGACAAACTTTGATTCCCCTCCCACCTGAATGATCCGTATCTTTTTCAACTGCTTGCTTATATGAAGAATTGTTGCTCACTGTAATCATGTTTCATATTTCCATGAATGTCTCAGTGCTTGAAAGAAAGCCTAAGTCTCAGGGGCTGTAATACTTTTAAGAAATAAACCTAGCATCCCTTCTCTTCCTTTATTTGCAATCCAAGATGGAGAACAATTCCCCTCCTAACTGACTCCACTGTGGCATAAACCTCAATAATGTTCCCTCTCTAGCCCTTTCCCGCTTCCCTCCGGTATGCAATGGTGGAAGGCCACAGAGGGACAGAGTTTTCTTTTCTCAAAGTTTGACTGGTACTTCAACAGGAAGCAACAACCTGCCCCATCGTTGTGTTATCCATTTTGGCATGCCATAATGGCAAGACTCTGAATCCACTTCAACCTGGAAAATACTGTATGTTAAAAATGACTACAAGGGTATTTCTGCTTCCTTGGTACTGGGAAAAGTTGGAAAATGGAATTTTTATTTTTAAATAATAACGTAAGAAATAGAAAACAGTCTAGAAAAGTTTTCAGCCCAAAGCATCAAATATATTTGTAACATTTATTATGGATTGTATGATAAATTCTGAAAAAACGGGAAAGATGTGGCTCACGGTCTCCAGATTCTTTCAGAAAAAACAAGAAACATGAAGTAGAGGACAATTGTGTACACAATTCTGCAGGTCATTCCAAAGAAAATGATGAACCTACCACTAATGCTCAAGATGCAAAGAGCAGGGCATGAACGATAGGAATATAGCATGAAGAAAACCTTTCATGAACAGAAATTACAGTTCCCAAACCTTACCTAGTAATTCTGCTGGTCTTTTTTGCCAAGAGGAAACAGACAAGAAGCTTCAATATATTGTATAGAGATTAAATAATGACCCTCTTCAACTCCTGTGCCAATCTCTGTTTTGGCAGGCTCTGCACTTCCTGTCTCAAAAATGGAGAGAGCAGTACAGCTCTTCCCCAGGGCATCAAAAGGGCTATGCATCTGTCCACTGCATCAAAGTGTTCTCAGTGGGATCAAAGCTGCTCTGAATGGATTTGCACTGCAACAACGGCGAAAATAATCACATCAGGGATCTTGAGAAATAGTTCCTTACATTTTTAAAAAGCAGCCAACCTATCCTGAACTCAGTAGGATGCCCCCTTTCTTTTCCCAACCAAAGGCTGGCCCCTTGAAGCAGAATATTTGACCGCAGGAAGCAGATTTTACTCATTTTATTGGCAATTACACCATCTTATTTTTAATCGTATGTTTTTCAGCAAAGCAGTGACTAAAAAAAAAAAGAGAAAGGTGTTCCCTATTGTTTGGCCAGATGCTACAGTCAACCCACAATTGTAAGCAGAAAAGCAATCACTTGCCCCAGAGTCTAGGTTTTTGTTTATGGGAGCTGAAACGGTAGGCAGCCGGAGGGCCCTAATCTGTGGAAAGCTGGGCCTGCCTGTAGTTCAAAAAAGTTTGACTAACGGTGCTGCGGCTCACTACAGGGGTATGCTTTTAGTAAGGAGGATGCGGACAGGGTTAAACCCAACGTTTTTTTCTTGAACAGATGATATTTCAGATGGTGACACTATTCCAGATGCATCAATTTCCTTGAAAATCGAATCCATATATGTGCATATGCTGTGCTGGCAGGAGGACTGCCTAAAATGGCCCCAGCCCAAGAGCTAATATTCTTTTGGCCAGAATAATGCAATTATTATTTTCCTAGCTATCAGTCTAAGCATACAGAGCCATCTGTTATGCAAAGCAAACATACACATCTCAATTACAGAAAATGCAGTTGCCTTGACAGAATTTGGATTACACCACTAACCAGGGCTGTAAAAATTTTTTTCAGATAGTGTATAATGGATGTCTTTCAGGAGTTTCCTAATTAGTATTTACCTGTTTAAACTGATTAACCATCCTTCTTTTCGCTGCTTTATTAAACTTTTTTGGACATTGCATAAAACAGATTAATATGTAATATGATGAACCCAAGACAATAAAAAACATTAGTGTCTTCTGTGTTAAAAAACCTCCATTAATAAATGGAATTTATAATATGTGATTTACCGATAACAAATTATGAAACATTTGAAACTGATATTCAAACCAATCAAAGCAGGAATTGAATCCCATTACCAAACTACGATCAGAGTAAGGAAAAAAAAACATATTGAATTTTGTTCTTAATTCTCTCTCAATTTATTCTCTCTCTCTCTCTCTCTCTCACACACACACACACACAAATATAACCAATGGACATTTCATAACTCTGCACTGGTATTTCATTATTTTAAGTCCTGGGTATTTTCCTTTTACACAAGTTATTGTAATTATTGTTGTTATTATTCTGGCTTTCCTCCAGATATTCATACTTGCATAGGCAGCACTGCTTTCTTCACTTATTCATATAATTCTTAATTGATTACTTTAATTAAATGTTTTCAATTTAATTTAGGACAACCAATTAAATCATAATGTTATGAAAAGTTGCAATCCAAGGACTGTCTTAATAATTACAGCAATGCAAGCAAAGCATCCAATACAGCTCTCCATTCTAAGCAAAAAGATGCATTACTATCATAGTTCAGTTCTTCAAGGGTAATTCAATTATAGGCACAGTAACCTATTTTGTAATCATCATGAAAAAAAAAATCCTCCAAGGCTTCCCAAATTTTTCAGGATAACTTTATTTCCAGTTACTAACCGCTTAGTTAGCAATGATAAATAAAAAAAAAATATTCTTCCTCTTCATACAATCTTAGACTTTAGAATGAAATGATTCAAAAAAAGGAACAATTAGACTGCACTGTTTCATAAAACTCTTCTCCACCCATTTACTATACATGTGGAAAAAGAGCAGACTGTGTCCTTCTTGAAATCCTCCCTGTAAGTCTTTTTAATGGTTTCTTTCAGCATTTTCTGACTCTAAGAGACTCCCTGCCATTGTGTCAGCTCCCAGGATAATATCGGGTTCTCCATAAACATCCAGTAATAGGGCACAAGGGAAGTACTATGTCTGTGTCCCTCTCCTAACAGCTATGGAGGTTTAAAGTTCAAAACAACTGAGAAAAGAAACTTCATTTGTTCTCAATAAATTAGTAATGATTTTTTTTATATGGAAGAAAAGGGTTTTTCAAACTCCTACTTTTTCTTTTTCCACTGGAACACTCTTTATCAACTTAACTTATACCTTCTAGGATGTGTTGAAACCAAACCATTACATTATAAATTCAACCTGATGTGAAAAGTTCCAGAACGTCTTACCATTTTAAAAAGAGTGAGCCTTAAAATGGAATGTGCATCATTAAATGTTCTACTTACTTGGGAGAGGCCAAGATAAATGGAGACGGTTTCCGAAATGTACAAAAACTTTCCCTCTTGGTTTAGTGCAAATACAAATCCATCCAGTGACTGCAAAAAAAAAAAAGAGTAGGTACAGTGAAATATATACAAATAGATAAAGCGTAATTGTCATAAACAATGGATTTTCCTTACAGACATTAACACATTAAAATGCATAAAACATTACTTGTACTTAGAAAAGAAATGACAAGATGTTCATTTCATAAAAATAGAGAAGAAAGAAATGATTGTGAATAGTAGTAATTTGAAAATTAACAAGGAATTATGATCCTGTCTTTATTCACAAGCATGCCCACACATTTACTGTTTTATTTAAACACAACCAAAACTAATCAACACATTTCTGTCAGATAGGTTCACATTTGGAAAACACAAGAGATCTTGAAAATGTAATCTTTTCAGTATAAATGTGTAGATTTAAATGGTATTCTGACAGGTAGTTGGGCTTCAGATACAGTTGCAAGAATAATTTATGACAGAACATTGATGCTGGTATATAAGCATTTATGAAAGCCATATGAAAACTTACATCAATTAATAAACCATTTTATTTCAAACTGACACAATACTACCGTATATACTGGTTGTTGACTAGAATAAATATTCATCCTGTGGTTGCAAATATACAAATTTAGACTGTGTCGTATGGGGAAGTGTAAGATGGCTATGCTGAATTTCAGCTGTGTATCACACAACTACATTTCTCCTCTTCCATCTATTGCTATTACAGGCTCTATGGTTGCTTTTAAACTCCTGATACCTGGAAAAGTGGGGGTCGGGGGGGATAAGTTAAAAAGAAATAATCTGGCCATCTACAGTTTCACATTTCAAATTCTCTCAAATTGTGACACTACAATAGGTGGAAAGGAAAACAGTTGTTCTAGATATAAATGTATTTATTTAGGAATATATACAATATGTTGCAGAAAGTGTTGATTTCTTTTTAATAAGAAAAATAAGGAAACAGCTATCCCCTGATTTTTTTTTTTCAAAAGAAAAAAATTGTAAGGATGAGCAGCAGAAACCCTGGACTAGCTGCTGTGTTATATCTGCTGGTATTAAAAAAATAGAGTTTACCTTAGGGAGGATTTGAATGAGATATGATGTCAAGAAGTCAGAAGTAGAAAGAATAGTGAGAAAGAAATTTAAATAGTCCTAACTTAATTTGCTTTAGTTTAAGACAAGACAAAGAGAACTTGGACAAGATTATGTTCATGACTGAAGATTTTCTTTCTTTCTTTCTTTCTTTCTTTCTTTCTTTCTTTCTTTCTTTCTTTCATTCCTTCATTTATTTATTTATTTGATTTATATACCACCCATATTCTACAGCAACAAATCCTTCCGGTCTCTGTTTCCTGCCTGGCCTAACCTGAAGGGTTGAGAATTGGTCAACACTACCATCAATTGACAATTGCTGGATGATTAGTAGTAGATCAAAGAATCATAATCCTTTGGATCAGTGATGACAAACTTTTTCCCCCTCAAGTGCTGAAAGAGCGTGCATAAATGCTATTGTGCATGCGCGAGTGCCCACAGTCACAATTCAATGCCTGGGGAGGGCGAAAACAGCTTCCCTCATCCACCAGAGGCCCTCTGGAGGCAGGAAACAGCCTGTTTTCCAATTTCTGGTGGGCCCAGTATGCTCGTGTTTCGCCTTCCCCAGGCTCAAAAGGAGCCAGGGGAGGGTAAAAATGCCCTCCCCACACCCCGGAGGCTCTCTGGAAGCAAAAAATACCCTTCCAGAGCCTTTGGGTGAGCCAAAAATCAGCTGACCAAAAATCAGGTGCACATTGGAGCTGAGCTAGGGCAACCGATCACGTGCCAGCAGATATGGCTCCGCATGGCACCTGTGGCACCCATGCCATAGGCTCGCCATCACTGCTTTAGATCAATGAAAATGCATATGATTTACTTGACAATGTTTCTAAAGTTGGTATCCTCTGGATATGGTCTTAAACCTCCAAACTTTGAGTCCACATAGTCTTAAAAATGTTGAAGGTGCTCCCTAATATTTATTTTTTCCCCCTTCTAAACTGAACTAACAGAACCAACAGTGTAATAATTGGACTGGGGCACAAGTAGTAAGAAGCTTCCATTGGTCCTATCAGCATTTCACATTCCAACCTTACTTCATGTTAGGTGCTTGCAAAACATATTTCTCAGGAGCCCAAATGAGACATTGTTCTGATTCATGCCACAGTAGACATTGTGAGAATTCTGGAGCCCTGGTAACTTCAGTTCTTGGAATTTGGCAATCAGGATTCTGAATGAACTGCTATTGTCAGCTCTCCAAGTAAACCAGACAGGAAACATGATAAAATGGACTTATTCTACTTTATTAAGTGTACATTAGCAGAGTCTTGCAAGTCTGAAAGTACAAACTTGTCATTGCCATTTTTAATTGCTTGATCCATTAGGGCAGGTTTTCCCTAATTTTTTTTTCTCTGACAATTAAAGCAAGCCTGTCTCTTTTTATCGGATTATTTTCTAGGCAGCACATCCCACTCTCCAGTCTTTCTCCAAGGTCATCCAAACATTTCTTATGTTGGAAAACCAGTATAGGGAATGTTCACAACTGGATCATATCAAAAGTGCTACTGGTTTAAAATTTTATGATAGCTGGAACAGATAAGAGAGTCAAAATGAAATTAAAATGACTCTTACATTACAATTGGGAAATAATGGCAGACTGTTAAGATTTCATTTTAATGAACCTTTCCTCTTGTCTTTCCACAATTCTGCAGTCTTCTACATACTAGTATACATACATGAACTACCCAAAAACAGAAGCTACTTCATTTATTTAATTAAACATAAAGGAAATCTTAAATCCAGCAGAACAAATAAGAAAACAGCTTCATGGAGAATTAGTCAGTTATGAGAAAACAAGTACTAAAGATAACATATTAAAAAAGAATCTTCAATTTATATTTATGAATTAATTAAAATGTAAATCTGCATAGATTTTAGTCAAACACAAGAATTTATACAAGCAAGTAGTTTATCTAAAAATAATGATAAGTTATTTTTAGATGATTAGCACAAAAACCTTGAAAACTGACATCAATTACTTGGGAGCAATTTCAAGTGACAAACTTCAAAGTTGATCAAACAAGAAGCTATTCAGGCAGTTTTATATTTAAGAAACAATATATCAACTACTGTATTACTATTGGAGAAACTTCAGCATATTATCAATTACTATGTATCTGTGCCATTAGGACCTGTACAGAACTGCAATTTAAAGTTCCATCATATGTATACAGTAATGGTACCTCTACCTACAAATGCCTCTACTTACGAACTTTTCTAGATAAGAAAAACTGCTCTAGCAGTTTTTTCTTTTTTCTTTTTTGTACTTGCAAGTCATCAGATAGTGGAGACTTTAGCTCAGAGATTTAAATTCTTACTTACATTTTCAAAACAATTTAATGTAGTTAAATGAAACAGTACTTTTTTATTGTTACTAATCAAAAGCACCCTGAACACTAACCATACAATCTTGATAATTCCTTGTCCATATATAAATAACAAATTAATATGAAAATTCTTGTGGCATATGTATGGGTTGAGACACTGCCATGATACAAAACAAGCATAAATGAACCCGCCAATAGATGGGCCACCATTATATTTTTTGTTACTTTGTGTAGCACCCACAACATTAGAGAAAGAAAATAATAATTTATTGAATTTATTTGCTGCCTCACTCTGATCAATTGTAAAACAGTTCATTAAAAAGTGCATTAAAACAACAAAAAAATCTAACATCTATGTGGCATATACAAGATTGGATGCTTCTGGTTTTGAATCACAACATTCTTGTATACTATAAACTTAGTACACTTCAACTCTAGTGATAATAATCCTAGTTTCAACAAATAAAGGTTAAAACACACAAGGTAAAAATATTAACCCTTTTCATTTTGGAAAAAATGAATACAGATAATCCTCAACTTATGACACTTTGTTTAGAGATTATAATTATTATAATCATCTTTGCAGCATTCTCATGATCATGTGATCAAAATTCAGATGCTTTGACTGTTGCTGTGTCCCAAGATCATGTGATCACCTTTTACAACCTTCTCACCAGCAAACATAATGGGCAAACCAGATCCATTTAACAACTGAAAGTTGTACACTGAACAACTGAAGTTAACAACTGAAGGTTGTAAAATGTGGCAAATTCACTAATATAACTGTTTTTTCCCTGCCAGCTTACCTCTCTTTAATATTAGGATAATAGAAGAGTTGAACAATTGAAGAAAATAGATACAGCCTAGAGAAAAATGTGTTCTTCATATAATAAAGTTAAAGTTTATATTTGTAGCATCAAATGGCCCTGAAAGTGGATTAGAGAAATGGATGGACATAAAGTTCCTATTCATGATGATTTTATATATTACAGCCAGTATACCTGTCAGCACCAACAAAGGCGTAAGAAGGATGTTGTTATTTTACTTATGTGGGGTTCTTAGCAACTGATCTAACTGGTCACTATAGGGGAGCCTGGTGTGCTATGGTCCATGGTGCCGCAAAGAGTTGGATATTATTTGGTGACTGAACAACAACAAAAGCTTAATTTAGAACCACTGCATCTCTATCTTTATCAATAATTTGATTTATTGAGTAAGATGGTCTTCAAAAAGAAAATATATACATATAGGATTCCTGCTGAGGCAGGAGGTTGGATTTGATGACCTGCATGGTCCCTTTCAACTCTGACAATAAGTGAGTGAGTGAGTGAGTGAGTGAGTGAGTGAGTAAGTGAGTAAGTGAGTAAATAAGTAAATAAACAAATAAACAAACATACATAACTATCAACTTTCAATGTTCAATATTGACAGTATTTCATGAATCTTTGGATATTTAACTAAATAGATCCTTCACATTACTACGTCAGGGAATTGTCTTAAATGGTGGCAAGGAATATTGCATTGGCATCCTTCAGTCTCAAAAGACCATGGTATTATGCTCCGGATTCCCCAGGAATATAAGGAATATAACACAAGGAATATAACAAAATATAATGCAAGGAATATAGCACAACAAATAAAGGCAGAGCCAGAGCTAAAAGACAGAACAAGCGAAAGCATTGGTGCCTCAAAATGTTGCTGAGCTACATGAATACTTGCATGAGTAACTGTGTTTCAATGCTCTGCATGCCTCAGTTATAGCTTCCTCAGGGGCAAAAACATAGCCAGTTAGAGTAATTCAATAAGGCATTAAGCCCTGAGCATGGAAATGTCTAGTGCAAGGTTTTCTTCATCACTCAGTAGAGAAACCAATTGGTATTTATGCGGTACTGAAACTCTGTCAATAAATAACAGACTAGATTTTTTAAAAAGCAATTTGTTGTATAATCATTTCACCTTTAACGGCAGCAGAAAGTGTGACTATTGCTATGGATTTGCATACTGTCCTGTTATTATGAACCAATCTCATCAAGATGTAAATTATAGTTTAGCCGTCTCCAACATTAAACAATACTTTTCCTTCAAATATGCAGAACTCTTCTCTCTTGAACTGCATTCTAAAAGTTGACAATGTAAAAAGAAACATATTTTGTAGAAATGTGATCACCCGATTTTAAAAAGAGTAGCTAGAAATGCTGGTTGGTTTAATGACCCTTTTCTCCTACTGGCTATATACAAAACACAACTAAAATTCTCCAGCATTGCCTTATTTTGATTTTGGGGGGAGGAAGAATTTATTATGTATTATGCTATTTCAATCACCACAGGCAACTTTTTTTTCAAATTGCCCCACTGTTTTCAACAGGCACCAATTAAGATTCTGGGGTCAAAGAGTTAATTACATCTTCTTACCCACTATGTCGAATTTTCTGATTATTAAACAAGGTTGGATTAAGATGAAAAAGTACCGACACAAATATTAATACATGCCCCTCCTCGAGAAGGTTTATCATAATACCCTGCCAAAATCTACGTTTTTCTTCCCCACAAAGTAGTTCGAGACAAAATCTTAGAGAAAACACTAAAATAAACACTTTAAAGGCATCCAAGTATCTGATTAATGGAGATAGTTTTCTTGGTCCTGAAAACAGCTCTAATCACGAGAGAAAACAACAGTAGGATTTTCTCCTTGTCAGATCTTAGTAAATTTATTTGGTCAATAGGAGGTAAATTATTTTCAGGCCTAACGAAGGGAGCTGTGGCATATTTAAATAATGTTGCTGATAAATTTTAATTATTGTGAATCAAAACAATATGCAGGGCAGATATATAAAGCCTTATTGTCCTTTTATATATTTCTGTTTTTTTCCAATGCTATTTTTGCCCTTTTATGTCACCTTCAGTATTTTTGGAAATTACATAGCATGAAATCAACCCCCAATTATATTACTCTTGCTCGTAACCCTACTTGATATTTCTTATCTATACCATTAAAACATGAGCTCTCTCAATCTAGAAAATTGCATACAATTGCATTGCATCTCATTCCAGAAATGTTGCAAAAACTGAGTTATCCTCATATAACTGGGCTTTTCTTCTTTCCCCCCTTTTTCCCTGCTCTTCCCACCATATTTTCATTTTTTGTCTCCCATCTTGCCAGAGTTAGATAGGATATAATTCATTATATTCCATAAATTTCTTTGATATATTTATTATGAGTACTTCATTATCTGTGAATGTTCACATATGTGCACATGAAGCACATACAAGCATGCACAGAAGGTATATAATCAGGATTATAATAAGAAATTCTGCCTTTCTTGGTTGTTTTATATTGAAAATCTGGTCTCTTTTAGAGGAAGAAACTGAAGAAATTCAGGATTTTTGCATCTGTGCATAATCTGTTATTCTATCCTTTAAGCCAATGATCAACATTATTCATGTAATCTTCTATTTATCACAATTGAGTCCAAAATTTCTGTTACTTAATGAAACATTTGTTAAGTGAGTTTTGCCTTGTTTTATAACTTTTCTTGGCACAGTTGTTAAGTGAATCGCTGCAGTTAGTAGATAAGTTAGTAACACGATTGTTAAGTGAATCTGATTTGGCAATTGATTTTGCTTGTCAAAAAGTAATCACATTGACTCCTGGATGCTGCAACTGTCATACATATGAGTCAGTTCCCAAGCATCTGAATTTTGATCACGTGCCCATGGGGATGCTGAATGGTCATAAGTATGAAAAAACAGTCATAAAGTCACTTTTGACATTGTAACATTTTAGATATTTATATTGTATGTTGTTTTCTGATAAGTTGTGAGCCATCCCGAGTCCTCAGAGAGGGGCGGCGTACAAATCCAATAAATAAATAAACTTTGAACAGTCACCAAATTAACATTCTAAGTCACAGACTACCTAGACAAACTAAAAGCATCCACTATTTATTCAAACCAAGCAATGAGTATTCAAATACATTATAATGTACAAAATTCTCAGTTGTTGCGGCATTGTTTTTAATCACAGTTTGCAAGTTCAGTGTGCTAGGGATTTTTATTTTATTGTTTTGTTTTTTGATACAGTATATATAAACATTATTAATGGCTTCAACCTTATGGTTTGGAAACAAAGGCAAATGTATACTATTCCAATGAGGATTTTTTGCATCCTAGTAGGAAACTAAGTGATTTTTTAAAAAGTACATACTGTATTTTTCAGAGCATAAGACGCACCTTTTTACCCCCCAAAAAAGGGTCAAAAACTGGCTGCGTCCTATACACCTAATGCTGCACCTGGAGAGGGGGAAGGGAGTTGGCAGGACAGCGGTAATAGCCGCAATTGATGGCAACAGACAGCTGATTGGCGGTATTCCAGGAGATTGATCCAACCGCCAATCAGAAAGGAAGAACAAAGGGGGAGATAGCAAAGTTAGCAATCGAAATGGCAGCTTCACTGGAGAAAACGCAAGGCTCAATTTCCAGTGCCTGGGGTGGAGGTTAATGTGCTCCGATCAGCCTTTGAGGACAGCAGCATAGAGGAGCAGTGGGGGGGCACCCCCGAGGTGGAGAAGGAAAGCAGCAGCCTCAATGGCCAAACACTTAGCTGAATGAAAGCAGAGCCTTCTCTGTGGCGGCCCAGACCCTTTGGAACCAACTCCCCCCGGATATCAGAGTTGCCCCCACCCTCCTAGCCTTTTGCAAGCTCCTTAAAACCCACCTCTGACGTCAGGCATGGGGGAATTGATACTTTCCCTCCCCCTAGGCTTATAAAATGTATGCATGGTATGCTAGTATGTATGATTGGTTTTTAAATTGGGGTTTTAAATTAACTTAAACTTAAATATTGGATTTGTTTACATTGTACTATTATTGCTGTGAGCCGCCCCGAGTCTGCGGAGTGGGGCGGCATACAAATCTGATAAATAAATAAATAAATAAATAAATGAAAGGCTTTTGGGGAATGCTCCCCCCATGCCCCCCCCATCAGCCAATCAGCAGAGACACTTTCTGGGAAGGATGGGAGAAGCTGCTCTCCCTGCATGATCCGAGTGCCAGACTCTGCTGTGAGTGTGTGTGTGTGTGTGTGTGTATGTGTGTGTGTGTGAGAGAGAGAGAGAGAGAGAAGAAAAAGAAAGAAGACAGAAGGGAGAAGGGTTTGTATCATTATGCAAAATTGCTCACTGCTTCTGAGCAGCCTCCTTCTAAGTAGCTAATGCAAATTTCCTTCATTTCTATCACTGACTAGCCTAGCCCCGCCCATGTCGCTGTCTGCCCAAAGCAGAATGAAAAGAGAGACACAACGCGTGTGCACAGAAACTTCACCTCTCTTTCCAGCTATCACACTGAAAGAAACCTAAATTCAACACTGTTTCTTTCATCAACCTCTCTAGTATTAAAGCGATCTGGACTTCAGTCTCTCTTTCCCAGGGTGAGATCAGACTAAAGCAACCCCAGCTTTGCCCTGACTACAGAAAGAAATACTTCTCACTTCCTGTTAGATCATTTTCGATCGTTTCTGCAAGTGGGGGTGCGGAGAGAGAGAGATAAACAGCTCCTCTCTCGCTCCCTTCCCTTCTTCTCAAAAGACTGCAACTTTGTCCCTTGCACTTCCTTTCCTGAATCTCCAGTGATAATCTTTATGGCTCTTTATAAATAGAGCTAAAAAGTTTAAAGAGCAAAGTAGCCACAGCTAGAGGAGGACTAGCTCGGGAAGTTTGAATACCCTTGCAGTGCACCCTAATCCCATAACCCAGGGGTTTTCAAACTTGACAGCTTTAAGACTAATGAACTTCAACTTCCATTCCTGAGCTAGCATGACTGGAGGAGGAATTCTGGGAGTTGAAGTCCACAAGTCTTCAAGTTGTCAAGTTTGAAGTTTGTAAAAATTGTCCATGGTTGTAAAAGGTTTACGTTTGTAAAAAGTATTCTGCTACACTGGTATTTTATTAAATAATATATTACTGCACCATTTGGTTCAGAATACTTTTTTTCTTGCTTTACATCTCTAAAATCTAGGTGCGTCTTATATTCCAGTGCACCTTATATTCTGAAAAATACGGTATTTTTTTTTAATATATATATATAGGCTTTTCACTGCAAAGAGTTCAGTTGGACTGAAGATAATTTTATATGTTAATAAAGGGGAGAAGGATACTTTAAAACCAGGGGGGAGTCCTGGCTTACCTCGCTGCCAGTTCGCTTCCTTATGTGCCACGCAAGAATCTGCACAGAAGCAAAAAACCAAATGATGCCACTTATGGTGCCGCCAAGAGAGCCAGTTCAGGGGAGTGGCAGGCCCGGGTCGTGCTAGTTCTAGCGACTCAGGCTGCCAAGTTACTACCGGTTCTATAGAACCAGTCTGAATCAACAGGAACCCACCTCTGTTTAAAACATTATTATATTACCGTTCCAGGAATATCTTTGAACACAACAATGTTGTCCCTGAACTTCTCAATGCTTGGATTATAAACCATATTACCCTTCCCATCCTGCCCCCAAATCCTGTTACTCTGACCTAAACTCCAGTTACAATGAGGAATTACCAATAAGCTACACCATTTTAATGATATATTATTTTAAACTAAGCCTTCACCATCTGTTCTTCTCTCTAATTATGAATGCAAAAAGAACATATTTCACAATTGCTTCAGTTAAAAGAAATATATACATGGTTTAAATGAATATACGTGTTGTTGCCCAATGCAGCAGGCATTTGTGATGTTTTCTTTATAATTTAGACTATGATCAACAAGAAAACTGCTCACCCCTGATTAATAGACTCAGTGATATACTAAACTTTCTTCTTGGCAAACAGATAATTTTAATTAGAACTTTCTACTGTTAAGATATAATTATATTATAACTGGAATTAAGCATTACTTTGAACACAGAGTTGTCACCAATTAGATATGTAGCATCTGATAGGAGCTAAAGTAATAATTGGAGTAGTTCTTTTATTTATCATGCTTCTGTAAGTGTAGTACAGGATAAAACAGCAATTAGTACGTAATGTACTATAAACAATTATATAAATAATATAATAATCATAACGTAAAGAGCTTCAAGATTAAAAAGCCAGTGACATATAATAACATTAACATATGTACATTTATTTATTTCAAATTTTAATTGTTAATAGCTTTGCAGAGGCTCCAGAGGAAAAAAAAAGGTCTTTTTAAAAATATAAGTATTCTGCCTCTAAACATCATTCTGATGAGTCAATTTAAAAAACGGAGAAAAAAATACACTAATCTGTAATGGCTATTCTAATTCCTGGGGAAACCAATTGGCTCTATCTCTCCTACAGACTCACAATCTGTTGACTCATAATCTAGACACAATCTGTTGGCAAGCAGTAGAAGGAGTAGAAATAAAAAGTGGTTAGAATTAAATAAGCAAAGTTCAGAATACTTTGAATAACAGGCATACTGGGCAGACCATATTAAAAATGTTATCTTCATGTTGCTTGATGAAAGTTTTGTTTAAGTGTAATTTTAAAGTGATAGGCCCTTTATCCATTATCCTCATGCACATGGGGATGGAAAAATAGTTTAAATTGTTTTCATAAAAATAAATAAATAAAACAAAGCAGAATGTTAGCTTTGCAAAGAATTATTATGAAGGATACATCAGTATAAAATGCAAATCTAGCTGTTTGATAATTCATTTTAAATGATATTCAACTGAACTAGAAAGACTTTCAAACTTTTTTTTCTCAACAAACAGCTCTATTGTAACTGCATCTTGGTGAGAATTGGTGCTTTGTAATTGTTAAAGTGCAATGTTTCTCCATGAAAAGAATTCAACACCCCTTAATTACTTCTCATTTATAACTTTCTTATATCATGTTGGTAGTAATTCAAAGAAATTAAATTGTTTGTGCGCAAGGATATCTTCTCTTCTTTTGGGGGGGGGGTTGTATCAAGAAAATCAAGATCATAGTCGTAAATGCATGACTGAATCCCTGCCCCTTTTTCACACGTATGAAAATGAGGTGGTCCTTTGATCATGTCAACATCTTGACTTTTTGGATCTTCTCAGTTGACTCTTATCTCTGTGTGTTTCCACACAGTGAAGAAATCAAAAGGTGAGTGGCAAGATTGGAATAAAATAATGCAGAATGCCTAAAGCATATTAATAGCATCACAATAATTATAACAGGAAATATATTTCAATAACACCTGTAAGTGCAACAGTATACTGAATAAAGTACAATATTACAATGAGAAATCATCATTTATGGTCTAAAGACAAGACAGTACAGTAATACCTCATGATACGAACTTAATTGGTGCAAGGAGGAGGTTCGTAAGACGAAAGGTTCGTAAGACGAAACATTGTTTCCCATAGGAAACAATGTAAAGTCAATTAATCCGTGCAACCAAAAAAACCCCCGCAAAAAAACGGCTTTCGGCTGCGACCTTTTAAAACACCCGCGCCGCTTCGCAGCTGTCTCCTGAAGCCGAACGCTAAAGCCGAACTTCCACGTTCGGCTTCGGGAGACAGCCGCGAAGCAGCGCAGGTGTTTTAAAAGGTCTCAGCCAGCCTGGGGGGCTTCCCAGCAACCTTCCGAACCGAACCCGGGGTTCAGCAAAATTTTGCCTCTTCTTACGAACTTTGTTCGAGTTACGAACCGGCGTTCGGGAGGCTTCTGGGAAGCCCCGCCACCCGGCTGTCACCTTTTAAAACAGCTGCGCGGCTTCCCAGCAGTCTCCGAACGCCGGTTCGTAACTCGAAAAAAGTTTGTAAGAAGAGGCAAAATTTTGCTGAACCCCGGGTTCGTATCACGAGTTGTTCGTAAGACGAGGGGTTCGTATCTTGAGGTACCACTGTATTACATGGAAAGAAAATGCTACTCGAAAATTTGGACTTCAGCTCTTTGCTTTCAAAATAAAGGGTTTTCGAATGACAAAATCCCACTGAAATAAAATTTAAACCATTTTTTTCTAAATTTTTACATTTTCTTTCATCTCTTGAAAGAAATGCCATTTCAACTTCACCCCAAGGACGTATTGCTGAATCCAAGAGAATGGGACTATTTTCAACCAGTCTGCAATTTTTCCTTTTGGGGATTTCGGCCAGGTTATTGCATTGAAGCAACATTTACTGAACCTGTTAGTGACAACCAGCAGGCTTGGAACAGAGCACTATATTTATCTTGGTCTTCATCTTTCAACAATATTCATGGACTGGGTAGTAGTTTGTAAGTGGACAGCATAGCCTTGCAGCAGTTCCTCTTTCTTCTTCAGAGATGGGATCCAGTTACTGTTGATTAAAATAGATCTACTGGAGGCTGTAGAAGTTTTGATTAGGGAAAAGAAGCTTCAATCTAATGTTAGTAAGATTGAATGAATGGCTTTAGGGTCCCCAGATCCATAATTTTCATATCTGAATGGGATAGTACTCCCCCGTGCAAAACTGGCATACAATTTTGTGTTTTCTTGGCTGCTGCTCTTGGAATAGTGGCCAGAACAGTTTTACATAAATCCATCTTGTGTGCCAATTTTGCCCGTTCCTGAATCATGAGATTCTGCTTAAAGGTCATTAACATTTTATTCACCCCTTGGTTGAACTACTACAATGCATTCTACATAGGACTGTTTTAAGGAGCATGCCAAGAGCGAGTACATGTAGACTATATACCATTCCATAGATATTTATAGCCCTCTCTAAGCAATATGTCAGCATATATCCCCACAAAATCTGGGTCCTCATTTTACCAATCTTAAAAGGATGGAACACTGAATCAACCTTGAGCTCGTCAGGATTGAACTCCTGGCTGTAGGCAATTAGCCTACAATACTGCATTCTAACCACTGAATCACTATGCATTCAGAAACTACAGAAATTTAGCAGATTTAGCATAAAAAACCCACATAACAACAGTTGCACCAATTTGTAATAGGGTTCAATTTGGGCAACTGAATTCAAAGTATTACTTATCTCCTATGAAGACCTGAATAGTACAGGACTGAATTATTTGTGGAATTGGTTGGTTCACTCATCCCATTAAATCCAGAAAAACTTTGGGTCTTTCTATGAAACAGGAAAGGGACCAGTAAAAGGGACTTGTCTGAGGAGTGCCTGCCTTATCGAATAACATATCTCCTGAGAGTTATATGATGTCCAATCATGATAGCTCTCTAAAAGACCTTAAAGATATGGCCTTTCACTCAGGCGCTGAGGCCAAAATGTTAATGAAGCCTCATATATATTGTGATGAATCATGAGAGGCTTATTAGAAGCCTCATTTGCATTATGTTATTGTTTATTATACTGTGCTATTTTAAGTGTTTATGTGTTATTAGCTACCCACAGTCATTAAGATTATGATAGGCAGCAATACAATTTCTATAGCTACCCACCGACTTAAAAATATACAGCACTTTTTGACAGCATTCTGTTAATTAACCCTCCCTTCCTGCTAATTACGCCACTGTACACGGATCTAAATTGTTTAATATATTCTTAAATCTGCAACAGAATCCAAGAAGATGCTGATTTACAGGCAAAATCTATAGCAAGGTTAAAACTGCTATTTGAAAGTTGTCTGATGTTTCATGCAAAGCTAGCACACAGAAGTCAACTGGAGGGATCAGTTTTAATTTATATGCTAGGTTTTACTAGGATTAAGGTTTTAATAGTCTGATGCTGGCTATAGTTTGAAACTCTTGGATGGCTTTAAATTACAGAAAGTAGTAGGTATCTAAGTGAAAAGCTTTCGCTAAGTTGATATGCTGTAACAGGATAAATTGCTACTGAATTGTATGATTTCCAGAGACTTTATTCACATTTGATAATGCCCTTTGATAAATGCCCCTTGATAAATGCAGCCGCATTACTTATCTTCTTCTCAACAATTTCAAAATACAGTTACTACTTTTCTATGTAAGGCATATAATAATATAGCTATTCCTTCTTTAAAGATGAGCTGCACCTCTTTCAAATGTGTTTTTATTCGCACGGCAATATTAGACTCTTGTTTGCATTTTTATTCTAAGGTTCCAACGTGGATGAAAACATGAGTACAAACCTCCAAGATTTTTAAAAGGGAGAAATTAAAACTACTTTTTAAAAAAAGATGTATATTGATTTAAAAAAAAGATCTATAAGGTAATGTGAAGCGAGATTCTGTGAGGGAGGAATAAATGGCTGCCATATGCAATTAAAATTTCCTGTTGTGGGAGTTAGATATTAAAGCACTGACCTTTCAAGAGGATGCCTGTTCATGCTGAACATGTATGATTGAAGTAGTTTCTATAGTTTTAGTACCAGAGAGATCAGACAAAAGATCACAAGATACTCAGTGCAAAAATGACTATAAATACTCAGAATTAAAGCTATCATGTAATGGATATTTTTATTTCTGAGTTTAAGAGCAGGAACACCCAAAGCTGAGTTTTGTGTTTATGTAAGGACGGGGAGATTTGATTTACGCAGCACATAGTGTATGTCTGCGGACCTTTTACAAAAGAAAACCACAAGGAACATTGATAAACTGGGGCAGAATAGCTTGTAAATGTTGAACTGAGAATACCATAATACACTTTCTTTTCCCCTCTCTATATTTTACCTCCTAAAAGATCTTCATTAAATTACCTGTGCTTCAGATCTATAATTTAGATGAGAATTTAGATCTGAAGCACAGGTAATTAATAATTTAGACTGCAGACTTTACTTTTTTTTCTTTCTTCCTCACCCCATTTGGCAACTTCTGCTTGGTGCCTTCTCAAACTGAGGCTTCACAGAGGGGCTTAGTGTACATTCCATCTAAACAAGCATGCTTTGTAGGTAGGGTTTTTAATATTATTATTTATTAAACGTGCATTGCTTTTTATGATGGAAGTATATTCCACAAAGCGGAAATGTCTGTTCATGGTAAAATTAATCAGAAGATTAAGTTTGAATGTTTTCAGAACAATGGCATGGTTTATCTTTACAGCAGTAGTGGGTTGCTCCCAGTTCAGCCTGGTTCAGCGAACCAATAGTGGCAGCGGGAGGCTCCATACACCTGCCAAGGATGCTTCTGTGCGTGAACTGGTCGCAATGAGATTTAGAACTCACTACTGCTTTACAAGGTACTGTTGGATTAACCTCCCATCACTGTCTCACAGCTGAAATATAAAACCAGTTAAGAAGACAATATTTAACACACTTGTCAATGGGACTCCTAATACCACTTTAGACTGCTGGAGGATGTTACTTCTCTCTCCCAACTCTCAAACATAATGGGCTATTTTATGCATATGTAGGTTAACATGGATTTCACTAACTTCCAATATCCTTGCTTAAGTACAAGCATATCAGCTTCCTATCCTGAACTGTTTCTTTTTCTGCTTTTTTAAAATATGAAGTGGTACATTGCACTGAAAACTACAGAAATTAATTCTAAATATCCATGCTGAGGATTAGGCTATACATTAGGCTATACTTCAGAAACTATACTATACATTAGGCTATACTTCAGAAACAAACATAGTGATTAACAATTTGTAATTATTATTCATATTATTGCACAATCACATTGTATTTTATAATGGAGCATAACAACAATATTTCTCAGAAACATTAAAAAAATATTTTTAGCCTTATATCATGTTCAATTTACATTCCATTTAATTTAAAAAGGGGAATCAATGAACGAAAGCCAGAAAAATATATGCCCAGCTCAATTAAGGAAGCAAAGAAAAAAAATAATTTAATTTATATAATTTAGGTATTACCCAGTGAGACTATTGGCTAATAATATATCAACAATATGATATGAACAAGGCAAAACAAAATAAGTCAAGAACAAGAACAATGAGTAGGATCTGGGCAATAATACACACATATAAATTTCATACAGGACACTATCTACCCTATTATAAGGCCTGGAAGAACAGCCAGCCTTCCTTCCTTCCTTCCTTCCTTCCTTCCTTCCTTCCTTCCTTCCTTCCTTCATTCATTCATTCATTCATTCATTTATTTTTTTAATCAGACATGTGTTAGATAGCAGATATAAGTATAAACATAATTATGAATACATGAAATGGATACAAATAAAAGGGAACATCAGGACAAGGGCGGAAGGCACGTTGGTGTGCTTATGCACACCCCTTGAAATTCTTTAAGGCTGAGGACTTCCGGTTCCTCCTATGGGACAATCAGAAGCTGGGACAGCGACCTCCATGGCTGGCTGCGAACATTTCATGCCTAAGGGTCCGAATAGAGATTATTGAAACACAGAGGGGGGGGGGACGGAAAGGTAGCAAAGCAGAAATGGAAAATATCTGGTAAGAGAAAGATAAGCAAGGAAAAGAAAGCTAGAAGGGGAAAGAAAGAAAAGACTAGAAATAAGGAAAACAATATTAGACAACAAAAAGGGGAAAGGAGAGGAGAGAAAGATACAGACTATAGCAAAAAGAAAAGAAATTAAAGATAGAAATGAGAGCATTAAAAGAAATATGGGTGAGACAACAAAAAAAAAAGAAAATGAAAAGGGGATTAAAACTCTGGAGCAGGATAAAAGAGAAGGAATAAAAGGAAAACAAAAATGTGTATGTTTAATTAGTAGTAATATGTTCGAATGTAAGTTTGATAATAGAAAATATGAAGATTGAATTTTAAATATGTTTTATATGAGAAAAAAAGAAAAATATAAGAAAATACATTGTAATTTTTGAATATAAGTCTGATGATAGAAAATGTGAATAGTCAAAATATGTAATTTTTAAATATGTTTTTCATGGAGAAAATGAAATTATAAGTGTTGGGATATAAGAGACAAAATTAGTGTTAATGTGTATGTTTAATTAATTTACTAGTATTATGTGTATGAACAAATTGTTTATTGCAATAAGGATAAAATAAATGTATGAATAATGTGCAGAAATGAAGTTACAGAATAATATAAGAAAAGAATTTATATTTATATGGGAAAAGAATAATGTGGAGAAGAGGATTAAAATTATAAGATGATTTTTGATCAATGAGTAGGAAACAAGTGAAGTAAAATATATCAATATTAGAAATATATAAATTGGGAAATGACCACATCTTTGATTGCTGGAATTAAAATAGGGATAAAATAAGAGGGTAAAATTACTAAACACAGATATTAAGAAGAAAAGAAATGTGAGAGATGTATTGAAAATGAAATGATAATTGATTGTAATTATTTTTAAAACAAAAATATTGTTAGGACTATTATATGGACTACTATATGGATGTATTAAAAGTAAATGCTCATGAGATGAAATGTTAAGAGACCCCTTGAAGGCCTTCTGGAGGCATCAAGGTGGGTGTCACATGGATATCAAGAGGAATCTAATTCCACAGGTCAGGCGCTGTGAGAGGGAAGGAATACCTTATTCCACTAGATTTAAAATGTTGGGCTTAGATAGCCTAGAACTTCATTGCTTTTGATCTGACCTAAATGTAGTTCACAAAATAATTTACCAGAATGTCCTACCTGTCAATGATTTCTTCAGCTTCAACCGTAACAATACACAAGCACACAGTCAATTCAAACTTAACGTAAACCCCTCTGAACTCGACTGAAGAAAATATGACATCAGCAACAGAGTAATCAATGACTGGAATGTACTATTTGACTCTGTGGTTTCTTCCCCCCCAAATTTTAACATTAGACTATCCACAGTTGACCTCACCCCATTCCTAAGGGGTCTGTAAGGGGCATGCATAGGCAAATCATTGTGCCTATCATCCTTGTCCTACTGCCTAATTTACCTGTACCTAACTTGCTAATGTTTTTGTTTATACCAATACCTACTACCTTGTACATGTCTGACAGATGTATTAGTCCAGTGATGGCAAACCTATGGCATGGGTACTACAGATGGCACGTGGGGCCATATCTGAGGGCATGCAAGGCGTTGCCCTATGTCATCAGCAGTGCACAACTTCTTTTCGGCTGTTTTCACTCTCCCCAGGCTTCAGGAAAGCCTCCTGAACTCTGGAGATGGCGAAAAACAGCCCAATGGGCTTACTGGAAGTCCAGAGACTTTAGTGAGGCCTGTCCGCAAGTGCAGGAGGCAGTGTGGGGGATTGCACGCATGTTTAGGAGGGCATTGTATTATGGGTGTGGGCATGCACTTGCATCTATCGCGTGCATGCAGACCCATTTGGCACCCAAGCCAAAAAAGGTTTGCCATCACTGTATTAGTCTATAATGCTTGAAGTCCATGATCTCACTGATGGGAGTATCAAGATAAATAAATACAAGAATGCTTATTTATTTGTTGTATTGTTATTTAAAACATTGTAATATCTCTCTATCTTAAAACACAATTATCTGTGCCTTACAACAACAACAAAACCTAACATCCAACCTAAAACATCACCTGGTTAAGGAAATACAGGTCTTGAACCTGGAAGCCTGAAAGAGTGGTAGTGCAAACCTCTGAACGAGGTAAGGATTGACCAAAAGGAAAGCAAACAATGAATTCTTCCTTCCTCACAACCACTTCTTCTGTTTCTTTGCATATGACAGCTGAACCAATTGTGAGGCTAAATTCTACTTTTATCCACCGTATTTGTGTCCTATTCATGAACCAAACCCACAGCTTATCATAAACCAAATGTTAACCCACAGCTTGAATTGGGAAGAGAATTTTCTTTGGTCTAAGACTGAGGTCCACTCAAATTTTATCTATTTCCATTATATTGGAGACTACTGCAATTTCCACTAGATGTTTTTTGTTGTTATATACCTCATAAAGGTACATGAACCACACAACGTATCTCATTTTCCAGGAAAGCAATTTTCTTTGTTCAGCATGAAAATTGAAAAAAAGAATACAAATTAACTGATGGGTATAATATTTATAAAACAAGGGGTGCTTCAAAACATTAATTATACACCACGCGCAAACACGGGATTGTGGTGATTTTACATATGTAATACCAACAGCAGAAATTATTCTTCCAAGTATTATAATCTTAAATAGCATTTACTGTATTGCAAAACACAGCAGGTGGCAAAATGATTCTGCATTGTGGACAAACACATATGTTTGTTGAGCCAAACATTTAGAATAGATAAACCTATTTTCTAGACCTAGGTTTAATGGAGTAGAAATGAATGGAAAGTCAACTAAATCATTGTGCATATGCTGGAAGGAAGCATGCTGCGTCAAGTGAACTTGGTAATATCAAATGCTGTGCTTAAAACAACATAAAAGCAGAGCATAAGTCTTGCCACAATGAATGGTTTTCCTTCGCTTCCTTCCATTTACTGCTTTCAAGGATATGACAGTAGCAGACTGAACATCATAGAGGTGAAACACAAAGGGGAAAAGCGAGAAAGCAGTCTTTTTCAGTCTGAAATCGATGGACGGAGAGAGAACATTAACCAAGAGGTTAATAAAAAGAGTTTGCCCTAGACAGTAACATAAAGAGCTCTGATATATCTTCCTTCCACAAAAAAAGCTGTTCATAATGCCAATTTTCCCTGGCACTTGCAATATGTTTCCCCACCTCACTTTTTTGCTTTGTCCCAATTTTAGCATTTTATTTTCCCATTTCCTGTGTGATACTCTCCTCTCCCTTTTGCTACCTTGATGTTTACAGAGACCTTTCCTAGAACTGCAGGATTTAAAGAGATTCTCTCTCTTTTTTTTCATAGCGATGCTCATACTTGTTTCACAGGGAATATACAAGTTTACCTGGAATTTCTTTAAAAAACAACAACAACGAATGCAGCCTTTTGCTCATCAACAAAGTATGCCTTTTTGTAGCGAAGAATAAGTTAATAAAACAGGGGGAAAGCTTGCTGCCTTTTTTTTTTTAAAGAAAGCTCCTTGGGGTTATAAACGAACAATGTTGTTTTTTCTTCGCAGCGTGCAAGGATTTAATTAAGTGATAACAGTCACCTTGGGGTGGCTGCAGAAGGCAATAATATCTAGGTGAAGAAAAATGCTGAAGAGAGTTGAGTACAGTCAATTTATCTTCAGAGAAGGCAATAAATGAACAAAGGATAGGTATTTGGCTGATTGTTTTGGAATGTTTCCATTAATGATAAGTATCAAAATAAGAAAAGGACAAAGATTTGGTATTTTCAGTATCTGAAAAGTATTAAATACAGAAGGAAAGGAAGGGATAAATCGGCATGAGATCATGTCCTGGAGTTTAATTGCAATTTGTTTGGTAATTACTCAGACTTAACATGGAACGAGGGAATTTTAATATAGACAAAAAGGAAAATATATTTTTAAAAATGTTTTAGAGAGCATATTATATATAATACAGAGTAGATATCAATCTACTGTGGAGGAGGGTAGGAAAGAAGTATACAAGGGGGAAAATGACTATAACACAAATCCAAAACCACAACCCTAAGAACTGGAAAGCTACTTACAGAAATAGAAATGAAATAAGCAATATGTTAAAATGTCATGACAGGTATGTGTTTTGTCATTTGGTAAATATTAGGAAGAAAGGACAATTGAAAGAAGGGAGGGACACGATAGAATAGAAAGCAGTCTGAAGCAGACCTCCTAAAGCTTTGCCCGTCCTTCACCTTTCCCCATGGAAATATAAAGGTTGGGCAAGACCATCAGTTCAAGCTGCTGCTTAGATACCCTGAAACCACAATTGTGGAAAGTCATATGGTTTCAGACAGAGAACTGAGAGGGGAGGTAGGAGGTAAGGAAAGGTGAACATTGCTTAATAATATCATCGAGCCCCCAAAAGTCAAATTGCCTCTTTCCTGAGGCAATTATGTGGATGACCCAGGAGGCGAAGTAGAGATGGTGATTGGGAAAAATACATTTTATAGTGGCACACAACTTACGGAAAGCACTGTCTTACTTTGTGGTAACTTTTTTATTTTACCTGCTTTTTAGTTCTTGTTTAACCTGCAAGATAAATAGGTATCTGTTGTGGTTAGCTCTGGCCCAGCTCCTGCCCCAAGGAATGTGGAGGTGGATGTGGGGGAAACATCCACATGCCACAGGCCTGTTTTGCTTCCGATAGAATCTCCCGACAAAGGCTCCTCTGACGAAGGAAGCGTGAGTAGCAGGGAAGAGGGGAGTTTGGCAGACAGCCCAGCAGGAGTTCAATCATCCTTATCATCCCTGGATTCTGAACAAGAACTTATGACAGACCCACGCTTGCATAGAGTGATGCATAGGAGAGAACAACTGAAGGATTATTACAGGAGATATGTGAGGCCACCTGTGGTTGGGTGGGACTGCTGTAATTAGTACTACAGATAAAAAGAGCAGTGTGCTCATGTAGCCTTGTGGAAGTTTATCTGATTCATAGTTTCGTCAAGATCATGGTTTTGCTGTTTCCCTGTTCAAGACTGTGTGTGGATTTTCTGGACTTTGGAATTGGACTTCCAAAACGATTAATACAAAAACAGGAAATGTAAATGAAAGAAATCCTTATAGTATATGGAACGCAAGCATTGTTATTGATAACTTTTTGCAAATATTACATCTTACATCCCAATCCATGAAAATTAACATTTTTGCCATTGACAGTAGTCATTGATACTAGTGGGAAACTGAACCATTCCTTCCCCTACTTGCACTTCTCTTTTGTAAAATTGTCCTCAACGGTAAACATACTAATTTATTACATTTCTATGGCATTCAACTGCCAGCGACTCTAGCTACAACTCATATATCTTGATGCCATTATCTATTTTGACATCACATCCTGGTGCTGCAGGCATGATAATAAAGTTCCTGTGTTATTTAGGCTTAATTTCTTGACTACAACAGAAAAGGCAAACAGTTTGGCTTTTTAATAATGTTGTGTCAGTAGAGGGTAATGAAGTAGCTTTGAACATAAAGAAAGACATTCTTTGTTGCAGGAAAATGAACTATTAAGTCCATCAACTAAATAATACCTATTTTATTTGATAGCCAACTTTAGGCTTCCAAGTTAGTCAATGAATCAATTCTCAATTTTTAAACTTTTGTTAGGATGAACAAAAATATTATATAATTTATTCATTGTTGAACATCACTTAAAAATCTCAGGTTCATTTCTGTTAAAGTTTTTTCGTGATATTGTATAATGAAAACATGAAAGTGAGATAATTATGAATAATTTGATAAAATATATTTAAGAATGAACATATTGTTTCCTTTTTTAATTTCTATTGCAAATGGCTCATGGCACCTAACCAACCTTGGCTAGGTTTGGAAGCAGAATCTCAGGTATAACAATTAGAGTGAACAGCTCCCGTCCCACAAAAGCATATTAGAAGATAAAAATGGTGAACTATTAAGTATTTTCACAAAAAAATAAAGGTGCTTCATCTTGTATTGTATTAAAACATTGCAAAAGACAGACTTTTCCCCATTTGGGGCTCCAACAATTCTATGAACTAGGACATGTTGACTTGCAAAAGCAGTATTGTTGGGGTGACTGGAACTCTTGTTTACTCTCAGATCATGCACAATAGTCTATGCAACTGTATGCATAATGTATAATATTTTGAAATCTGGTATAAAATAAAACTTAATGTAATGGTGGGGACATAGACAGCCAATAGTTTCCATGGGCCACCTTCATTTCTCGGAGTAATTGCAGTTTGTTTAACCGAGAGGAGGCACTGTGAATATTCTTTTTTCCTTAAAAATAAAGCATTTTTGTGAAAACTTCTACAAGAAGAGAGTTAAGTGACTAGCCCAGCTTATTTGGATCCCATCCAAGCCTTAGCAGTCTGCAGTGATGCCATACCAAACTAATTTAATAATAGAAGACATACAGGCAGACTAGAAAGGAGAGGAAGAACAGGAAAACACAAATTGGAAATTGGTTTGAGGCTCACAACTGTCCCATCAAATAAACAGTTCTGCTCCCAGTTCAGCAGAGTGAAATAGAGTCTTGTAGGAGTTCATCCTTTTAATGTGATGAGACTTTGCCTGCAGCAAGTATCAAGTAGGCTGATATCACATCTAAGAATGGGCACCATGAGAGAGAAAAGTGATATTTAGGATGCTGCTGGATTGTACTCTTCTGGGAATTAAAAAGGAAATAGACAGATTCAGTTCATTTTTTTCCCTTTATGTTTGGAGAATCCCGAGGATCGTCAAGAACATATTAGTTCATAATAAGAAAGGAATGAGACAATGATGCATACTATCCCAATAGGTTTCTAACTTAGATTAATTTGTTAAATAAATGTACTACAATAGTGGCAAGACTCAAGATATGACAGCCAGGATTAAAAACTAATGTTCAGACACAAAGAGGTGAAGACCGTTAACTAGCGAAACAGCTTGCCTTCAGAAGTTGTAGGTGCTTCATCACTGGATTTTTTTAAGGAAAAGACTGGACAGCAACCTATTTGAAATGGCATAGGGCAATGATGGCAAACCTTTTCTGGTTCTCGTGCCAAAAGGGGGAAGGGTGCAGGGGAGTCATGCGCATGCGTGCCCACACCAATAATTCCATGCAAGAGGCTCCATGCATGCGTGACTGCCCCCCCCACATGATAGAATGCCCGTTTTTCACTCTCTCTATACTTCAGAGTCTTTCTAGGCACCTGGGGAGGGCAAAAATGGCCTTCCTCAACTCTCAGAGATCCTCCAGAGGCCGGAAACATTCCTATGGCCTTTGGGTAGGGGGCATGGGGAAGGCCCACCCCAGGCTCCTAGAAAGGCTCTGAAGACTGGGGAGAACAAGAACAACCCCCCCCCCCAAAAAAAACTCAAGAACTTCCAGTTCAATCAGAAGTTGGCAAATGGAATGTTTCTGGAGGACCTCCGGAGAAATGGGGAAGGCCCTTTTTGTCCTCCCCAGGCTCCTAGAAAGGCTCTGAGCTTGGGGAAAGCAAAAAATGACCTTCCCCATTGCCTCTGGAGGCTGAAAATTGCCATTTCCTTACTCCCAGTGGGCCCAGAAGGTCTGAAACTCAAGTGGCCAGTGTACAATATGCATGGGACCTGAGCTTGCATGCCCATTGATATAGCTCCACGTGCCACTTGTGGCATGCATGCCATAGGTTTGACGTCATGGGTATAGGACAGTGATGGTGAACCTATGGCACAGGTGCCACAGTTGGTATGCGGAGCCTTATCTGCTGGCTCGTGAGCCTTTGCCAATCTCAGCTCCAACGTGCATGTGTGTGTCAACCAGCTGATTTTTGGCTCGCACAGAGGCTCTGGGAGGGCATTTTTGGCTTCCAGAGGACCTCCAGGGGGGACGAGGGAAGGTGTTTTTACCCTCCCCCAGCTCCAGGGAAGCCTTTAGAGCCTAGGGAGGGCATAACATGACCCTACTGGGCCCACCAGAAGTTGGGAAACAGGCCATTTCCAGCCTCCAGAGGGCCTCCAGGGGGTGGGGGGATCTTTTTGCCCTACCCAGGCATTGAATTATGTGTGTAGGCACTCGCGAATGCGTGATAGCATGCGCACACACTCTTTCGGCACCCGAGAGTAAAAAGGTTCGCCATCCCTGGTATAGGGTCTCCTGCTTGAGCAAGGAGTTGTACTCCCAATATCCCTTCCAGCTCTATTCTGATTGATTGAAGATGCACAGAGGACACTACCCACATAGCCCCATGGACGATCCAGACAGGATAGGCAAAATCAGGGAGAAACACAGAGGGTGGAAGTCTGAAAAGTAAACAAAAGGATTCTAATTTTCTCCTGACTGAACACATAAATAAAGATTTCTGGAACTACATATTATTTCTGACCATATGTCTTAATGGAAAGATTATCTTTAATAGAAGATATCAAGCTAATTCAGAACAAACCAATAATTTACTATAACAGAACCACAGGATTTGGGCAAGTAACCGAACACTATAAATCATTAACCCTAAATTTTACATAGATGTGCAAGAATTAGGTAAGAAAAACAAGGAAGATCAGTTTGCTTTGGAGGTGGAATAGGGCTATCTTGGGACTGATATATGATTGCTCAGTGTGAAAAGTGACCTCATGGAAGCCCATTTATTTTACATTCTATTCACTGTGAATCTGTATGTATCCTCAAATCACAAACCTGCTGTTTCATGAGTAGTGCCTACCCATTAAGAGACAATAGTAGAAACAATAACTTTATTTTTCTTGGTTTCAGCATCAATCAATTTTATCCCTTCCAGACTTTACAGCCTTGAAGCACTAGGATAGTCATCAATGGTAGACCTGATGTTATAAAGTTGGGTATAGGTTACAGCCATTAATTTAATGACCATTCAGAGTTACAACGTCACTGAAAAAAACCTGACTCACTATAGCATCCCTATGGTCAATTATCAAGATTTAGGTGCTTTGCAGCTGGCATGCATTTATGACATTCTGGGGTCATTTTAACTGACCTTCCCAGTTGACTTTCAACAAGCCAAGTCATTGGGGGAAGCCAGATTCAATTAATGACCATATGATTCATTTAACAACTGCCAGTGATTTGCTTAACAACTGTGGAAAAAAAGGTAATAAAATAGGGCAAAACCCACTTAACAACTGCTGTGCTTAGTATTGGAAATTTGGGTTCAATTGTGGTCGGACACTATCTGTATTATTGGCATATTGATGATGAAGTTACTTTTGGCTCTTATCCATGTTTGCTTCCTGTATTTAATTATGAGAATAATAACAAATAATTATAATAATTTCATTTGGAAAATCTTCAGTAAAAGGCCATTGGATGCACTTAACAAAAAAATAAAGCACATTCGCATAAATCATAGCAATAAAATGGGAGCTCAAACATTTAAAACGGAATATTTAAGGTGCAAGTTGTAAAGGTGAATAGCTAATTATGAAACAAATAATAAAAATGCCAAGAAAGTTGGGGTTTTCTGAGGTGAGGCAGATCTTTCTTGCAAAATGATGTAGGCTTTCTATCTTTCAGAGAGGCTTCGAGTTTTCAAAACCTGTACCAGCAAATTTTATGCAGCTTTCTTGTCATCTGCCTGCAGGTTTGATACATCCCAGGTTTGATTGTTGTCTTGGATATGTTCTCCATTCTCCCACTAGCCTTTTACAGTCTGGAAATTTTGCCTCTCAGTATCCAACTGTTTATACCTTGATCTAATGCAGTGCTTCTCAAATAGTGGGTTGCCCCCCCCTCCGGAGGGTGGGGGGCAGAGTGATGTCAGGGGGTACACACCCATGGAGAATTTATTAGTTTATTTATTTATTTATTAGTTGGACTTGTATGCCGCCCCTCTCCGGAGACTCGGGGCGGCTCACAACAAGTAAAAACAGTCACAACAATCCAATTAATTAAAATATTTAACGATTTAAGAAAACCCCATGTAATAGCAAACACACACACAAGCATACCATGTATAATTAACATGCCCAGGGGAGATGTTTAGTTTCCCCATGCCTGACGGCAAAGGTGAGTCTTAAGGAATTTTCGGAAGGCAGGAAGAGTAGGGGCAGTTCTAATCTCCGGGGGGAGTTGGTTCCAGAGAGCCGGCGCCGCCACAGAGAAGGCTCTTCCCCTGGGACCCGCCAACCGGCATTGTTTAGTTGACGGGACCCGGAGAAGGCCCACTCTGTGGGACCTAATCGGTCGCTGGGATTCGTGCGGCAGGAGGCGGTCTCGGAGATATTCTGGTCCGATGCCATGAAGGGCTTTAAAGGTCATAACCAACACTTTGAATTGTGACCGGAAATTGATCGGCAGCCAATGCAGACTGCGGAGTGATGGTGAAACATGGGCGTACCTAGGTAAGCCCATGACTGCTCTCGCAGCTGCATTCTGCACGATCTGAAGTTTCCGAACACTTTTCAAAGGTAGCCCCATATAGAGAGCATTACAGTAGTCGAACCTCGAGGTGATGAGGGCATGAGTGACTGTGAGCAATGAGTCCCGGTCCAGATAGGGCCGCAACTGGTGCACCAGGCGAACCTGGGCAAACGCCCCCCTCGCCACAGCTGAGAGATGGTTTTCTAATGTGAGCTGTGGATCGAGGAGGACGCCCAAGTTGCGGACCCTCTCTGAGGGGGTTAATAATTCCCCCCCCCAGGGTAATGGACGGACAGATGGAATTGTCCTTGGGAGGCAAAACCCACAGCCACTCCGTCTTATCCGGGTTGAGTTTGAGTCTGTTGACACCCATCCAGGCCCCAACAGCCTCCAGGCACCGGCACATCACTTCCACCGCTTCGTTGACTGGGCATGGGGTGGAGATGTAAAGCTGGGTATTATCCGCATATTGATGATACCTCACCCCATGTCCTTGGATGATCTCACTCAGCGGTTTCATGTAGATGTTAAATAGCAAGGGGGAGAGGACCGACCCCTGAGGCACCCCACAAGGGAGAGACCTCGGAGCCGACCTCTGACCCCCCACTAACACCGACTGTGACCGGCCAGAGAGGTAGGAGGAGAACCACTGAAGAACAGTGCCTCCCACCCCCAGCCCCTCCAACCGGCGCAGAAGGATACCATGGTCGATGGTATTGAAAGCCGCTGAGAGATCGAGGAGCACCAGGACAGAGGATAAACCCCTGTCCCGGGCCCGCCAGAGATCATCCATCAACGCGACCAAAGCGGTTTCCGTGCTGTAACCGGGCCTGAAACCCGACTGCTGGGGACCTAGATAATCAGCTTCTTCCAAGGACCGCTGGAGCGCCACCACCTTCTCGACAACCTTCCCCATAAAGGGAAGGTTGGAGACTGGACGATAGTTGTTAAGTACGGCTGGGTCCAGGGAGGGCTTCTTGAGGAGGGGGCGCACAAGCGCTTCTTTATAGAGTGATGGAAAAACTCCCCTCCCCAAGGAAGCATTGGTAATCTCCTGGGCCCAGCTCCGTGTCACCTCCCTGCTGGCCGAGACCAACCAGGAGGGACACGGATCCAGTAAGCAGGTGGCAGAACTCACAGCTCCGATGGCCTTGTCCACTTCATCAGGTGTCACCAGATCAAACTCTTCCCAGACAGGTGGACAAGTACGTGCCCCAGTCACCTCGACTGACTCGTTGTCAGTCGACTCTGTTTTACAATTGGAGTCGAGGTCGGCCCGGATCTGAGCGACTTTATCAGCGAAAAACGTATTAAACTCCTCGGCACTACTCTGCAAGGGCTCCCCAACTCCCCCCTGATTAAGAAGGGAGCGGGTCACCCTAAACAGAGCAGCCGGGCGGGATTCCGCTGATGCAATCAAGGCGGCATGGTACACGCATCTTGCCGCCTTGAGCGCCACTTTGTAAGTCTTAATAAAAGCTCTTACAAGTGTTTGATCAGATTCGGACCTACTCTTCCTCCATCGCTTCTCTAGACGTCTCTTTTGGCGTTTCAACACCTGGAGCTCCTCGTTGAACCATGGGGCTCTACGGGGTCTAGCGCCGCGGAGAGGTCGCAAAGGCGCAATCCGGTCAAGAGCCCCTGCCGCAGCCCTGTTCCAGGCCTCAGCGAGGGACTCCGCCGAACTGTGGACGAGTGCCTCTGGAATAACCCCAAGCGCCGTCTGAAAGCCCTCTGGGTCCATCAGGCGTCTGGGGCGGAACATCTTCATTGGTTCCGCCTCCCTGCGGGGAAGGATTGGAGCTAGGAAGTCAAGCCGTAGCAGAAAATGGTCTGACCATGACAAAGGCAACGCTTCTAAGCCCCTTAGTCTCGGACCATTGCTCAATTGCTCGGAAAGGAATACCATGTCAGGTGCGTGCCCTCCCTCGTGAGTCGGACCCTGTACTACTTGAGTCAGGTCCATGGCTGTCATGGTGGCCATGAACTCCTGTGCCAGCCCAGAGGTTTCGCCGAGTGACGGCAGGTTGAAGTCCCCCAGGACAATGAGTCCGGGGAACTCCACCGCCAACCCGGCTACCTCCTCGAGTAGCACAGGCAGGGCTTTTGACACGCAGCTGGGAGGCAGGTACGTGAGAAATAAGCCCACCTGAACCCCTAAGTCCAACTTCAGCAAGAGAGACTCGCAACCTGCAATTTCCGGAGCAATGAGTCTACGCAGGCAAAGGCTCTCCCTGGCTATAATAGCCACTCCTCCCCCCCTTCCCTGGGGTCGAGGTTGATGCCATATCTGAAACCCGGCTGGGCAAATTTCAGATAGAGGGACACCTCCCTCCGGGCCCAGCCAGGTTTCAGTAATACAAGCCAGGTCGGCCTCCTCATCCAGGATCAGATCCCGGATGAGGAGAGCTTTATTTACCACCGACCTGGCATTGAGCAGCAGCAACCTGAGTCCAGGGCCAGAGTTACACTCATCACCAGTACCCAAGATTGGGCTCACAGAGCCGGAACAAGGGACCGTTATTAAGCAACGGTCTCTCGTTCCCCTGGAACGGCTAACTCTGTGGCCCCCACCGTATCTGCCTCTCCCCAGCAACACAGGGATATTCCGGCCCTCTGCCACCCCAGAGATCGGTGTCCCTTCCTCTCCTGTCTCCCGAGCGTCAGGTGGGCCAAACCTATCATTCATACTACTCACAATCATCTCATCCATACTGTACTCCCACCCACCCCAACCATCACACTCATACCAATCATTCATTCCATGCACAAGATTAACTCCATTCCAATCATCCATTAATTAGCGAACCCTCCCAATATTAAAAAAAAGATTAAATTAGTAATAAGTAAAAAGCTAATAAAATGTGGCACAATATAAATACATATAAATAGAAATAGAAAAATTCACAAGATTAATAATTAGTAGTACAACATGGTAAAAATAGTAAAATAGTAAAAGTCAGATCTTAATACTAATTATTAGTTAGTTAATCATCGGTTAGTCAGTCGGTCCAGGTGAAGTGTCTTTGTGTGGCTTCAATAAGTCTTAGATCTTAAAGGACTTTAAAAAGGTCTTAAAAAGCTGCTGTTTTTCCCCAGCCGGTCCACTAGGGGGCGTGGATCTTCAATAAAGTGCATAGAAGTGCACAGAAGTCAGGAGGGGGGAGGAGGGGGGAGGGACAGACAATGATAGTCATTTGCAAGTTCATATTAGCAATGTCCCAATTCCCAAGCAACCAGTTCCATCTTTCTCATTTCTCTTTCGTGATTTTATCGTCCAGCAGGTCCAAACATCCATGTAGTCCTCCCATCCCACCCAGCTGACACAAGCAGGCTCCATCCAGCACGTTCTTAAAGCTTCTGCTGGGCTCCCCCCCCAAGACAGCAGAATGTGGGTTTTTTTGCACCAAACAATAGCACAGAGCAGGAGATATGAAGTGTAGATAATAAATCCTTAAGAGACACCATGGAAAAATATTTAACAGGATGAAAAGAAAGGAGAGAGACAGAGATAATGAAAAAAAATTAAGTTTCCCTAAAGTTAAGATGAGGAAATATGACAAAACGTATGTAGTGCTTGGCTTCAATGACTGTGGTGGGAGACGAGGAAAGACTGGTATGTTTACTGTGTCTAAAAATGTTGACAGCAGACAGCATGAAGCCAAAAAATTAAGATGTCACTTAAATAAAATTATACACCAATTTTACTAATAAGCCGCTTGAGTTTTTTCAGCAAAAACATGTTGACTATTACAAATAATCATCCCAACGGAGAATTGGGTGGTGCAAAATATTTACTTCTTCCTAGGGGAGGGCGTAACAGAAAAAAATTGAGAAGCACTGATCTAATGCAAAGGACTTTGTAACTTCAAACAGCAAATTGGCATCATTTTTTAACCATACAGGCAAATTCTTGAAAATGCATTACAAGGGAGGGTCTATTTTACGATGGGGGCAATTTCTTCATCCACAGACATATACTTGTGCAGTTGCTTCTGTAACTTTATTCAGCGCTACATATAAAGCAAATCTCAGAACTGAACTTGTAAAATGCATCTGGACTGAATCCAGTTGCAATAGTAGCAGTTAGAGCTCAGTGATGGGTGTCAGTTAACTATGTTAACTAAGTGGAATTAACAATCCTGAGAAGGATGTCTGCTTTTGAGCTAAGAATGTCAAAAATCAGCCTGATAGATCCATATACAAATCAATCCCTTCCATTGCCAGAAGGGACAGAATTAAATGCAGCAGCTTTACATCCACATATACATTATAAATTATGTAAATCATAAAACTGAATGCAAAATCCCACCTTAGGCGTGAAAGCTGGTTGAGTGACTTTGGGCTAGTCAGTTTCTCTCAGCCCAACCTACCTCACAAGGTTGTTGTGAAGAAAATAGGAGGAGGAAGTTGTATTGGATATATTCACCTTGAGTTATTTTAAAAATAATAAAGGCAGGCTGCAAATAAATTCATAATAAATCATAAACCATGCTTTATGCACAATTAGGACTTAGGACCAGACTATTTATGGGACCGTCTCCTGCCACATTCCTCCTAGAGACCAATTAGATCCCACAGAGTTATTCCAGGTCCCATTGACTAAGCAGTACCATTTGGCGGGCCTGTGGAGGAGGGCCTTCTCTGTGGTGGCCCCGGCCTTTTGAAACCAACTACTCCCTGATATCCGTACTGCTCCCACCCTATTGGCCTTCCAAAAAGCCTTGAAGACCTGGCTCTGCTGGCAGGCTTGGGGACAGTGAGAGTCAACATCTTAGCTCTGGCCAAATTATGGTTTGATTGGTATGTGTGAATGGATGATTGAATTGTTAGTCTAAGGTGTTTTTTTTACAGTTGTTATAATTGATTGACTAGTTTATTGGGGTTTTATTGCTTAATATTTGATTTTTTATTGTATGCTTTTATTGTTGTAAACCGCCCTGTTTCCCACGGGAGTGGGCGGCATATAGGTCAAATAAATAAAATAAATTTAAAAAAAATAAAAAAAAATTGCTAGGTTTACACTGTATGCTAAGCCATAGTTTATTTTAACTACGGCATGTTGAATAAAATCTGATTGCTCAGTTTACATGGCATGATGGCTAGTTTGCCACATTATAGCTAAGCCCAAACCAAAAACATTTAAATAATTTTAAAAATCTGATAATCAATACATGTCAATAGGCTTAATGTGTTGAAGAACAAAAATGTATATCACTGGAAAAAAACCTGAAGAAGGTACTCTTAACATTCTGAAGTAAAGGGTGATATGGCTTAAAAGACAACGATAATAAAATTAATTAATAAGAATGCATTTGCCTCAAATTTAAAACTGAATCAAACATTTCATCAGCAAAGAAAATGAAATAACAATGAGAAGTATTGAGAATCTCTGAAAGATGGATGGCTAAACTTTTTTATAAGTTACTAACCCTTGCTTCTTTTCACCTTAGTTAGATAATTACATCTGACATTTCTAGGGTTAAATGGCAAATAGACAAAAGAACTGAGAAATGAAATTCCCCTGCTTCTTAGTAATGAAAAGCGGAGGGTACACCTTCTGTGGTTGTCTGTGAGATGCTTTCACATCCATGTGTCAAGGGTTTTTCAAACTGACAACTTGCAAATTTGAAATACAAAAATGCCCAGAGCGATGTTTTAGTGGCTTAGGGAAACTCTTGTATGAGAAAAAAAAAATCTAAAGTGAAACGTCTCTAGAAATCACACAGGGCCTGACCACGATACTCTAATTATGCTAATTGCTTCAATGCCCTTGCTTTATTTATGCTGAGCAGCTAAGATAAATAAAGGAAAATTGCTTTGGATCTAACTATATTCATATCAGAATGCAAACTAGCCTGTGTTTGTTATGTGATTGCTGATCTGTTTACACTAAATTCTGCAGGTAATTGCAGTTTTGATTGCACATTTATTTCTAGCTACACAGGTCCCAGGACTAGGTCTGTCTGTTTTTATAATTAAACCATTTTGCAATATCTAAACTCACTAAAGAGCAAAATGATGCTTTGAGAATTTACATATTATGTATTAAAGATAATACTTCAGTAGCTGGTAGTACGAAAGAAAAATGTTGATTGTGACTAAAAATGGACCGTCTGCTCTGGATTTCAAGAAATTTAAGACCTGTTCTAAGACCGGCTCACCGAGTGAGACAGGTGTCCTCAGTAGACCTTTATTTGCTACTTAAATATTGCTATTGTATATTTGAACTTAAAACTATGTAAAGTAAAACAAATTAACACAGCAAAACTGGTACATTTGGAGAGAAGTACAGTGGTACCTCATGATACGAACTTAATTGGTTCCAGGAGGAGGTTCGTAAGGTGAAAAGTTCGTAAGACGAAACAATGTTTCCCATAGGAATCAATGTAAAAGCAAATAATGCGTGCAAATCCTTCAGGAAAATCCCAAACTTTAGAAGGGAGGCGAACAGAGGGCAGGGAGGAGCAGCTAAAGGGGCGGGTGGAAGAAGCAAGGCTAGGCTAAAGGGTGAGTGGGAAGGAAGAAAGGCAAGGGGGGCGCCCCTCCCTTTTCTTTCTTCAAAAGACACCCTTTCAGTGCCTGTGCAAGCACACTGTTCTCCTACTTTTTAAAATGCAAACTCTTTCCCCCTCCAAGCCGCCCCTCTCTTTTCTTTCTTCAAAAGACACCCTTTCAGTGTCTGTGCAAGCACACTGTTCTCCTACTTTTTAAAATGCAAACTCTTTCCCCCTCCAAGCTGCCCCTCCCTTTTCTTTCTTCAAAAAAGGGGGGGAAAAGAAATCCCTTCATCCCAGCAGCAGCGGCTTGGGTTCGTAAGGTGAAAATAGTTTGGAAGAAGACGCAAAAAAATCTTAAACACTGGGTTCGTATCTCGAAAAGTTCGTTAGAAGAGGCGTTCGTAAGATGAGGTACCACTGTATTTTGTTTCCAGGAGAAGCATCAGAAAGAGAAGGAATTTAGTTGTGCGGGGTGCAGGCTGGATGTGTTATGTGTTGGCCATACCTACACTCATTTTAGCGAAGGGGGGAAAGTTGTGATATGTCACGTGATGACTCTGTGATGACGCAAGTTTGACACTCTGTACTAGAAGATAAGCCCGCAATTTATCAATATTTGGTTAGGTGAAATTTGTGAAATTTGTCTTTGTCCTTCTTATTACCACTCTCCCCCTTGAAGGGTGTATGAATTCAGCCCCAAAGAAAAAGGCATTGAAAATATTCACTGTATAACATTGTTACCTAAGGACATGAGAATGTCTATAGACATTTCATGCTATCACAACAGAGCTTGCTTATTGTTGCTAAATGCTATTAGCAGCAGCAGAAGCAGCAATGTCCACAAATAATAGTTTGGCATTTTTTGATTATTTCTTACCATATGAAAAGGAATCTTTATAGAATATGAGAAACTTGGCAAGCATTGAGGAACTCTTTGAGAAATGCTAAATGTTTAACCTTATGTCTCTAAGATACTTTGCTCCACATTTTAACATTTTCTTAGCTCTGCTCTTACCCATAGCTTTGGGGTAGTTCTGCAGAATTTTAATAAAATATATCACTATGCCATATGTGATGATTAATGATTAATTACATGCCATCAAGTTGGTGTTGACTCTTAGAGACCACAAAACATTCTCCATGACTCTGGAGTGAATATGGAGAAAGAGACAGATCTCCAAATCAAACCACAGCAAAGTAAGCAAATCTAATGTAAAATATTGTGATCTTTACATATTCCTGTAAAAAAGTTGTATTAACTAATTTGAAAATGAATGCGTTGACTACCTTCACTTCAGAGAATTATTGTTTCAAACAAATGCTTTCAAGATGGTATTTAAATTATGATGGTTTAACAAATAATTCTTGCAAGATAAAGATCAATGTTTGAGCATGTGTAACTTTGAGTTAATATGTGAATTTGCCCTTTTCCTTTTCTAACCCTATTATTTTAAATTCATGCACAAGAAGGAAAACATACTTTATTTATTAAAATATGTCCCAATCTCTCAATATCACACCACCTACACATTTCTTCATAAGTTTGTGTATGTGTTTGTACTTCAGTCATATACACTGCTCAAAAAATAAAAATAAAGGGAACACTTAAACAACGCAATATGACTCCAACTCAAACTTTGGTGAAATCAAACTGTCCACTTAGGAAGCAATACTGGTTGACAATCAATTTCACATGCTGTTGTACATATTCAACTTTGTACAGAACAAAGTATTCAATGAGAATATTTCATTCATTCTCAGATGTAGGATGTTTTATTTAAGTGTTCCCTTTATTTTTTTTGAGCAGTATATTTCAGGCAAATGTAAAATGATTTCGATCTCTGCTTGTGAACATGCATGATAAGCGCTTCAATTTTTGTATTTTCAATTGTCTCTACCTGTAGAAACATAAAATGGAAAAACAGTTTCTAGTTCAGTGTAGGTCTGAGACTTCAATTGAGGTTGATCTTCAATTGTGGCACAACCAGATTCATATCTACTTTCTGACATGGAAATGCTTTGGGTGACTTAAAGTAGCCACTCTCTTTCAGCTCAATCAACTTCACAGAGCTGGTGTTAAATAAAATGAGATTCCTATGTAAGCCGCTTTGATCTTCTGAAGATAACAGCTGGATATAAATGAAAATAAAATAAAATAAATGCAATCTTTTAATGAACATTTTAGGCAGAGAGCAATTTCCCTAGAAATTCTCATTAAGATTTTATCATATACCACACAATACTATATCAAGTGGTTTGCTTACATATAGTTCAGTAACTAAATTGCAATTAGCTGGGTTCATACAACAGTTCATGAGGCACTTAAAGAAGGTTTCAGATCGTAACATAAAAATATGCTCAAAGTGAAAATATAATCTAGGAATTCCCTATTTGTCACTTGGAACTGTGCCAAGATTCTTTGTCAGCTCTTCCCACAGCTGAAGTGGAAGGGTGGCGCTTCACACTACATAGTTATGGTCAGTGTTCCTTCTAATTTTTTTGGGGGGTGGGCGGAAAAGTATAGTGTCTGAGTGGCAGTCCCTTCGGGACTGGGCGGCACAGAAATAATAAACAAACAAACAAACAAACAAACAAACAAATAAAAAACCCACCCTGTTTTGCCTCAGAGAATTTCAAAATAAAATACTGTACTGTGTGTCTATAACAGTGAGCTCATAATAGGGCAACTCTATCAATATCAAAATGCCACTTAAATAGCTGAGCTAGTTTCAAACTAGATTTTGATTTTCTTTCTCTCTTCCTTACTTTCATTCTTTTTCTTTCTCTTTACCTTCCTCTCTTTTTTCTATCTGTTTCTCTTCCTCTCTTCCTCTCTCTCTCCTTCCCTCTCACTCCCTCTCGGCTTCTGGGCAGGTTTGGAAAACTCTGAGTTGATGATGATTTTTAAGTGAGCGATTGCTCACTGCTCAGCTTAGAGGGAACTATGGTTATGGTTTGTTAACAAAGTTTTGTTAGTCTTTCCAATAAATTCTAATGTGAAAGACATCCTTCCAAGCACTATAAACTCAGTATGAGCTCCCTTTCTTAAGTAAGATTATTTTTTTCCCCGTTGCTGAAACTGAGCATCAACTAAAATATTGTATTTATAATCTTGTGGGGGCACACATTTTTTACATCAAATATTATTGTTAGTTTCAAGAAATTTTGAGAAACACAGGATGCATGAAAAACATGATGGCTGTCCATACACTAGGGGATAAATAATGGGAATGCTGTTGACTTCATGCTTTTTTTTGGATGATTTTATAGAAGATTTAGTGCGCTATTATTGGGAAAAGAATGTTGATACTTAGTGATATGTACAAAAGATACATGGGTAAGTGCTTTAATTTTCGCATCTCTGGTGAAGGAATAAATCAACAACAACATATTTCAGTTATAATTGGTGCAGGAAAGCTACACTCAGATATACTTGGCAAGTTAATAATCAGAGATGGTGGTAACTTCAATTTCCCAATAGCTAGACTTTGCACCTGGGAATTATAATGCTATATTTATTTTAACCATTCAGGTCCTTAATTATTTTTTAAAATAAACTGTAATAAAAGTTTTACAAAAATAAAAAACTAATGCAAGTTAATAGAGAAAGAAAGAAGAGAAAAAGAAGAGAAAAAAGAAGTTTCCAATTTCTACTACAGCAAATATATGAATTTTTTTAAAATTTACTCTTACATTATATTCCAAAAAGTACATTTTTCTATTTATTTTTTCTAATAATCAAAACCACAAAATATTATTTTATTTTTTTCTGTTTCATGCATAAAAGTCAGTTTTTCAGTCAACTTCATATCTATAATTATTATGATTACTTTTTCGTTAAGACCATTTTAAGTTAAAAAATAAACAGTAAAGGTTTTTATGAAGCTATTTTTGATGTTAAATTTTAGAAATATTTAAATGCATTCAAAATCCACAATTTTTACTTTTCTAATCATTCTAGTACTATCTTGTACACCAAACCTCTAGAGAACTCAGTCTGCTGATTCTTCATGGCTAACAAGCTGTTTAATTCACCCCCCAAAAAATTCTCATCACTTCAACAATTTAACTTGAAGGAGATGTAAAGAATTGTATTGTGAAGTGAGAGCTGGGGCTGCAGGTAATATTTTAAAGGAAAAATAATTTCTTGAATGTAAACTTAACATCTTAAAGATGCAGCCCTATGCATATGTACCTGAGAATTAGATCCATTGGTTAGACAATGTAAAAATGTAGGAAATTGTGCAATGCATATGCATTATGAAATAAGACTGACTAAACAGAAAGTAGAACTATATGCCTAAGAAGAGGCAGATGTGTGACTGAGACCTAGCTGGGCCCAGAGGGAGGAGTTCCTCTCTCTGAAATGTGCCCAGTCGGGTTTCAGGCGTGGCACCAGCCACGACCCCAGGGAAGGGGGGTGAAGAGTGACTATTATAGCCTATGCAAGCTTCTGCTACTGAGATAGCAGGTTGTGAGTCGCTCTTTGTGAAGTTGGATCTAGGAGTTCAGGTGGGTTTGTTGCTCACGTACCTGTCTCCCAGCTGCATGTCAACAGCCCTGCCTGCGCTACTCAAGGAGGGAGCTGGGCTGGCAGTTGAGTTGCCCAGACTTATTGTCTTAGGGGACTTAAATATACCATCGCTCGGCGAATCCTCTGGGTTGGCACAGGAATTCATGGCTTCCATGGCAATCATGGACCTAACTCAAGTAATTCAGAGTTCCACTCACGAGGGGGGTCACACTCAGGACATGGCATTTCTTACAGAGCAGTTGAGCAATGATCTGAATTTAAGGGGCTTAGATAACTTGCCTTTGTCATGGTCGAATCATTTTCTGCTAAGGCTTGATTTTAAGGCTCCAATCCTCATCTGTAGGGAGGCGGAACCAATTAGGTGGTTCCGCCTGATGGACCCAAAGAGCTTTCAGAGGGCACTTGGGGATTTACCAGATTAGCTTGGACACTATTCGGTGGAGTCCCTTGTAGCGGCCTGGAATATGGCTGTGACAGGGGCTCTAGACCGGATTGCACCTTTGCGATCTCCCTGTGGCAGTTTACCAAGGAACTCTGCAGGATGAAATACCAGAAGAGATGTCTAGAGAAGCGTTGGAGGAAAAGTAAATCTGGATCTGACCGAATACTTGTAAGATCTCATATTGAGACTTAACAGGTGGCGCTCAAGGCAGCAAGATGTGTGTTTCATTCTGCCTTGATTGCATCAGCAGAATCCCACCCAGCCACCCTGTTTAGGGTGACTTGCTCCCTCCTTAACTGGGTGTGTGTGTGTGTGTTGACGAACCCTTGCAGGGTAGTGCTGAGGTCTTAAATAAGTTTTTCGCAGATAAAATCGCTCAGATCCAGACAGACCTTGACTCCAACTGAAATGCAATGTCAGCTGACAATGAGTCAGTTGAGATGACAGAGGCTTGTATTAATCCTGTTGTGTGGGAGGAGTTTGACTTGCTGACACCTGATGAAGTGGACAAAGCCATGGGAGCTGTGAGCTCTGCCACCTGTTTATTGGACCCATGGCCCCCTTGGTTGGTTTTGGCCAGCAGGGACACGGAGCTGGGTCCAGATGATTGTCAATGCTTCTCTGAGACAGGGGTTCTTTCTAGCTCTGTGCAAGCAAGCAGTTGTGTGCCCCCTCCTCAAGAAGCCTTCCCTGGATCCAGCTGTTCTAAACAACTATTGTCCTGTCTCTAACCTTCCCTTTATAGGGAAGGTTGTTGAGAAGGTGGTGTTGCTCCAGCTCCAATGGTCCTTGGATGAAGCCAATTATCAGGGCCCTCAACAGTCCGGTTTCAGGCCTGGCTACAGCACACAAACTGCTTTGGTCGCATTGACAGATGATATCTGGCGGGTCCAGGATAGTATTCAATCCTCTATCCTGGTGCTTCTTGACCTCTCAGAGGCTTTTGATACCATCGACCATGGTATCCTTCTGCGCTGGCTGGAGGGGTGTGAGTAGGAGGCACTGTTTTACAGTGGTTCACCTCCTACCTCTCTGGTCATTTGCAGTCGGTGTTGGCAAAGCTACGCCCATGGAATTCCCTATTGGGATTCCCCACCTCCTTTCCAGCCTCCAGATCGGCCAAAAACACCGCTGCCGATTGCAAAAACGGTGGTCTGCCGAGCGCCGCCGCCCAGCTGTAACCTTCTGAAACAGCCAGGCGCTTCTCAGCGGCCTCAGGAACCTGAACTTCTGGGTTTGGCGTTCGGGAGAACGCCGAGAAGCCCCCGGCTGTTTCAGAAGGTGACAGCCGGGTGGCAGCGCTTCTCGGCGGCCTCCCGAACCCGAACCCGAAAAGTTCAGGTTCGGATTCGGGAGAACGCCGAGAAGCCCCCCGGCTGTTTTAAAAGGTGAAAGCCGGGCGGTGGCACCCATCGGAGTGCCATTTTGTGATTTTTTTTCTTTTTGCACGCATTAATCGCTTTTACATTGTTTCCTATGGGAAACAATGTTTCGTCTTACAAACTTTTCACCTTACAAACCTACTTCCGGAACCAATTAAGTTTGTAAGATGAGGTATTACTGTATCTGTGTAAACAGACATATAGAGAATTTTCTGCTTATCTTTATCAGGTATATTAGGGTTAGTTAGCAAATGGGAATATTCAGCCGAGGATATACATTTACAAGGATTGTTTAAACACCCTAGCACAGTGATGGTGAACCTTTTTTTCCTTGGCTACCGAAAGTGCATGCACATGCACTATTGTGCATATGCAAGTGCCCATATCCATAATTAAATGTCTCGGGAGGGTGAAAACAGCTTCCCCCACCCCTCAGAGGAGGCTGGAAATGGCCTTTTCCCAACTTCTGGTGGGGCCAGTAGGCTTGTGTTTTGCCTTCCGCAGGCTCCAAAGGCTTCCCTGGAGCCAGAGGAGAGTAAAAGCACCCTCCCTCATCCCCCCGGGGGCTCTCTGGAAGCAAAAAATGCCTTTCCAGAGCTCTGTGCGAGCCAAAAATGAGCTGGCCAGCACACACATATACGTTGGAGCTGAGCTAGGGAAATGGCTCAGGTGCCAGCAGATATAGATCCACGTGACACCTGTGGTTTGCCATCATTGCCCTAGTACATACTGTATTTTTTCAAAACTTTGCATAGGTAAAAGAGTTATATTTATAGAGTTACCCTGTTTGTTGCATTAAATTAAACTGCACATTGTATATATACCACTTTAAAAACTACATATTTCATGCTAGGATTAAAAAAATATCTGGAATCTATTCAAATCAAGTAAACATCATATCTCTAAAATTCTACTATCATCTGAACAAAATCTTCAATTTGGTGTCACACCAGTTTCAGCTGAAATCCTTATTTAAATAATTACGTGCTAAGAGTTTATGGATTTGATTCTAAGACACTTTCTAGAGTCCCTGAATTACATAAAATAACATTTAGGTTTTGTGTGTGTACTCACATGTATCACAATTGCTTTAAATGCTACACTAATAGGCTTTCATTTTAAAGACAGATGGAGTATGAACTTCTTTCCTTTGTAGCCAAAAATGCAACAGAGGGTTTCAAAAAGCATTTTTTGTATATATTAATCAAATAGATAAAGGTAAAACTAGACAGGCTACTCCAACAAATGTTAACTTAGAGAAAAATAATGTTGGCAGAAAGTCAAGAGCCAAATGTTTCTATTTTGATTTATTTAGTATTTCAAGGATGGGTTTTTTTCTACGGGGACCAATATGAAAGGCATTTAAAATTCAGAAGGCACATCTTTTGTGTACTATAAAATGTGCTGCTAACCTACAATAGTTTCACAGAAATGCAGTTCAATAAGGAACTCAGTTGGGAAGAGGCCTCCATAGAACAACATGAAAAAAATGGTCAATAGTTTACTCTTACAAGAACATTTGCAGCTGTAAATAAATAAACCTTTGGGACATACAATGGAATCAACATAAATACAGATTCGTGTTTATTTCTGCAACTTTGTTAATGTTGCATTTTAGTAAATCAGCTTTTCTTAGATGCCCTTTCTATCAAAACTTACTACTTGAAGAGTATTATAGCACTCAGTCTTTGGGGCACAGATAAGTCTTCACCACTGTCACACATATTGCATGGATTCAGCTGTGTTATGCTGAATGAGAATGTTATACTGTAGAACTGCAGTGATTCCTGCTGAATATCCTCAGATACTTATCTGGCTGTTAAAGGAGACATCAATCTTTTGTATAAATTGCCCTTGACACATCCTTGAGGACAGTATTGTAAAATTCTTTGTCTTCTGAAGAACTCTCAGACCTCTTAGGGCTAATGGAGGTTAAGTGCTCAACAGATATCTCAAGAAAAACGAAGCACCTTAAAAACTAAAAAAAAAATCATATCTTATTGCCGGAAACAAATACAATACAATCAATGATACCACTCTCCACGGAGGGAAAAAACCTCAAACTTGCTAAAACCTAAACAGTGTGAAGTGCAATAGTAAGAGTAAATTGAAAGAGATACAAAACATATATTGTTGGAATCGGAACAATGGTGTAAATGAACAAAGGAAATATATATAAAAAAACATTTCCTAGAAAGACTTCAGGATTGACTTTTGTTTCACAAAGTGAACAAAAATAATAGAAATTTATTTAAATTTGCATTTACTTCCTTATGCACCAAATTTCAAACATAAAAATCAATTGAACTCTTTGGTTCATAATCAGAGAAGTGCTCAGTTAGTAAGAATAGAAACATGCAAATAAGTAATTCTTCTAAAATGTAATAAGCTAAAGAATCATAGTTCCTAGGAATCCTGCATAGGAAATGCATATGTTATGCATTTTCACTATTACTCTCCTCTCAATATTTGTATTCTTACATTTTATTTTCTATCTATCTATCTGTCTGTCTGTCTGTCTGTCCGTCTGTCCGTCCACCCACCCGGTGATGAGATTTGAACCGCTGACCTGCAGATCTACCAGTCAGCTTTAGTGGCCTGCAGTAATGCACTTTGCCCACTGCGCCACCTCGGCTCAATTTACTCATTGAAATTCAGTTTAGTTTAGTTTAGTGTTCTTTATTGTCATTGCATCTTGTACAATGGAATTAAATGCCATCTCCAGTGTACATTAAATGAAATTAAATGCCATCTTCAGTGTACATTATAATTATAAATAAATACTGAATGAGGGGGGCTTTGTTAACAACAGACCTGGCATTAAGCAACAGCAGCCTAAGGCCAGGGCTCTGATATCCCAAATCACCAGGAATATGAGAGAGCCGGAACAAGTAATCCCTTTGAAACAGCAAGTCCTAGTTCCACGAGAACGGCCTACCCCTTGCTTGCCATATCTACCTCTCCCAGTTACGACTGTGATACTCCAGCTCTCAAACATTTAGAGATCCCCTCTCCCAAATCTACAGCCCTCCTCCTACCTGGCAGGTCAGGCTCCCTACTCATACCAAGCAGAGGGTTATATCTGGGTCCTCATCTGCTTCTGTTTGCACACTCAGCAGTGAGGGCTCCATTCTTTGCGTCCAGTTCACTCATTCTCTCTGAAACTCAGTCAGTCCCGATCCATCCCAACACCCTTTCCACACACGCATACACACGTATCCCCACCAGGATAGAACCAATCTATAAAATTGAAACAAGATAATAAACAGGATAATTAAAACAGAATGATAATATTTGCATTAAAACTATAACCCTAGGTGGCTTGAGTGGGTAGTCTATAGGGAAGTGAATTATCAGAAAGAAAATACCACCCTGATATGGATCGATAATTGTGGCTTGCCAATGAAACTTGTCCTTTTCAACAGGGCCTGCAGAATACTGAACTAGTTTCCTCCAATTGGGGGGTGGGATAAGCAGGGTTTTGGCTTCCTACTCATATATAATCAGAGTCTTGGAAGAGGGGCAGCATATAAATCAAACAAACAAACAAATAGATAAATTTTCCTTCAGATTCCTAAAGTATGAATTAATCCTATTGTAATTCCAACCTATTAAAAAGTGGTAAGTCTAGCCTAATTACCATACAATCTGCTTATTATGAATAATCAGTAAATTTGCTTGCTCAGTGGATAAACCAAGACAAAAAATCTTAACAGTAGAACAAGCCAGTTTCCAACCAGACTTCTCCAGGGTGGACTAATATGTTGTCTTATATTACCATGTTTGTGAAATACACTGAACTATTAAGTGGCTTCCTTTACACTGCCTTTATAGACCTAAGGTGAGCATTCAATTCACTCCAATAATGAAGCCTCCTTCAGCCTATGGCAAAAACTGACAGTCTAACCCTTGTCTTCTGTGACTAATAATGATGCTGCGGAAGAACACTGAAATGCAAATTATATACATGAACAATGGAAAATTGCTTGTGCCTATTCCAATTTTCAAGGGAGTCAAACAATTGAATCCCCTATTATTTCATTGCTATATTTCTTGATATCATATTGGTTCTCATCAAAGCTGAATATCACCTCCATTCCTAGCTCATAAACCCCAATTACAATAAGCTGCAACTGCTGTTAACCTATGATGGTGAATCTCTAGTTCAACTTGTATTACTAGACAATACAAGTTGATACAGGCTAATTTTCCAACTCCTAGCTGCATTGGTCTTGGATGCAGCCTTGAACAGTGATGGCGTATCTGTTTTGGCTTGGTTGCACATGCGCACCAGTGCGTGTACTCACACCCATAATGCAATGCCCTCTCCCCATGCATGCATACAACCCCCACAATGCCCTCCCACATATGCACACAACCCCCATGTGCTCCCCCTGCGCATGTGCACAGACCTTACTGATGCCTCCAGACTTCCAATAGGCCCATTGGGACATTTTTCGCCATCCCCAGAGTTCAGTAAAGCCTCCTGAAGCCTGGGGATGGCAAAAAATGGCCAAACAAAAATGTGGTCCTTTGGAATGTTTTTTGCTGTCTCCAGGGTTCAGGAATGGGCATGGCAAAAAATGGCCCAATGGGTCTACTGAAAGTCTGGGGGCTTCAGTGAGGTCTGTGTGCATGCGCAGAGAGGGCAGCGCTCTTAACCTATGATGGTGAATGCCTGGGGATGGCTAGAATCGCTGAAAAGACGACTGAAAATCAGATGGCCAGCACGCACATCCATGCTGGAGCTGACATAGGGCAACACGAGAATACTCAGCTTTACATCTCCACTCCATGTCCAGTCAACGAAGCAGTGGAAGTGAAGTGCCGGTGCCTGGAGGCTGTTGGAATCTGGATGGGTGTCAACAGACTCAAACTCAACCCTGATAAGATGTAGTGGCTGTGGGATTTGCCTCCCAAGGACAATTCCATCTGTCCGTCAATCACCCTGGGGGGGAACTATTGACCCCCTCAGAGAGGGTCCGCAACTTGGGCGTCCTCCTCAATCCACATCTCACCCTAGAGAACCATCTTTCAGCTGTGGCGAGGGGGGCGCTTACCCAGGTTCGCCTGGTGCACCAGTTGCGGCCCTATTTGGACCGGGAGTCACTGCTCACAGTCACTCATGCTCTCATCATCTCGAGGCTCGACTACTGTAACGCTCTCTACATGGGGCTACCTTTGAAGAGTGTTCAGAAACTTCAGATCGTGCAAAATGCAGCTGCGAGAGCAATCATGGGCTTCCCTAGGTATGCCCATGTCATACCAACACTCCGCAGTCTGCATTGGTTGCCGATCAGTTTCCAGTCACAATTCAAAGTGTTGATTATGACCTATAAAGCCCTTCATGGCATTGGACCAGAATATCTCCGGGACCGCTTTCTGCCGCACGAATCCCAGCGACCGGTTAGGTTCCACAGAGTTGGCCTTCTCCGGGTCCCGTTGACTAAACAATGTCGTCTGGCGGGACCCAGGGGAAGAGCCTTCTCTGTGGCAGCCACAACCCTCTGGAACCAGCTCCGCCCGGAGATTAGGATTGCCCCCACCCTCCTTGCCTTTCGCAAACTTCTTAAAACCCACCTCTGCCATCAGGCATAGGGGAACTGAGACATCTCCCCCAGGCCTATATAGTTTATGTATGGTATGCTTGTGCTGTATGTCTTTTTAAAATAATGGTTTTTTTAGATATTTTGTAAATATTAGATTTGTTTATTGTATACTGTTTTATTTTTGTTGTGAGCCACCTCGAGTCTTTGGAGAGGGGCGGCACACAAATCTAATACATAAATAAAATAAATAAACATCTTGTGTGCCCTCAAATATGGCTCCACATGCCACCTGGCCTAGAGAGAGGTTGATTTTTTATAGACACAAAGATGGACTTAACCTGTGCTATAAGAGGCTCAGATCTCTTTTCATTAGCTCTCATAGATTTACTATATATTAGTGCCCTCCCGTGTCAGACTTGGATATTATCCTCTGTAAGTCAATAATTGTCCTTATCAAGAATATTTGTGCACAAATTCATCTGAATTTTTCATCTGAATAAATCCAACTGAAATTGAGATAGTTGCATGCATAATCTGAAATATCCGAGGACGCAGTTAATTATTCCCAACACAAAAAAATATCTGGATCAGTCCAACTATAGTGCATTTCTTATTAAACAACATGGACTAAGGAAAGAGGCCAAGTTCTCTGCTGTAGCAATGGCATTCAGAAGTTGTTGTTTCTGAGCATAGTCTGATTGTACTCAGTCTTTAATTGCAAATGGGCCTGTTTTCAAGACCTTTTCTGTCTTCTTTTAATTTATCACTGTCTATTCTTTAAGACAGGGGTTTCCAACCTTGGCAAGTTTAAAATTTGGCAAAGCGGACTGAGGAACTCTGGGAGTTGAAGTGTACAAGTCTTGAATTTGCCAAGGTTGGAGACCCCTGCTGTAAAATATTATTTTAAAAAACAAATCATCAGAAACGTCTACTCAGGACTTCTCCCTTCAGTCTGGTTCTAAAAAGAGTGAACAGAAGATGTTTTGAAACTTCCAGCCTGAAGTCCAGAACTCAATCAAGCTTGTGCCAATTCTAAAATGTGCAGAGTAATCATGCAACTGTTGAACCAAGTGGGAGAACTTTTAATGAAAAAAATAGTTTATTTTTTCCCTTCAACTTCTATTTCTAGAGAAGAAAGTGGATGATATAAAGAAAAAAGTGATTACATCAGACTCACAGAATTCCCAATAATGTAATATTTAACCTAGATATAACAGTTACTTCTAAACTCCCTGAATAAAATCTTTGTTCAGGATTTTTATCCTGAAATGGGCAGGATAAAAAGAGGATCACTGATGTGGTAAAACAAATTTGCATTCCAAGGAAAATGTTTGTATCTTTATTTTCACAACATATATTTTGGTACAATGGGGGTTTTAGCTTTCAGCCTGCTTCAGAAATAATTCTTCACTAATTCTTACCAAGAATAATGCAATTACCCCATCAACTGAATTTCCATTGAGGACTTCAGTTTGCTTTAACCTTTCTAGTACAGAAAGCTTAGAAATACCTACCCTAGAATTACCTGCTCTTTTCACTACAGTAAAAGGCCACTTGTGTAAGTTCTTAGATTTACATGCTGCAATTCAACACGTTCATTGTACTTTGACATTAGACTTGCCTGGTGTCAACTTTCTTTATATCCACTGAGGATAATAATAGGAGAAAGCACAAAGCTTTAGCAATTCAAGAAATTAGTTACTAACACTCCATTTTTAACATGTGAACAAGAAAATGAGGTTAGTTTGTTTTGCAGATTTTTAAATGATGATATCTGTTAGTTGCAAAGTAGAATACATCAGAATATATGTCTGCATATTAAATAGTTAAGATTGCAAATTGGTTTCAAAATTGAATTTAAAGTATGCAGTCATAAATTGGAGGAACTACTGCTCTATTGGGTGAGCAGGAGGTGGGAAAGACCACTTTCTGTCAATCTTAGTTTTCTTATCTCTTAATGGGACTATTCTCAAGAAAGAAAATCTCTAGCAATAATCTGACAGGTACTACAATCTATCTCATTAACAAAAGAAACATACAGTGGTACCTCAAGATACGAACCCCTCGTCTTACGAACAACTTGTGATATGAACCCGGGGTTCAGAAAAATTTTGCCTCTTCTTACGAACTTTTTTCGAGTTACGAACCGGCGTTCGGAGACTGCTGGGAAGCCGCGCGGTTGTTTTAAAAGGTGACAGCCGGGCAGCGGGGCTTCCCAGAAGCCTCCCGAACGCCAGTTCGTAACTCGAACAAAGTTCGTAAGAAGAGGCACAATTTTTCTGAACCCCGGGTTCGGTTCGGGAGGTTGCTGGGAAGCCCCCCAGGCCGGCTGCGACCTTTTAAAACAGCCGCACGGCTTCCCAGCTGTCTCCCGAAGCTGAACGCGGAAGTTCGGCTTTGGCGTTCGGCTTCAGGAGACAGCTGGGAAGCCGCGCGGCTGTTTTAAAAGGTCGCAGCCGGCCTGGGGGGCTTCCCAGCACCCCCCGAACCCCAAACCCGGGTTCGGGGGGGTGCTGGGAAGCCCCCCAGGCCGGCTGTCACCTTTTAAAACAGCCGCGCGGCTTCCCAGCAGTCGCCGAAAGCCGTTATTTTGCGGGGGTTTTTTGGTTGCACGGATTAATTGACTTTACATTGTTTCCTATGGGAAACAACGTTTTGTCTTACGAACCTTTTGTCTTACGAACCTCCTCCTTGCACCAATTAAGTTCGTATCATGAGGTATTACTGTATGTCCAATTCATGATTTGTGAAGTAAGGACCTTTCTCTCTGGAAGTAAAGTAACAGATCTCTGATGGCTTTGAGAAAAAGTAGCATTATGTAAGTACATTACTTTAAGAAAGAAACATAACTTTTGTATTACTTTTTAAATGTATATGCACTCAAACACAAAGGAATGAAAACCTAAAAATCTATCTCATCGAAGATAAAAAATACAGTAATACCTCATCTTACAAACTTAATTGGTTCCTGGAGGAGGTTCGTAAGGAGAAAAGTTTGTAAGACGAAACAATGTTTCCCATAGGAAACAATGTAAAGTCAATTAATGCGTGCAAGAAAACCACCACCACCCACACAAAAATGGTATTCCGCTGGGCGTTGTCGCCCGGCTGTCACCTTTTGAAACAGCCGGGGGGCTTCTTGGCGTCCTCCCGAACCTGAACGCCAAACCTGAACTTTTGCCGAACTTCCGGGTTCGGCGTTCGTGAGGCCGCCAAGAAGCCCTGCCACCCGGCTATCGCCTTTTGAAAAAGGCGGGGGGCTTCTCGGTGTTCTCCTGAACGCTGAACCTGGAAGTTCGGCAAAAGTTTGGGTTCAGCATTTGGGTTCAGGAGGATGCTGAGAAGCCCCACCACCCAGCTGTCAGCTTTGCAAAAGAGCCGCGGAGCTGTCAGGCCGGTCGGGAGGCTCAAATGGAGGTGGGGAATCCCAATAGGGAGTTCCATGGGCGGAGCTTTGACGTCACGAAGACGTCCTTCCTGGAGTCCATGTTTCGGCCTCCATTTCTCCTTCCTTCCTTCCTTCCTCAGGCCGGTCACAGACAGCAGACGGGCTGCATCGCCCCCCCCCCCGGGCTGCACTTTGCCCAGGTCTGCTGTAGAGTAATACTTATGGAAGATACACTAATGAAACCCAAACATTTTTAGAAGCACTTTCAAACATTTTTGTTCAAAAAGATCACTGATAAAATCTCATATCAAATCAGGATTATTGTAAGCTTGTAAAACAAAACAGAAAAAGAAATATTATTTGCTGCAGATGACATGCACCATAAAATAAAGGAGGGAAAGCAGAATAAATTTCATTTTTTCTTCTGAAGAAATAAGCCATGGTCTAAAATGGATAGTTTACATATTAAAATGAGATTGGTTTTAAATTAAAAAAAAAAGACTTTGACATTTTCTCTCTCTTCTGTACAGAAACACAGACTCCAACTATCAGCCAGAGAAGCTTGCTTCCAATTTTCCTATCAAACAGAATATTTTATTTCAACTAACAATAGTCTTGGATCTGAGGAGCACAAATCTACTGGTGCCAGGAGTTGTACCTTCTCTGTGTTAGAGCCCATTTTATAGAATATACTTTCCCTTGAAATTAGATATTTCAATAGAAATTAGATATGTCCGCACGCACACGGAAGCAAAACACCACACTGAAACACAGGTGCACCTGTTTCTCTGCCCGTGATTCTGCTACCTGCACAGCTGCAGTAGCAGAATTGCGCTGGACTCCGCTAGCACTCAGAGCCACGGGGGCGAGCACACCTCACCCTTCCACCTTAGCAGCCCATCTCTGCTTTCAGCATGCCTTGGGTGCCATATAGGGCGGAGGAGGGCATTTGCCCAGGTTCGCCTGGTGCACCAGTTGCGGCCCTATTTGGACAGGGAGTCATTGCTCACAGTCGCTCATGCCCTCATCACCTCGAGGTTCGATTACTGCAACGCTCTCTATATGGGGCTACCTCTGAAAAGTGTTCGGAAACTTCAGATCGTGCAGAACGCGGCCGCGAGAGCCATCGTGGGGCTTCCCAGATTTGCCCACGTCTTTGCAACACTCCGTGGCCTGCATTGGCTGCCGATCAGTTTCCGGTCACAATTCAAAGTGTTGGTTATGACCTTTAAAGCCCCACATGGCATTGGAGCAGAGTACCTCCGGAGCCACCTGCTACCGCACAAATCCCAGCGACCAATAAGGTCCCACAGAGTTGGCCTTCTCCGGGTCCCGTTGACTAAACAATGTTGTTTGGTGGGCCCCAGGGGAAGAGCCTTCTCTGTGGCGGCCCCGGCCCTCTGGAATCAACTCCCCCGGGAGATTAGAACTGCCCCCACCCTCCTTGTCTTTCGTAAATTACTCAAGACCCATCTACACCGCCAGGCATGGGGGAGTTGAGACACCTTTCCCCCAGGCTTTTTTATATTTATGTTTCGATATGTATGTGTTGTTTGCTTTTTAAATATGATCGGGTTTTTATGTGCTTTTTAATATTAGATTTGTTTTCGCTAGAATATTGTTCTTATTGTTGTTGTGAGCCGCCCCGAGTCTTCGGAGAGGGGCGGCATACAAATCTAATAAATTGAATTGAATTGAATGTAAACTGGGACATATTGACTCCAACGCTTGTCCAGAGAATGCAGCTGAAGCCCCAGAAAAGAGTCTACCTCAGGAACCTCACCGCCAATCCAGCTGAGAGAGGGAGACTTCCCTGCAGCTCAGAAGCAATACACAAGCACCATTCCGATCATGTCCGTACAGTCCACTCAACCAATAAAGCCTTACATCCAGTTACATGCAAGTGAGTTAGACAGATGACATCAGTCTAAAGTCTGGAGCAATATTACATTTCTATCTTTATTGTGCTAATGTAAATGCTCTTGAAAAACACTCAGGAAACCTCTTTTGAATAGGATTGTGAAAAGCATACTGTTCTTTAAGAGACCTATTGTGAATGAGATATTCCAGACCAATGTGTATTATAAGCATAAGGATGGTCATGAATAAAATTACCACAACTACAACTCTGTATATGAAATTATCTGAGAGTGATTCATGTGAAATCAGTAGAATTTATATTTCAATAAATTTCTAAAGGATTGCAGTGCATGACATTTGGTTCAAGAAAAGGATGTATGTAATATGTATTCATTCTACACTGAAAACTACTCATCTATTTCAAACGGAATACGAATTACCCACTTCAATGTATTCCATATTTCAGTGTCTGATCTTCCCTATTATAATCTTGTATTTAGAGCAATATGGAACAGGATCATATAAAACTTGTAGGGCTGTAGTACCTGCATATTTCTTCAAAGCCTTGATTTAAAATAATATTTATTAATTAAAATCCTTTCACGAGTTCACCTGAGATTAGGTATCAAAGCCACAGAAGATTGTTCTGTTACAAGGAATCAAAGTGAAGATAACAGTTTAAATTTTTTATTTTAAATATAAATCTTCTTATTAATGCTCAGACTTCTTACCCTGTTCCTAATTATCAAGAGAATGTGTTCTGATCCACACAAAATAACCTGAGATTTGGTTTTAGTGAAGATTTCTGGGAATATAGACAGTATCAGGTCTTTAGCTCACTAGCCTTTAACTTCTAAAGGCTTAGACAGGAATTTGTTTAAGATTATGAGTGAAATGAATTTAGTCATTTCATCTTAATCAGTCCTACTATAAAGCCAACTGCACAATTTTTTAATGTAGTAAGAGCACCTCCTTAAAGGAAAAGAAACCCAGAAAATGTCTTATACTTTCTGGCTAATAAAAAGCCATTTACTTTGTGTCAGAGGATGTGGATTTCAAACTTGACAGACTCTAAGTTTGATAAAGGCTGGAGCAAAAATGCTGTAAGACTTTTTTTCCCCCATTGCAGAATCAGCTTAACTCCCTAAAACCTTTACAGTTATCCACATTCTGGAATGCTGTTGCTGTGCCAAGTTCAAAGTTGATTACCTTTGTTACCACTGATTCCTACACATGCTTATTATATTTGCCACTTGATAAAATGTTGCTGTTGTTTTTGAAGGAGAGAGTGGCACTCTTTGCTTCAAAAACATGTGCATCGCTATTAAATATAAGTTTTCTAAATTACTAACAGCAAATTTGGTGAGCCTATATCAATATAGATATAAATCGCAATGTATTTATACTGAATACTTGAAATGATTTAAACAGCCGATTTCCTTCCTAATCAGTAATGGAAAGAAGTGCAAGGATACACCTGATTTGTTACAGTGAAAGGAACAAAATTCACTTCCAAATAAACTTGGTTAAGGCCTTTTCGGATGTTTTTCTTGTTCTTTTCTGGCACTTTTTTTGTTAAGGAAAATCCAATAATATTTGTAATGGGAATATACAATTTTATGCTTCTTTCATTATACCTTCTAAATACAATAGGTTTTGCTCACCTAATCAGAGTGTACAAATTTCAAACTTAATCAATAAAGAAACTGTCACAAAGTTAGTAAAATATATAAACAGGAAGATCTGGTTTTATTTTTTAAGTTTAATCATCGGAATTAAATTTGACACTTTTTAATTTACATACTTTAAAAATGTTCAAACCAACAGACTATGCAGTCTGAATGCAGCAAATACACAAGATCAAGGTTAAGGGACAGTGTAATTCTAACAAATATAGTGACAGGCTAAGATCAAGGGATGTCTTGACATTCTCCTCAGAAAGGTCAATCCAGCAAGGCTGCAATGTAAAAATGAAGACTCTGCCATCATTGCCATGGCAAAAAGGTCAGACACAAGCTGATTGGTGATAGAATTATCAAATTAACCAATCGATGTGTGTGAGTAATAGATGTAAGCAATCCTTCGGGAAAGCTACAGGGCAAATGCCAGCTCATCAATAACACATTGCTTAGGAAAAAGAAGGTTCTCTTCAATTCATGTCCTTTCTATTAACAGCACGATCAAGGAATAATAAAAAAACAAAGGCAATCCTTTGCATAAGCTTTTGCTTTAAAGAAAGTGCTGCATTTTTCCACCCCCAGCCCCAGTTGTAACGCAAAGGAAAGCATAAAATGAGATGTGATTTTTTTAAAAATTGAACTACGTTAAAGTCCACATTTTCTTCAGCTCTATTCACCCATCAATGGTTAGTAGCAATGTACTCTCTAATTTTTTTTCGGTGTGGGCGAAAAAGTATAGTGTCTGAGCGACAGTCCCTTTGGGACTGGGCGGCATAGAAGAATAAACAAACAAACAAACAAACAAACAAACAAATAAAAAACCCACCCTGTTTTGCCTCAGAGAATTTCAAAATAAAATACTGTACTGTGTGTCTATAACAGTGAGCTCATAATAGGGCAACTCTATCAATATCAAAATGCCACTTAAATAGTTGAGCTAGTTTCAAACTAGATTTTGATTTTCTTTCTCTCTTCCTTACTCCCATTCTTTTTCTTTCTCTTTTCCTTCCTCTCTTTTTTCTATCTGTTTCTCTTTCTTCCTCTCTTCCTCTCTCTCTCCTTCCCTCTCATTCTTTCCCTCTCGGCTTCTGGGCAGGTTTGAAAAACTCTGAGTTGATGATGATTTTTAAGTGAGCGATTGCTCACTGCTCAGCTTAGAGGGAACTATGGTTAGTAGGTTTTGGTTTTGAAGTAAATTGCAAGAAGAGACATCTCTATATGCAAGCACTGAGGAATACAGTCAAAACAGCAAGTGTCTTTATAATTCCACCACGGAATAATTCTGATGGAATGATTACACGACTATAAGCAGATTTTAGTATGGGATTATGTTTTTATTAGACCAGTAAAGCATCTTAAAAGATATCATCACATGCCATAAAGATATTTTCTTGACTTTGTAACATTCATTTAAGCTTTCCTTCAATCCATTTTCTTGCAGCAAAGGGCAAATTACATGCCAAAATTGAAGAATCTCCGTTCAGCTATTTAAATTAATACTGCAAAGAAGGACAGGATATGTCCGATATCCATACAGGGGGAGATTTCAAAGCTTTCTAATGAGTGCGGGTTTTTAAGAGATGGCTTCTAAACACACAGAAGTGAACATGCATAGTGAACTGTGCATTAAACTGTCATAATTAACATATAAACAGTAATCGTTTGACCACAGTTGCCCATGATATGGTCATTAGGACTTTAAATGCTACCGGAAGGCAAGGGGTATAAGGAGAGGGGCGGCATACAAATCGAATAAATAATAATAATAATAATAATAATAATAATAATAATAATAATAATAATAATAATAATGGGTATTAGGTTGGCAGCAATAAATTGCTAGGAAGAATAGGTAGCTTGGCAGGGGTGCTGTTGCCGAGTGGAAGGATGGAGGGCCAAGTGGGAGGGTAGCTTGTTTAGTACATGCTACAGAGTGCAGGCAGGCCAGGGGGGAGCTACAGAGTACAAGATCCTTGGGACCTTAGACCTTGTAACAGGACTCATAGGATAAAAAACGGGGAGAAAGAGTTACCGGAGCAACTTGTGACATTTCTTGCCAGCTTCCCTATTGACTTTGCTTGTGATCACAAATGGTGATTATTGGGATGTTGGAATTGGTGTAAATGTGAGTTGATTGCAAAGCACCCAATCATAATCACATGTCTGTGGGGGTGCTGCAATGAACAGAACATTTGAAGTAGTACTCATTTAATGCCATTGTAACTTTCAATGATCACTGAACGAGTGGTCATAACTCAAGGGTTTTTTTTCTGTACACAAAAGCTCACAAATAAAAAGACGTTTAGAAAATGTGTCTTGATACTAATTGGAACCCTGGAATTAATATATAGTCATCAGCAGGATTTTCATATGACAGTGGCATTTTAATTAGCCATGGCTTTGTGCAAGGCCATTTTATTGCGGTGAATTATGCATTGCAATTATATTTTATCTGTTCTACAATTTTATCTTCAAGATTGTCCACTGTCCCTGTTTCTGCAACTTTTCCCAATCTAGAGTGGTGTTTTATTTTTTTGAGGTGACGTTATCCAAGCAAGTTTTCATCATTCTCTTCCAATATGTACCTACATCTGTATTCTGATAAAAAAAAACATAGGAAAATAAGTTTGGGGATTTTGTATTCTTTTTCTTTTTTCTTTTATTTATTTATTTATTTTTATTACTTAGATTTGTATGCCGCCCCTCTCCGAAGACTCGGGGCGGCTCACAACATGTAGAAACAAATCATAAGTAAACAGACAAATTTAAAAATATTTAAATATTTAAAAAAACCCATATGCTAACAGACGCACACACAGACATACCATGCATAAATTAAACATGCCCAGGGGGAGATGTTTCAGTTCCCCCATGCCTGACGGCAGAGGTGGGTTTTAAGGAGTTTACGGAAGGCAGGAAGAGTAGGGGCAATCCTAATCTCCGGGGGGAGTTGGTTCCAGAGGGCCGGTGCCGCCACAGAGAAGGCTCTTCCCCTGGGGCCCGCCAACCGACATTGTTTAGTTGACGGGACCCGGAGAAGGCCCACTCTGTGGGACCTAATCGGTCGCTGGGATTCGTGCGGCAGGAGGCGGTCTTGGAGATATTCTGGTCCAATGCCATGAAGGGCTTTAAAGGTCATAACCAACACTTTGAATTGTGACCGGAAACTGATCGGCAGCCAATGCAGACTGCGGAGTGATGACGAAACATGGGCATACCTAGGTAAGCCCATGACTGCTCTCGCAGCTGCATTTTGCACGATCTGAAGTTTCCGAACTTTTAATCTGATATAGAAACATAGAAGATTGACAGCAGAAAAAGACCTCATGAACCATCTAGTCTGCCCTAATACTATTTTCTGTATTTTATCCTAGGATGGATATATGCTTAAATTCAGTTACTGTGGCTTTACCAACCACGTCTGCTGGAAGTTTCTTCCACGCATCTACTACTCTTTCAGTAAAATAATATTTTCTCACGCTGCTTCTGTTTTGATCTTTCCCCCAACTAACCGCAGATTGTGCCCCCTTGTTCCTGTATTCACTTTCCTATTAAAAACACTTCCCTCCTTAACCTTATTTAACCCTTTAACATATTTAAATGTTTTGATCATGTCCCCCCTTTCCCTTCTGTCCTCCGGACTATACAGATTGAGTTCAATAAGTGTTTCCTGATAAGTTTTATGCTTAAGACCTTCCACCATTTTTGTAGCCTGTCTTTGGACTATACAGATTGAGTTCATTCATTGCAATACCATTGCAATTATTTATTATGACCTATTCTAGAAAAAATCGGAAGCAAGTTAAAATGAACTGTTTATTAACTGATGATGTCAGTGTAGACAATGCAATTCCCATTACACTAAGGCAGAGGTCTTCAAACTTGGCAACTTCAAGACTTGTGGACTTCAACTCCAGAATTCTAGAAGTTGAGGTCCACAAGTCTTAAAGTTTAGGGACCTCTGCATTAAGTAAACTGATCTTTCAAAGTATCCTTTTTCAAAGAGATCAAGGGAAGGAGGCAGATAATACTCCTCTTAAAAGGGAGCAGCACTGATAGAGTTAATTTCTATTAAAACTTGACTCAACCAAAGAGGCAGCTTAAGTTTAATACTTTTCTTCCCCATAGAGATTTTCCCCCCTTTGATCTCATTGTTCCAGAAACACCATAAGCATGTAAGAACTATACCACAAAACTGAATATCGTAACTTCAGCATATTTAATCAAATTTTTTATCATCATTCATCTGTGAATATTTTGGACTCTGCACTGTAAGTAATTATACAATTTCAGCATGTGAAAGTCATTTCTCAGAGGACTCATTTCTCATAAGAATTCTTTGCTAAATTTTTAATGATCATTCTGCTTGACAGCATGATCTTCAACATTGTCAGTCACTTATTATTACTAAAGAGAATGAATTCATTGATGCAGTGTTATCAAATGTAGGCTTAAATAAATATTGTTTCAATAGGTTCTTAATGAATATTTGATGACCATTATAAAGTAGGCTGTATGTTTCTACTGCAAAGTAGTTATATATTTTAAGGGCAAAACATCATGTTTCAATCATGGAAAGTAAGAAGGTGTAATTACTGAAGCAATAATAAAATTGATAGCTATCAAAATCGGTTTCCATGCCAAAGTATCACAATGAGATATTAAATATAAGGACAACTGTGCCAAATAAATAAATATTTTGAAAAACTAACATCTAAGGGACTGCCACAAAGTAGTGGGGGTCAAGCTATTCTTCAAAGCACCTTAGGGCAGACCAAAAAGCAATGGATGGAAACTAATCAAAGAGAAAACCAACTCAAAACTAAGGAGAAACTTCCTGATAGTTAATTAACGACTTATCTCGAGAGGTTGTGGTTCTCCAACAATGGAGGTTTTTAAAAAATATTGGACAAACTTTTGTCTGAAATGGTAACGGTCAGTGATGTCAAACCTTTTTGGCACCAAACGCGGAAAAGAGAACAATTCTTGCACAAATATGTATTTGATTGCAATGTGCAATCAAATACATATTTGACTGTTTTGTCTCACATGGACTATTCAAATAGTCAGGTTAGGAACACTAAACTCTGCAGAATATTTGGGTCTAAAATTGCCCAAAGTATAAAAGAGCAATCAAATAAATGGCTTGAAATTCTACATAAACCAGAATATAAACATTGATATTAATTTGGTTTAAATTGTCTATCATTAAAAATTACACTATCAGGAAAAAAAATAAATATATTTGACCATTTATGAAACAGTGAGAATTTTATTTACTTGAATCTTTAAAAAGATATTTTTTGTTATTAAAGTAACTAAGAAAAAAACTGACTATCCCTACAAATAACAATAATAAGCAAATCCTACAACCGTTTATGCCGAGCTGCAGAACTCTGATTCTGAAAACAGATTCATTCTAAAATTACTAAATGCAATCAATAAATTACTAAAATCATTGAATGCAAACTGCTAGAAGAATAACATCTTGCAATCTAAAGCTGTATTAATAAACATATTGCAAGTTACAATGTAATACATTCCTTTTAAAAGTTCAAATTAACCCAGAACAAATAAATATGAAGGAAAGGTCTGCATCTGACAGAGTTATTTATTTTGGTATAAGCACCTCTAAAAATAAAGTCAGCTGGGGAATGATTTTCCTACCAAGTTAGCATCACATTAATTGAAGCCTATTCAGATCTTGCCCTCCAGAAATTGTATTGACTAGAACAACAATTTACAGTTCTCACCTGAGCATCAGCACTCTCTGAGAAGATGCACTTCCACTGAGGTTGCTAGGGATGAGTATAGTCACCTAGCCTACCTCCTCAATGCACCTCTCCTCCTTCCATCACCAATATTACGTTTCCCTATCCAAGAGTGATGTAATGGCAGAACAAATATCTCCTCCACATCTCTCACTCTGTCAAATACTGTACATGGCTGGTCCCAACACAAAACAGCCAGCAATTATACAGTCAAATGTTATCTAAATAAGTAGCTCCGACCATCCCATAAATTCATAATGGTGAACTTTCAATAAATCATGGATTATCCAAATTTCAGTGTGAAATCGATTTGAAATTGCCATCTAACTGTTCCAGCACAGTCTCTCTCACCAGTTTTCCCTTCCTCTGTTATTTACCTGCCAACATGGAGATCTTGCAAACCTTCCAGCCATACATTTATTCAGTAGTGAGATGTTCCTGCATCTATTCTATGGTGTCAAAATATTTTTGTGCAAATGGTTTTATAGACAAAGATTCCACAGCTGAGCAACGAGGCTGCATTTTCAGTATTCCTTGTATTGTTGGCATCAAATCATATTAGGAATAATAACTGTCGGTAACAAAGTCCCAAGGGAGAGTTGTATCTTAATAAAAAGTAGACTTCAGAGGGAATAAAAGGAAGTGAGAGAGCAGCTGGGGTAGGGGAATATTGAGCAGAGCCAAGCCAGCAAGCACTTTCCAACGTTTTCTTTAGAGAATATACTTTTGGTTATTTTGCTATGTACAATTTTAAATAATTTGTAGTTTGTCTCTCATTAGAAAGATAATGACTCTATAGGCAAAGAAATGGGATGGCCAACCATAAAGTAAAATAGCATTGTTTCATGGAGAAGGCACGAACAATTCAGAGACTGACAAAAAAGCAAGCATTTCTTAGAGCTGAAGTAGTAAACCTGGGTAATAAGTGCACAATTCTGACTTAGTGTATTCCATAGCTTGTTATTATTTTTCTAAAGAAAGGAGTTTTCTATCTAGCCAGATCATTAACCCACGGAGGATGTTGCTGATCACAGAAATCTAGTAGCGATATGGGGCTTCAGAAAAAAGTGGTAAGGTCCCACAGAATTGGCATTCTCCAGGTCCTGATATCCAGACAATGTCATTTGGTGGGGCTGAGGAGAAAAGCCTTCTCTGTGGGGGCCCTGGCTCTTTGGAATCAGCTCCCCCTCCCAGAGATTTGCACTGCCCCCACCCTCCTCGCCTTTCGCAAGAGTCTCAAGGCTCACTTATATCGTCAGGCTTGAGGCAATTAGATCTAGACCTCCTGGCCAATAAATGTGGTATGGCTGATTGAATTTGTTTGATTGGTTTTAATATATTGGGTTTTTTTTAGCTTACACAGTTTTTTAATTAATTCGATTTGTCTTTGTAGTCACTGTTTTATATTGTATCCTGTGAGCCGCCCTGAGTCTTTGGAGAGGGGTGACACACAAATCTAAATAATAATAATAATAATAATAATAATAATAATAATAATAATAATAATAATAACAACAACAACAACAATAGATGAAACAATCGATCACATACTCAGCTGCTGTAAAAAGATCGCACAGACTGACTACAAGCATAGACATGATGCTGTGGCACAGATGATCCACTGGAACTTGTGCCGGAACTACCATTTACCAGTGGCAAAGAACTGGTGGGATCATAAGCCCGAAAAAGTGGTCAAAAATGAGCAAGCAAAACTACTGTGGGACTTCCGACTTCAGACTGACCGAATTCTGAAGCATAACACACCAGACATTGTGATCGTGGAGAAAAAGAAAGTATGGATCATCGACATCGCAATCCCAGGAGACAGCAGAATTGAGGAGAAGCAGCTAGAGAAATTAGTGAAATACGAAGATCTAAAAATCGAGCTGCGACGACTCTGGCATAAGCCCGTGAAAGTGGTCCCAGTGGTACTTGGCACGCTGGGCGCAGTACCAAAGGATCTCAGCGAACATTTGAAAACCATCGGAATTGACAAAATCTCCATCTGTCAATTGCAAAAGGCCGCTTTACTGGGATCGGCAAACATAATTCGCCGCTAAATCACGCAGTCCTAAGTGCTTGGGAAGCGCCCGACTGGTGATGAAATACGAAATCCAGCATAGTGATCTTGTTTGCTGTGTTGTACTGACATAATAATAATAATAATAATAATAATAATAATAATAATAATAATAATAAATAACCTAGAGTTGCCAGAAGTTGGGTAAGTGAATTTTTGGGTGCAAAGCTTGCGTTGTGTTACTGATCTACCGCTCTCCCCCATTATACCCCATTATAGCTCTTTTCCTACATACAGATTCTACTGTTGGTTCAGACAGTCCTAGTTTAGCAATGACTGCACAGCAATACAACACTGCTATCATCACAGTAGGGAGGGTAATAGAGCAGCATTCAGTGCAGCAATCTACCCAGTTGTCAATAAATGAAACTATCAGAATTAATGAAGTTGTTGAACATGTATCAGTAGCAAAGCAGATTTCTAAGGGAGTGCAATTATGAGTTATGATTTGAAATTCTGTGACACTGTTTCTGCATCTTTTTCACTGGCACCTGCAAAAAAGCTCAAAATGTGAAATGTCACTACGTATTTGAAGCCAAGTCAGCTTTCTTACTGCTAAACCTCCAGTTATCTCTGTTTAATAATATACCCAGGTCAAATACACATTTTATATCTGAAAATGAAGGTCCTTAAACTCCCATAATGAACATTTTTGTATAGTTTTCCTAGTTACTGAGATCATTTTAAATTGATACAAATTGACCCAAACATTTGATCCAATGGTTTCACATACTGATAGTTTCCAAGACTGAACAAAGCACAGTTTAATAAGCATACCTGTCTTTATTAGTTAATTTTCTCCTCAAACATCTTAAGTATATATGTAACTTACAGGATGAGCCAAAAAAATCAAGATAGTAGCTATGACTGCTTGCTTGTTATCCCAATACTTTTATTAATGTCTTGAATAGGTGATCCATGAAAAAAAGGAATAGATCACAACTATCAACCTCTTCAGAATTTGAGAATTACATAGATTTGCTATTTAATGCAGATTACCCAATTCATTCATACAGAATATGAATATTTACACAGCTATAAATTGTTATTCTCTGTGCTAAAGAAAAAGAAAACAGACACAAGAAAAATGCACATGTAACTGGAAATGATTATAGGATAGCTACTTATCAAAGGTTCTTTTTAAGATGCTGCAGTTTGTCAGAAAAGAGGTTAGTTCCATTTTCAGTGATATAATTGAAGTAACATTTACCAATATGTTGGGGATAGAATAGAAATTATTCATTGTAAACTGAACAGAAATAATGCAACTGTGTTTTTCCAGCTATAATTACCATATTTTTTGGAGCATAAGATGCACCTTTTTACCCCCCCCAAAAGAGGGTGAAAATCTGGATGCCTCTTATACACTGAATGTAGCCCCATCCAGCCACCCCCACTCTTTGGTGTCTGCCTGCCAGCAATTTATCTCCTTGCAGCAAACAGCAGCAGAGTCTGATTAGCACAAACCACTGATTATCTGCCTCCCCACACTCAGCTGATTGATTGAAGTTGCCAGCAAGCCCACCTGCTAAAATGAAAGTGAAACTATCGCTGCACAGAGGCAAATTGCTGCAGGGAGAGGCAAAGGCTGAAACTGGCTGGTTTTTTGTTTTTTTGCTGTAAGGAGGTAAGTCAATAACTATAAATGTCTATAGAATGTTCAAATTATTAGACATATTTTTTTAAAGACTGCTTTATTATTTTTCTAGGCAACTTAACAAAATGAAGAAGCTTTTTAAAATAAATGCTTGATCTGAAGAGGCCCAGTGCTATTGTAAATAGCAGAGAATACTTCCAGAAAACCGCATCATTTTTAAAGATCTGTAAAAGTATCATCTAAAATGTCCTGTTTTAGTATTAAGTATTAGTATTAATTATTAGTATTAAGATAAGGCAGCTGAATTAAATCCTGACTTAGTCATGTTTTGAATAGATCTATTTAAATAATTGGGAGGAGTTAGTGTTTAAGAAAACTTGCTGGCATTAATATACCGCCATAGTGTACATTTCTCCAATTCTTTGCTATTTCTATGGTTCATGCACAGAAATACACAGCAAACAGTGTATATCATCTGTGCTGTTTGCTGTTTGGCAAATTGGCAAATTACTCCCCCAAAACTAAGGCACGTCTTATATTTCGGTGCGTCTTATACTCCAAAAATATGGTACTATTACCCCCCACCCCAAAATAAAAACAAATACTGTAATGCATAACTGATCCTTATTTTATATCTAACATCAAACTAAAAAGATGAAAACAATTGCCTGACAAACTGCAGCCCACAACTGATTTACTTGTAAAATACTGACGCTGCTCAGAATACTCCCACCATTCTTCTTATTATGCAAAAAAAGACAGTGCCAAGTATGGCTCTGCAAATACTTTGAAACAGTTACTTCAGAATGTAAAGGAGGATTTAAGGCTCATGGCATCTCTGTGCAAAGACAGCTGAGGGCAACTTCTAAAGCAGCCAAGGCAAGTCTGTAAAAAGACACAGCTAATTTAACAATTTAAAAATGCTCTTGTGTTTTCAGAGCATCTTTGAAACTCTTTCTGAACAGAAAACTAATTATCTGGACCCATTTCACTCAGAGTTCAATCCTGACACGGGACTGAGATAATGTTGGTTGCTCTGGCACATCAATTTTTGTTGCCTCTTAGACAGAGGTCTTCTCCTTGTCCTGGTCTTGTTGGAGTTCTCACTGGCTTTTGTTAACACCAACCATGATGTCTTTCTGGACCATCCACAGAAATTGAGGGTGGTTTTTGCAATTATTTTGCTCATTCCTTAATAGTTCTAGTTATTGATGGTAGGAGAGAAAGTATCAGCTTGGTGGAACTCTATAAGGGTCCAATTTGTCTCCTCTGTTACTTAATATCTAAATGAAGCTATTGTAGGAGGTCATCTGGAAAGCTAGGGTCTGGTATCATCAGTATGCCAATCAGAGGTGGGTTCCTCCTGGTTCGGACTGGTTCTATAGTGGCCTGGACCTGGAGACACCAGTAACCCAGACTTGCCATACCCCCGAGCCAGTTCTCCGTGGCACCATAGATGCCGCCATCTTGTTTTTTGCTTCTGAACATGCGCAGAAGCTTTTTTAATAGTACTGCATTTGCGCAGAGGGTTATTTCTGGGAAGGGATGCATGCACGCAAATTGTGCACTTCCATCGCGATATGAACTGGTGGGGAAGGCAAGTAGGATCCACCCTTGATGCCAATGATACCTAGCTTTTTACTGTAATATATAATCTATAATCCCTGTCTGCACAGGGATGCCAAAAATGCTGTCTAGTATCTAGGGCAGAGGTCTTCAAACTTGGCAAATTTAAGTCTTGTGGACTTCAACTCCCAGAATTCTCCAGCCAGCTATGCTGGAGCTGGAATTCTGGGAGTTGAAGTCCACAAGTCTTAAGGTTGCTAAGTTTGGGGATTCTTGATCTAGAGAGTCTTCATGAACTGTAACAGTTGAAACTGAATCCTAGTAAGAAAGGTTACTAGGTACTGTTTGTAGGTACTTGCCCTAATGATTATTTCAGATGGAGCGATGCTGTCTCTGAATAGATCTACAACTCAGGGGACTTCCTGGAATCACTGCTCTCCTGAAACAGCAGGTGGAGGCAAAGCCAAGGGTTCTTTGTTCAGTTTCAACTGATATATTAGTTTCAGCATTTCTTGGGATAAAATGCAACAATGATTCATATCTTCATATCCAACTCTCTAGATCAGGAGTGTCAAACTTGTGCCATCATGTCATCACATGATGTATTATGACTTTCCCCGCTTCATTAAAATTGGAGTGGGTACAGCCAATACGTGACGCATCCGACCCATGGGCCATGAGTTTGACAGCCCTGGGTTTAGATCAAGGGGGTCAAACTGGCTGCCTATGGCCCAGATGCATCACATGCAGGCCATGCTCATCCTGGCTCCACAAAGGCAAAAACCATTGCGATGCATTATGTGATGTCATAGGATGTGATCAAGTCTAGACTACTACAATTCACAGATGCTTGTTGACTGTCATTATTGGGAGAATCTGACACATGGTGAGCCTTGCATACAGTAAGCTTCTGAGTGCAGTTTAAAGAGCTGGTTTTAACCTATAAAATTTCTTTATAGCTTGGTGTCAGGTTATCTAGAGGATTACCTCCCTCTCTAATTGTTACCATGATACTGGAAAAAGTAATGGATTTTTGACTACTTTTGGAAGGTCATGTAGGCCCATGATTTATAGCTCTGATTTTCTTTTGATAGAATGAAAGATAGAATGGTCTTTCACCTGAACTTAGATCTTCCTCCCACACACCACCTTCCAAATTCTTTCAGAGAGTATTTGGGACATAATACTTCTTTGTTTGGTTTTCATTTTATTTATGCATTGTATTGATTTTCATGGATTTGCAAGCAATTAAAAAATCATTGAAACGCCATATTAAAGTTCTGTCCAAAAACTGTATGAAACCTGTGCAATTTGTTCCTCCTCACTTTTTATCTTACTAATTGTTATTTAGATATTGCTTAGCCATCTCTAATAGAAAACGTAATTGTTTTATTGTCAACAATTTGCATTGCCAAATCAAGACAATTCTTAATCAGTGAGAGAAAGAAATTGCTATGTATTTCTTTTTACCTTAGCAGTTAAGCATCTGAAGAAATAACAAATCTGGCCTATTAAAGGATATATTATATAACCTTTATCCTGGAGCATTCTGTATAAAAATAGGTTGCTTTAACACCAAGCCATGCCTTTTTCTTATGGTTAAATGATACTTTGTTTGCGCTTAAAATATGCATATTACATACCCATAAAATCATTCAGAGGATGATACTATAATGTTGATAATCACTTTTGGATGATCATCACAATATACAACAGTCTTCTGAATATGCCTTCTAGTTGTGTTGAATTACATCTGCTGTAATTTCCCATCCACCATGTATAACGGGGAGGCAGCGCTGGTATATCTCTTAAGCTGTCAAGTATTCATCTTCTTCCAGGATTGTGTAGCACAGCGATTCACCAAATTTCTCTATCCAAATTTAAGCATCTGAAGAAATAACAAATCTGGCCTATAAAAGGATATATTATATAACCTTTGCCTGGAGCATTCTGTATAAAAATAAGTCGCTTTAACACCAAGCCATGCCTTTTTCTTATGGTTAAATGATACTTTGTTTGAGCTTAGAAATAGGTATATTACATACCCATGAAATCAGAGGATGATATTATAATGTTGATGATCACTTTTGGATGATCATCACAATATACAACAGCATAGTCTTCTGAATATGCCTTCTAGTTGTGTTGAATTACATCTGCTGTAATTTCCCATCCACCATGTATAACGGGGAGGCAGCCCTGGTATATCTCTTAAGCTGTCAAGTATTCATCTTCTTCCAGGATTGTGTAGCACAGCGATTCACCAAATTTCTCTATCCAAATTCAACTCAAGTCAGCCACTGAAACGTGTTCATGAAATGCCACACAACTGTTAAAAATGAACACATACTATGGCCTTTATGGTGTACTGTGTATGAAATGGATGGAAAAGCTCTCTGTTCCGTGATTTTCCTGTGTGATCCTTTTGCTACATCCCCAGGCTGCAAGTTCAGATGCAGTCTCTGCTATTTTATCCGGATTAAAAATGACATGACAGCTGATGAGTTCTGGTTTCAAAAGCTGTAAAGTAAGCTGTCATCCTTTTCTCTCTCCTTTCCCCCTCCAAACTGTATGAAAATATGAAATATCTAACCATCCCTGAACAAGCTGGTGGTTCTAGATTAATGAATGGCATTAACAAAGCAGCGATGTGAGGAAGTACATCCCACTTACAATGTCACTAAACAGAGCTCAATAGCCTAGAAGAAAAATTATTATAGGAAACAAGTAAGAAAAATGTTGGGAGGAGGGTAATCAAGGCATTTGATAAAGGGCAGCTTTAAAATTTAACGTGTATGAATTAAATGTTCACATCAAATTACCATTTTTATGTAATAGGTAAAATGAAACATTCTGAGAATCCAAAGAAGAAAAATGTCTGCAATATATATAGACATCTTTAACTGTGGGAAAATAATAGGGGGAAAACTCACGGTATTCAATAGAAGCTAGAGTCATACTCTATAATCTCTGATTATTTTGACTTTATCATATACAAAGATAACTTTTCTCTAAATTATGAACATCCAATTAAAATTTTCATTCAATCTTATGCAAATAGGGTAGGGAAGTCCTATAATATTTGTTGGAAGAGCTACACATAATTAAAGCTACTTTACTGTTACACTCCACTATATAATAATTTCCAAAATATACAGCCACGGTTAGATTTTACCAGATGAGAGAAATCAATGAAAACAGATCAACAATGTCAAGGTTTAGAATTGAAAGCACATGTTTGGTTTCAATCTCCTTTCTTATAAACAGCATTACAAACAAGTAAATTCAGCAGGTAACTGTACAATCCAATATTTTATCCCATTCTAAAGGCAAATAATTCAAAGTACATTTTCTGCACATGAAATTGAAAATATCTATGCTTTAGATTTTGGAATAACATACACTTGAACTAGGAATTACTAAATGAACCAGTGAAGTGCATCTTCTAAATGCATTTACAATGGTAAGACATACAAAATGATTTTTACAGCATACAGCTTTATATGTAATTCTTTTCATAATATTAATTTTTCAATGACATACAGTTCTTATAAGCCATTCCTGCCTTGTAGAGATAACTGTTATTTTTTAAAGTATTCTGAATTTCATATCTTGATCCCTAAATTCCAACTATGAATCAGTTTTGGCTATATTTTGCAGCAAATGTATCTTATAAAATGTAACTGGTTATTGTTAACAAGGGCACTCAATATTTAAATATGTATAACACATTTCAACAATTCAAAGTCATTTGTTGCATTCATGTTTGATATATTCAAAAATAGAAATAAAATGTGCATATATCAAGAGATCCCCAAATGACCAGAACGTCTGGCAGTTTTGTGGCAAACACAACTGTTATGTCACTATGACTATGATAATGAAACAAACAAAATGTTAAAAGTTGCGATATTTATGTAGTTACTTACCAAGCACATCTAAATTATATTAAAGTAACCAAAATATCTTTACAATCCCCAAGGCATGCCACAACTTTTGAGTACCCCAATGTTTCGAAATTGAAGGTTAAATAGTTTGGCAAGTCCTAGTGGTTTGATGTCTTATAATCTCCAGCATTTTATTATATTCCAATATTGAGAAACATATCTTAGAGTTGAGAACGTGGCAACTGATCCTATTTCTCTGCTGCCGTAGAAAAACAGAACTCAGGGCTTAAAATGACAAACTATCAAAAGATGAATGGCACATAAATCTGTGATGCTTTTACACTACAATTAAAAAAGGAAGTGCAAAACATAAAACAATAAATATTTGTTTCTTTGGAGGCTAGTATGCCAAACCACAGGATGCTTTCATTTTTCATGCCAAATCCTCAAAGCAATTTACTAAACAGTGTGTTGGACCAGATGATCTGTTAGCAGTTCCCTTTAACTGTATGTTTCTTGAGACATTAAAATATTCAACATAAACAGAAATAAATCTGCTACTTCTGGATGTAAGTCCCTATCCTTAGTTTATTTTCTGTTTTCTGAAAATATTGTTGACAAATATCTTATTGTCTGCTGAACTATCTCTGAAATTTCATGTTAATGGAACTAATTGTACTCTTACTTTGTTACATTAAATGCAACTAATTGTACTCTTACTTTGAAATCCAATTTAGATTTCGCAGTTCTTTCCAGTAGAATTTTTATTTTATTTTCAAAAACACTGCTTATTTCAACTTCTTTGCCATATCTCTTGACCCCTATTTTCCATTATTCTCCATCAGGGCATATACTATTAGATTTACCCTTGGAAGAGGTTTATATACAGGATTACAGTAATGCACGGTTATGTATAAACTCAAAGAGATGCTGCATCATTACAGAAAATTGCAAACTGATGCAGAAGGATTGTCAACAAGGAAGAAGGATTGGAAACAGGAAACTGCACACGGTCCTCCACTTGCAACAGTTCATTTAGGGACCATTCAAAGTTTCAATGGCACTGAAAAAAAGGGACTTATGACTCTTTTCCATAGTTACAATCTTTGTAGTGTCCCCATGATCATGTGATCAAAATTCAGATGCTTGGCAAAAGGTTCATTATATGTCCACTGCTGTGTCCCAGGGTCATGTGATAATCTTTTGCAATCTTTTGACAAGCAAAGTCAATGGGGATGCCAGATTCACTTAACAATCGGGTTTTTAACTTTTCAATTCCAAGGTATCAGCAGGCCAGACCAGGAGCAATGAATGGAAACTGACTAAGGAGAGATTCAACCTGGAAATAAGGAGGAACTTCCTGACGGTGAGGGTGATTAAACAATGGAATGGCCTGCCAGCGGAGATTGTGAACGCCCCAACACTTGACATATTCAAAAGGATATTGGACTTCCATCTGACTGGGGTGGTATAGGATTCCTGCTTCAGCAGGCGGTTGGACTAGATGACCTACAAGGTCCCTTTCAACTCAAATAAATAAATGAAAATAAATAAATTGCAGTGATTCACTTAACCACGTTGGCAACAAAGATGAACTCACTTAAGTGTTTTGCTCAACAACAGAAATTTTAGACTCAATTGTGGTCATAAGTCAAGGACTACCTGCCTTTTGAAAGCAATAGATATGGTCCTCTATTTTATGAAAGAGGCACCAAAGGTTAAAGTGGGAGACATTTTGTGAAAATTATCTGTTTGTCTGTGTGTCTACTGTCTGTGTATTGTTCTATCAACTATTCATCCATCTGTCCATTTATCTGGAGATGGCTTGTATAATTCTGTAGAAATTTATGCCAGTGAAAATACTAATTAATTGTTCCTTTAGGGTGATATCCCATGAATTCAGTTCTCTCTGATCTGAAGAAAATATAAATATTTAGCTGTTAATAGGCTAAATGCTGCAAATAGATGAGGGTCAGGAAAAGCGAGATTCCCGCTGAGTTTCTTTTTAGCATTTAATTCAGTTCACTTTTTTAAAGCCCTAGTTGAGCAGTCTTAAAATGGTCCTTCTTTACCAGCATCAAAGAAAAGCTGGGAAAATTTAGACAAGGGAAAGTGTTGTTCAATCTCACAATTCAGCATCAGATGCTATATTATATCCAAGTCTGCAGAGACTGGATGGAATCCAATTTGCCATTATTTAGTAGGAACCATTCTGCTTTTACTGCTGTTTTTCTTCATTCTTATTCACTATTTACCCAATTATATCTATCCTTATTAGACCCCTGCTGAAGGCAGCAAGGCACATTTAGTCACAGAAGTCCCACTGCATAACTTAATCCTATTATCTTTGGATAAAACAGAGATGCAAAGAGGGCAGGCTAGCTTATACCCTCCCCACTCCCCAAGAGAAAGAATGCTATTCCCCATCCCTCTGCCTAATGTAATTAAGATCTGGAAATAAACCCATCCCGGTCCTTATCCAAAGTAAGCATCGCTGTCATCGCTTAGAAATGAGCTACGGCTGTGATGCAGAGATGACACTTTAGTGACATTTGCTGATATCTGCAGATTTTGTGGCGCCATAGCATTATAAAGGCTTCCATGCTTGAATAATAAAAGGAGAAATGAACTGTCTTTTCTTTCTCTTCTCCTTCAGCCCAAAACTCCAGACAATTAAAAACAATGTTCTCAAAATAGAGCTTCCTTGCAATAGAGCCTAGCAGTGTTGGTTATAGACCTACAACACTATTTATTTATTTTTATTTATTTATTCTTTGTCCAATATACAATACATATGGAATGAAATAGACATTAAGTAGTATATATAGGGATAGTAAGTAAAAAAGAAGAGGAGTGGATGAGAGGGAGAGAATATATAGGATATATGAGAAAAGGAAAGGTAATTGGACAGGGGACCTTAGGCACATCAGTGCACTTATGTACGCCCCTTACTGGCCTCTTAGGAACCTGGAGAGGTCAATCGTGGAGAGTCTAAGGGAGAAATGTTGGGGGTTGGGAGTAGACACTATAGAGTCCGGTAATGAGTTCCATGCGTCGACAAATAGTGTGGAAAGGGAATTCTCCTTTTAACTATGGAATCTTGCATGGATACAAGATCATAACTGATTCTGAAACTGCGAAATTAAGACTCCCAGGATTCTAGCCCAGGGAAGACTTAAATGTGGTCAGTGGATTTCAGGAATGGGTATATAGAGATAGTCCTCAATTTACAATAGTTTACTTAATGCACAAAGTTACAATGTCACTGAAGAAAAGCAACTTATGACCATTTTTCACAATTACCATATTTTTTCAGAGTATAAGACACATCATTTCCCCCTAAAAGAGGATTATTATTATTATTATTTATTATATTTGTATACCGCCCCTCTCCAAAGACTTGGGGCAGCTATGAAAATTTGGATGGGTCTTATACTCCGAATGTAACTTTTATCAAAGCTTTTTCCCCCAGCCCTAACAAGATTGTAACGATCTTCCCAGCTCTTCGCTGCTCTTTATCATTGCTAGTTCCTCCAAAGAAGATTTCTTTTCAGCCCTAGCAAGGTGCTACATACAGTGGTACCTCTACTTAAGAACACCTCTACTTGAGAATTTTCTAGATAAGAATCGGGTGTTCAAGATTTTTTTTGCCTCTTCTTAAGAACCATTTTCTACTTAAGAATTCGGGCCCGGAAAAAATTCCCAGGAAATTTGAGAGCGGCACAAAGGTCTGGCCAGTTTCCTACCATTCCCCTTTTAATCCTGGCCATCTCGGGCTTTTCTGGGCTACCAGATGAGCCTCTCGCTCACTTGGAACAGTGTATGGAAGGCAGCCTCGTGCTGGCTGTATGGGAGGCGCATGCTCCTCCTCGCTGCCTCAGAGTCCCTCTTTTTTTTAAAGCCTTAAAGTTTTGGATTTTTTGGATTCTCTTCACCTCATCTTCTTCCTTCGGCAGCGACTGTCCTCCTCCTTCCTCCTCCTCCTCCCACCCAAATTCCGAGCTTTTATTTCTTTCCTAATGGGTTTGCACACATTATTTGCTTTTACATTGATTCCTATGGGAAAAATTGCTTCTACTTACAAACTTTTCTACTTAAGAACCTGGTCACGGAATGAATTAAGTTCTTAAGTAGAGGTACCAATGTATCTTCCTGGCCTGTAGTATTTTTTCATTGCTACTCCGAATAAGTTTTTTCCAGCCCTAAATATTTGAAGGCTTCTTTTCATTGCTATTCCCTCCTAAAAACTTTTCTGTTTCAATGGTGAAACAGCATTACTGTTTCCACATAGATTAAAATATTTTGTAGTTAGTTTCACTTGTTTATTTGTGTCATTTTTAAAATGCTAACATTAAAGGGGTTTTCTGCTTAATCAAAAGGGGAAAAATCAATTCAACAACAAAAAAATCACTCCTGTCCTTGTAAAATTAATTGAGGTTTCAGGGAACAGGAGCTGTTGAACAAATTTACCACTGAAAAAATAGAGTGTATATGCTTGTCCTGCAGAAAATCTGAGCATCTTATATAAACAAACCTGGAATGAATCAAGTGGATCACTCTAACCCTGTCGAGAAACAGGATTTCATGATGCTTCTATCTGATAGCAGCTAAAGTTTTGTGAAAGCCTAAGAAATATAATATATCAAGCTATATCCTAAATTACTTATTCTGTTCTTAAACTTTGATACGTTATTTATAATGTTAAATACATAAGCCCTTATAGTAATATAAAACAATTTTATTTATTTAATGCATTGTTATCCAAAATTAAAAATAGAGACTAACAAAATAATATGACTGCAAATCAAACTAAAATAATAGGAAACAATTAAAATACATCTGGATTGTATTTCAAAAAAGGGAATATTTACTGATTTACTGATTTTCTATGCACTTAGAACATGGAAAAGCCCCATAAAATGGGCATTTTGGCATGTTTTTAAGCTGGCTTCCTGCTGTTAATGCTTCAGTTTATTATTGTATTTCATTGTGCCATTTAAAATGTCCAGAATCCAGCAGGAGTTGGGCAGCTTATAAAGTCAACAAATAAAATAAAATAAAATAAAATAAAATAAAACATATCAGTATCCCCAAGTTGTACTTATTTCCTGGGGGCTACATTCACATGAATTTCATGGCAAAGTTACAGAAATATTGTTATTTGTCACTAGTGTCTGCTGATATTTTTTTTAAAGTTCCCAATCTATCAATTGTATAGGTGGTCTCTTATCCAATTGTTAATTAGGGTTGAACTGACATGGGTTTCTGAGATCAGACTAGTTTGGCCAGGTGCTGCCACCTGCTGTTGTTATTAGCAATCCAATTCTTTTGGGTTTATTGTCATAGGACAAAAGGTTATTATTAAATACAGTTTGGGGTCAGCAAATTACTGGATATTGTGTCCTTACATTTTGGTGACATCTCATTCAGAATATTGGAGGTAGTCTAGATAATACAATGAATGCTTGGATCTAGCAAATATTCCTAACATTTCTAAGAACTCGAAGTGATTTCATAACCCATCACTTCAAACGTAATTAAAAGTTAACTTCTATGAGCAAAGATGTATTATAACATATTATATAATTATAACGTATTATATAGTCTTTTGTCTAATGGTTGTGTGCTCCCAGAATGGTAAAATCCAGTTTTTCATCTGGTTATATTGGCTTTGTTAAAAACAACATAAAATAAAACCACCAGAAATAATGGTAAATGGGAACCATGTAATACAATTAGCTCCAGATGTATTGATTTATTTAAGATTGCAATTTTGTATCTATTGCATGTTCTTGTGTTGTTGTTGTTGTTAAAGGTGAAGTAGTCGCTAACAGGGAGTACATTGTGATGTATGATTTTATGAACAACAGTTAAATCAGTTCGGAGGCGGCATAGCTGTAAATTTTCTAAACATAGTAATTGAAGTCTGGAGGAGTAAGGTAATTTGTTGCGTGAGGAGGAGTGGAGGACTGTTCTTGTAAAGTATTTCTGGACTCCTTCAATTGTATTAATGTCTGTTATGCAGTGTGGATTCCATACAGGTGAGCTGTATTCAAGAATTGGTCTGACAAATGTTTTGTATCACCTGATACACATGCACGCACACATGCATACATACATACATAATATAGTAAAAGAAGGAGTCGCTAAATATAACAATGAGTTGATAAGAAAGGGAAATACATAACAGTATAATAAAATTAGCACGTGTCATTGAAATTTTTGCAGTTGTATGACTGTAAAAAAAATTGCCCACCTGATGTGTAACTGTAGGGTTAGTGACCATTAAAATTTAATGAACATAAAATTTATCTGCATGGCCCTTGTCTTTGAGGATGATTGGTGTAATCAAAACATGTCTTGGGACATTGTAGAGAGAACGTAGGCAAGTATTTCTACTTCCCTGGAGCCACAGGGGCAAAGTCTCTGTGAATAAGGAGTGCTTTCCCATCAAAGCAGGCTCTAGAAAAAGCCCTTCTATATTTACTTGGTATTAAATTATGTAAGTACTCCCACAATTTAGGGCTTATGGCTATCTAACAATTGGCAAAAGGATTCAGGGGCATTGGGGATATCATTTTGTAAATCAATGTCCCTGATTCTCTCTTTTATATTGATTGGCCTTCTCCAGGATTAATTGGCCTAAGTATTTGGGAGAAAGGCCAAAACTGCAGAGTTCTGCTATGCAGGTATGGTGCCAATGGGATTGGTAATTGTCTGACAGCAGTAAACACATCAGGCCTATAGGGTTGGACGTAATTCTAAGGTCTGAAAATAGGCCTGAGCTTTAATACCTCATTCACATCACTACAGGTTGATTTCCTTTCAGTCATCCAGACTCAGACATTCCCTTTTAATTTTTTTTAAATTTTGCCTGATGTAAAGATAATAATAGCATCCCAGTTTGCTATTGTTCATATCTATCTTGGGGGTGGAGGCATTTTACCCCCTGAGAGATGTGCCTCTTTCCTCAATGTTTGTTTTTCAATGGACAGATGTGAGAATTCCTAACTAAAATGGAAATATATTTTCAGACATCTGAGATTATATGAAAGATTACCTGTTTATTCAGAAGCTCGGAGGAAAGAAAAGCAAAGGCAACACTGCATATCTTGATGAAATCTAGAAGGTTGGGTGTGGATTTTTTTGTCTATTACAAATAATATTTCTGAAGCAAGACACATTATCAAAAGCTGAATGAACTAAGAAAAGTAATCTGAAAAAGTATTTTGGGCATTATAGTTTCAAAAAGTTTGGAATGATAGATTATAGTAGTTTGCTTTCATTTCTTATCCTAATGATAGTTCTTGACTTAATTGGCTAGTTAATTCAGGAAATCAAATCTAGATCACTGAAATTGACAAACAGTCACTGAGGAAAGATATTACTCTTTAAAAGCATGAAGGATAACACTGGAAATGATATATATATTCTGCTATGAAACAAGCCACTACAAGGTGAATTGCAATGAGTATGGATTAAATGTAATCTTCATGTTTCTTTGTCACTGTTGGTAAAGGCCACTTCCAATTATTTGGCCTAAATACAAGCAAGATATACATCTGTGCAAATAATACAGCATGTTTACTTGTGTTGATAACAAGAACCAAACTTGCTGGGCTATTAACTTGACGTCTGTGTTATTACAAGTAAACATTAAAGTTTGCAATTTTAGAATATTTTTATTGTATATCCATTACTTAAATACTTAAACTGCACTTTAGAAAGAAAATTAGGAAAAATTACCCCACATTAATATTCTGTGTAGACCAACCATCCCCCACCAATTCATTTATAAGTTTAAAGGCTTCAGCTTCTTATTGCAGTATATAGTTGCTTTTCTGCTAATCACTTGTTTTTGTCATCCCTGGTAGAATATTGACACTTCTGAACTTTAGTGTTAGGGAAAACTCCTGAGAATACTATGGATCATTGAAGAAATCAACCCATAGTTTTCACTTCATGCAGAAATGAGAGGGGTCAAATTATCCTACTTCAAACTGGACTTCAAGCATTTTTCAATGTGTGCCTCTCCATTCTTCCTCCATACTCTGGGTCCTTGGTTTCCAAATGAGATGCAAATGTTTCCACAGTCTGTGTTGATTTGGGGAGTCATGTTATTTTCTGGTGTTGGTCCACTTTGCTTCATTAAGTCCAGGGTCAATGTGGGTTCTGCCTCCCAGGGACAATTCCATCTCTCCATCCATAACCCTGGGGGCGGGAATTATTGACCCCCCTCAGAAAGGGTCCCCAACTTGGGCGTCCTCCTCGATCCACAGCTCACATTAGAGAAACATCTTTCAGCTGTGGTGAGGGGGGCGTTTGCCCAGGTTCGCCTGGTGCACCAGTTGTGGCCCTATCTGGACCGGGACTCACTGCTCACAGTCACTCATACCCTCATCACCTCGAGGTTCGACTACTGTAATGCTCTCTACATGGGGCTACCTTTCAAAAGTGTTCGTAAACTTCAGATTGTGCAGAATGAAGCTGCGAGAGCAATCATGGGCTTCCCAAGGTATGCCCATGTTACAACACTCCGCAGTCTGCATTGGTTGCCGATCAATTTCCGGTCACAATTCAAAGTGTTGGTTATGACCTATAAAGCCCTTCATGTCATCGGACCAGAATATCTCCGGGACCGCCTTCTGCCGCACGAATCCCAGCGACCGGTTAGGTCCCACAGAGTTGGCCTTCTCCGGGTCTTGTCGACTAAACAATGTCGTTTGGCGGGACCCAGGAGAAGAGCCTTCTCTGTGGCGGCCCTGACCCTCTGGAACCAGCTACCCCCAGAGATCAGGACTGCCCCCACCCTCCTTGCCTTTTGTAAAGTTCTTAAGACCCATCTCTGCCGTCAGGCATGGGGGAACTAAGACATCTCCCCTGGGCCTATACAATTTATACATGGTATGTTTGTGTGTATGTTTGCTTTTAATAATGAGGTTTTTAGTGTTTTTTTAAATTATTAGATTTGTTCTTACATTGTCTTTGTTATTGTTGTGAGCCGCCCAAGTCTACGGAGAGGGGCGGCATACAAATCTAATAAATAATAATAATAATAATAATAATAATAACAGCTGTCTACCAATATATTTTTGAGCATTCCATGCTTCCTTCCACAGACGAGCTTTATGGGGATGCTGACTTCATTTTCCAGCAGGATGTGGCACCTGCACACACTGTCAAAAGCACCAAAACCTGGTTCAATGACCATGGGATTATTGTGCTTGATTGGCCAGCAAACCCATCTGACCTGAACCCCATAGAGAATCTATGGGTTATTGGCAAGAGAAAGATGACAGACATGAGAATGAACAATGCAGAAGAGCTGAAAGCTGCTATTGAAGCATCCTGGTCTTCCAGGATGTGCCACAGGCTGATAGCTTCCTCCCATTCCGCATTGAGGCAGTAATTACTTTAAAAGGGGCTCAAACCAAGTATTGAGTACATATGCATTCTTATACTTTTCAGAGGTCCGATATTGTTCTATGTACAATCCTTGTTTTATTGATTGCATGTAATATTATAATTTTCTGAGATTGTGGATTTGAGGTTTTCATGAGCCGCACCCCATAATCATCACAATTATGACAAATCATGGATTGAACTATCTTGCCTTGCATGTAATGAGTCTATCTTATATATTATGTTTCATCTTTTAAGTTGCATTACTGAAAATATTAATTTTTCGGGTTTCACCTGTAGGTTAAATTATTGCATGTTGCATGCTTCTTATATCACCTTCTTGATTTCAAAGGTTCTTGATAATTATTTATAATTAAATGAATGATAATGAAAATGGTTAATACTTTACAATCTGACAACAGACTGTAGGGTTTTAATCTGACACCGATTAGTAGTCTTCTTTTAAAAAAATCCCATCTGACCAATCAAATAGTATTTTTTCTTGGCTGGTTTTAAAAAGCCATTTATACCATTCAGCAACTTTCATCTAATGAGTCTTTTTTTTCCTTGAGGGAGCTCCAATGCTGTTGTCAATTTAAAAAAAATCAACTTCATAATATCTAGAAACTTTAAAAATTCATCATTAAAAAGCATTTCAGTCTCCAAAGCATCAACTTGTAAGAACATTGACATCATCATATTTGCCCATGAATGAGCAGCGCTGTTGAATCTTATTAACTTTATTAAATTTTTGCTTAGTGGTTTAAACATATGTCACATTATGTTGAATAAAAATTACAATGTAAAGAGATTAATATTAAAAGATATTTCAATATGATACTTTGGAAGTTTCTACATTATCATACCTTAAATTTATCACAGAATTCTTATCCAGAGTTGTAAAAGCTGAAACATTTCCGTCAATGATCAATCAATCAGGGATTTTTATCTTCAATAGGCATTTTCACGTGCGGCTTATTGTATGAGCTAATTGCATAACCATTTCACATATCTGCCACATTCTCACAATATGAAGAATTCCAATTCTTATGTCAGGGTTCTTTCGGTTTTGTTTGGCTTTAAGCTTAGTTTGTCTATTTTCTTCTTATTAATTATCAAATCTAATTTAAGTATATTGGCTGGGTGCCAACAGCACAGATAAAATAAACAGTAACATAGTGCTTCTGAAGCCAACCTCCCTAATTTCAAGGACACCATAGTCAATGGAACTAATAAATTTAGGAAAACAAATGGACTTTATACCATACATAAAACTCAAATACATATTTAATTAATGTGTAACAAAAGAAGAGTAGCAAAAACTTACAAAGTTTTGGAAAGGTTACTTTTGCTGCTTCTTTTTTTTTGACATCATAAAAAAGTATCACTATAACATTTTTCTGGAATGCTTTTTCTGTAAACACTACACTTTCCCCTTCATCTTTTGTAACTTTCTGCCTTTTCAGTTTGAAGTTTAACCTTTTCACCTGCTGGAGAGATGCCAAAGAAATGCTAGCAAGAAATGGACAAATTTTCTAATAGGTCACCATCCACGGAGAAAATAAAGGTGATCAGGTACTTTAGTTTTCAGCAAACTGTTTGGATGGGATGTTCATGGATTATCATAGATCAGAAACTTAGAGGAAAAGTCAGCATGTCATTTTAGAGAGGAGGCCAGGATCAATCAAGCTTTCCAAGGATTTTATTTATCAAAACATTTTTGATCTGTAGCAAAAAAGGATTGCAACATTTATTAAAAAGAAATTAATTTGGCAATAATGGTTTTCTATTATTATTATTATTATTACTACTACTACTATTACTATTACTATTATTATTAATTAAATTCTATGTCCTCAAAATATTTCAAGCAAGGCCAATTCTAACTAAAGCTGCAATTTTATGTATGTATTTTGAGCAGTTAGTTTCATGGGTAAATATATATATGGGATTAATAGGATTAGAACTTTAGGCCCTAATTTTAAGCAATATTTTACTTTAAGACCTACATTGCCCAGAAGTAATTACAAGTGCACTTACATAATCATGCTGTTGGAGCAGAGATTGTTAGACAGCACAATAACTACACCTCTTGTTACTGTGATTAGGCTCTCCCTGTTAGACAGATGGCATATCATTTAGGAAGTGAAAACATTCCCCTTTTTTCCTTTTGTAGGTCTCTTTAGAGAGTGCATGGGTGGTCCTTATCATGCAAAGTCAACTAATGAATTATTAGTGTGGATTGTTGCAGATGAATACTTTACTTATTATCACCTAATCCAAAAGAATGCAATATGGCTGTTTCTGTTGCCAACTGGATCCGTTTTCTAGTTCTACGTCTATGAATTCATCATATATGAGAAGAAGAAAAAAGTACCCCAACTAGATAGATGAAATATATTGAATTTCTTTATCATTCAATCGTCTAGCAGTTGCTAAGATTGAAATAGGGACATTTTTCAAGTAACCAATTGCAAGATGAAAATGTGACTGATCTATAGGAGTGTTGATATTTTTGTATATCATCTCTCTGGAAATCTGGTTAGCTCCTATTCACAATGCTGGCCTTTCACAAGGCCTTGGTTTGGTGCCTGAGCATGAGCACAATATTACTCAGGAAATGGGATCTGGTTCCTGGCTATGTTAATGCTGGCTTTGCTATTGTGTGTTTTCATTTTTATTTTTTGAAAAGAATCATCACAATAGTTATGTTCTGTTTATTACCAATGAAGATACCTTTGAAAGAGCTGGACTTTTAGAAATTACAGTTCTTAGTATATGAAGTACTGTATAGTAAATGCATGCTGACTTATAGCGGTCAGTAAATAAAATAAGCTATCAAATCTCAGGTGGTAGAAAGCAAAGACCTTCTACTGTATTTTGATTCATTCTCATTTCCTTTTTCCTTTGCCTGAAGGAGGAAAACTAAACTAAAATTTGGATGACCAATGCAAGCATAAATTTTTAACCAAGAAATCATAAATATGTTTCCATGCTTAATGTAATCAAGCTTCATTGTATATCTATTGAATGGGTGATGAGAAATTTGAGAAGCTTGCATTAAAATTATTCAAGCTCTACCATTGTAATAGTAAACTTCTAGCTTTCTAAGCTAGAAGTCCTAGCTGAGTCTTCCTTCCTTCCTTTTGAATCACATTACCTTTGGCTTTTTGCAACACACCATAAAGGAACAATAATAATTTCCTTTCCCACCTTCAAAATTACTTTCATTTTTTTTCTTTTTTGAAATCTTCACATTATAGATGACTGAATATGTGTGTGCATTTATTTGTTTCCTTGAAAATAAATAGGATTTTGCCTGTTCATTCCACTAGATAATTGATATTGGCACGCAATGACTGGTGTGTGTTGCTTTAAGTTGCAGTTCAGATACACTTATACCTACTCAACAACCTCATAACTCAAGTTATTTAATCTTTTTAAATAAAAGTCAGAAATGTATCCAGACAATGTACTAGTAATCTAGCTGCTAAACTATGCTTAGCTGTTAAGAACCAACAGGCAATTTGGAAGGATGTAGAAAGTAAAATTATCCTGTTTATAAAAATTCACCTGCTTATGATATTAAAAATCAGTTTTTAGCCCTCTTCTGGAGCAAAAAAATAATATATTAACAGAAGAAAAGAAGTATTTAAAGAACCTGCATCGTAAATGCATTGAAGATACTATTTGCACAGCAGACAAAATACTAAGTGTCCCTAAATGTCTGGGATCAAGGGCATGTGGTCTAAAAACAGAATTGCACGGTATGCCTTCTCTCACAGATTTTGTAGTGTTGGAATTCTTGGTTATCTAGGACAGGGGTAGGCAAAGTTGGCTCTTCTATGACATGTGAACTTCAACTCCCAGAATTCCTGAGCTAGCATGATTGGCTCAGGAATTCTGGGAGTTGAAGTCCACAAGTCATAGAAGAGCCAAGTTTGCCTACCCTTGATCTAGGATATCTACCTAGATAGTCATGAACTTAGTACCTAGTAGTAGTGAAATTGCCTGCTATTTCTTGATTATGGAAAAAGGACTGCCCTATTGTACTACTGAAGAAATTCCACTGTTCCTATCATTTCATGCATATTGCTCGTGGATACAAATAAATACATTATCAAATTAGTGGTAAGGGCACTAGTAACTCAAAATATTTTATTCTATTTTATAAACCTGATGCTATCTGATAAGCTGATGAGCTAAAACTCAAAGAATTCTATAATTTTCTTTAGCCTTGTAGAGCAATATCCAACTTCAGCAACTTTGAGACCTGTGAACGTCAACAACATAGCATGCTCGTGGGGAATTCTGAGAGTTGAAATTCACAAGTCTTAAAGTTGCCAAGGTTAAGCACCTATGTTATAGAGGCTTTTGATTTTATTCATGAAAACCATTGTTATAACATTCAGAATACTGTACAGTAGTACCTCTAGATACGAGTTTAATTCGTTCCAGAACAGAGCTCGTATGTCGATCAACTCGTATCTGGAACAAATGGCTTTAGACTTTGTTTTCCCCCCGCCGAGATAACCAGAAGCAAGGATTCTTGCGCCACCTAGTGGAAGCTCGGCTCGTATCCCGAATTTGAGCTCGAGTGTGGAACAGAAATTTTGCTCCCGTCGTGGCTCATAACTTGGAATACTCGCATGTGGAGCAGCTCATATCTAGAGGTACTACTGTACTTGTTATGTAGACTTGCTATAGCTATCAGGCTCAAATTCTCTCAATTTATGAAACGCTAAATATGTGGAAACTTCAACTCCCCATTCATTAGGCTGTTCGGCCAAAATCATTAGGAAGTGAGGGATTGGCAATCCTAACATACAGTATCCTTATCAGGGCACTATGTCAGACAGGGTTGACCTAGAACAGTGATGGCGAACCTATGGCAGCCATGTAATTTTTGGGTCACACAGAAAAGGCTCTAGGAGGGTGTTTCTGCTTTCAGGGAGCCTTTGAGATATGGGAGAGGGCATTTTTACTGTCTCCTGGGTCCAGGGAAGCCTTTGGAACCTGGACAGGGCAAAACACGAGCCTACTGGGTCAACCAGAATTTGGGAAACATGCTATTTCTGGATTCCAGAGGCCTCCTGGAGAGTGGGGGAAGCTGTTTTTGCCTTCCTCGGGCATTGAATTATGGTGTGGGCACTTGTGGATGCACAATAGTGTGTGTGCACACTCTTTCGGCACCTGAAAAATACTCGGAGAATTAACTGGTAGAATTAGCAGTTGTTTATTCAGCTAGAGCTGACAGGGTTAATGCAAACGGGTTACAGTTAAAATCGCTCTAAGGAAAGTGCCACGGCTTTGTATTTATAGGGTTCACAATGTAACAAACTCTATCTGACATGGTAACAAGTCTCCTGCCAAATGAAGCAACCAATCAGGACGGCTTAGGAGGCTCCATGCAGATTCTGAACTCTGGAACCTTCTTCATGAATATTTAACAGCAACCAAGATAAAAGATTCCCTATCACTGACCTAGAATCTCCACACTTTAAATCTACACTAAGGATGTACCTATAAAGTATCATTTTTAATACCCATTGCCTTCCAATTCTGATAACACAAACAGAATAGCGCAGCCTCAGAAATGAAATAATTTTAATATTACCTTGTTGCACTCAGTTAAACAAATATAGAATGCCTGGTGATTTTCCCGAGTGTATTTTTTGCTCAAAGGCTCAATTTTATTTTAAAATGTCATGCATGTTGCTATTACTGCTGTTTTATCATTTGTCAACAAATAAGACTACCTGCTTTCGCAGTTCTCGTGAGGGATTTTAAATTATTGGCATAAAATTCCAGCACATTTACTATTTTTTTTAAAAAAAAATAAGAAACTTGATTGTCACCTATGATATTTCAAAGATCACTCTTCATATAGACATCATGCTGGAAATTAGATGCAGGGCTTTACTTTCCATGGAACATTATGCAGAGACACTCTGGCTAATAAATCTTTGGAGCTAATGCATTCCAGATGGAAGCCATGTCTCACAGATTTAACCTTCCTAAACCCTTCCAAAAATTCCTCCCACCAAAACCTCTCTGAATAAAATATATATGATTGAAACAGATTAATTAATATATAGCATCTACATATCATTTCAGATCATAATTACTTGTGAAAACCCTCATATTCTTTTCAGACAAATTTCCATTTTTGGACAACCCAAGACAGAAAAGTGCCCAAACTATAATTTCTTCACAAGTCCTTAACGGTATTAACAGATGCTATAAAGAGACCATCCAATTCTGTCGCCTGAAGTTTAATACATGCCTAACAAACACAATTGGGGGGGGGGGGGGACGGGAGGAGGGGGAGGGGATCAAGTATCTTACAGAAACCACTAATTAACATCACAGTTTAATCATGTCACCATGTTTAGTAGGCTACATCATTAGTTTATGTCAAGCTGAAGCAATGAAATACTAAAACACCTACATGTAGATCTTTACAAATTCAGTCAAGTGAAATGGGAAGGTCAGTGTTAGACAAGACTGTAACTATACTTTGTGTATATAGAAACTATTACAAATCATTGTGACAACAGGCTTGGCTAGTTTTTATATAAGTTGCTTGTTAGACAATTTCCAGCTACATTTTTTTTAAAAAATGCATGCAAACATACATTTAACCAAGAAGAACAAGTGCTTTTCTTCATTAATTTCTGCTATATGCTGAAAGGTTCAGAGCAGAATAAATTGCTTTAAATAATCCAAAAAGAAAGCCCCATATCTGAAAATACTGACGGTACAATCCAAAGTTCATTAGCCAAGGATTTCAATAAGGTTAATGTAGAAATTAAACATTTGCTTCCTCATTCCCTGTTCACCTTAAATGTGTATTGCTCAGCAATCTTTTTACCTTATGTTCTAATCTGAAAATACAATCTCTTCACTGTCAAATCCCAAAGGTTTAATGAAAAGAAAGACTAGGGTAGCAGTGTTCCAGTATCTCCGGGGTTGCCACAAGAAGGAGTCAAGCTATTCTCCAAAGCACCTTAGGGCAGGACAAGAAGCAAGGGGTGGAAACTAAACAAGGAGAGAAGGAACTTAGTACTAAGGAGAAATTTCCTGACAGTTAAAACAATTAATCAGTACAACGGAACAACTTGCCTCCAGAAGTTGTGAATGATTCAACATGGGAAGTTTTTAAGAAGAGATTGGCAACCATTTGTCTAAAATGGTATAAGGTTTCCTGTCTAAGAAGGGGGTTGGAAGGGACCTCCAAGGTCCCTTCCAACTCTGTTGTTGTTATTATTATCATTATTATTATTACTATTACTATTATTATATGTCTTTTGGCGGGACCCAGGGGAAGAGCCTTTTCTGTGGCGGCCCCAAACCTCTGGAACCAGCTCCCTCCGGATATTAGAACTGCCCCCATCCTCCTTGCCTTTCATAAACTCCTTAAAACCCACCTCTGCCGTCATCTCCCCAAGGCCTATACAGTTTATGCATGGTATGTTTGTGTGTATGTTTATTTATTATTTATTTTATTTATTCAATTTTTATGCCGCCCTTCTCCTTAGACTCAGGGCGGCTTACAACATGTTAGCAATAATGCTTCTTAACAAAGCCAGCCTATTGCCCCCACAATCCGGGTCCTCATTTTACCCACCTCGGAAGGATGGAAGGCTGAGTCAACCTTGAGCTGGTGATGAGATTTGAACCGCTGACTTACAGATCTACAGTTAACTTCAGTGGCCTGCAGTACAGCACTCTACCTTTTTTTTAAAGTGTTTTTTAAATTATTAGATTTGTTGTACATTGTTTTATTGTTGCTGTGAGCCGCCCCAGTCTGCGGAGAGGGGCGGCATACAAATCTAATTAATAATAATAATAATAATAATAATAATAATAATAATAATAATAATAATAATAATAATAATAATAATAATATATTTATTTATTTCAGGTTGTCCCAGTTTAACTTGACTGGTTCCATGCAGCACTAGTTAACTGCACATTATGCTTTCCCTTTTGCAGGAGATTCTACAAATATTCCATGTCCTCGGAAAAACTGCATGTGGTAAATGTGGATTTAATCAGTCTTTTCTGTGTAATGCTTTTAAGGCTTACCTACAGTTGTTAGTAAGCTGTACCTACAATTGTTCTAGAACTTTTTTCTTCCAAACAATCCTTTGTTATTTTATTTATTGCTTTATTTATTGTTATTTTAAACTTCCAATCTTCTATTTCTACTTGTTTGTTATACTGCTTATACAAACAGAAGGACCCAGTTTTCATGATCACATCACCGTTGAATAAGATGAGATACATATGAAATTGAAATTTCTTTTTTTAAGGCAGTACAATAAATCATGGTCCAATTAACTACACTTATGATCAAAGATAAGTGACTTATTCACAATTTTTATCATGACACATTCCCAAACTGTATAAAATAGGAAATTACACTTAATTGCAGAATACAAATTGGATTCAAGGGGCAATAGGAATAGGTAGCATTGAGTGAAGCCTGCTTGTTTTGCTGTTACCTGCTCAAATATTTGCATCTGAAAAGTATATTTAGGTAATACACATCTAAATAAGAGATATGGAGACATACTGAGACTTGCATTTTGAAATTATTTTTTCGATAAAGTTTGTTGAAAATTCCAAGTACAGTGTTCCTTCGATTTTCGCGGGTTCGAACTTCGCGAAAAGTCTATACCACGGTTTTTCAAAAATATTAATTAAAAAATACTTTGTGGTTTTCCCCCCTATACCACGGTTTTTCCTGCCCGATGATGTCATATATCATCACCAAACTTTCGTCCACCTTTAATAAATATTTTTTAAAAATAAATTTTAATAAAGAAACATGGTGAGTAATAATCTAAATGGTTGCTAAGGTAATGGGAAATTGCAATTTAGGGGTTTAAAGTGTTAAGGAAGGCTTGTGTTACTGTTCATAGCCAAAAATAGTACTTTTGGCTATGAACTTCCGCATCTCTACTTCGCGGAAATTCAACTTTCGTGGGCGGTCTCGGAACACTGTAGTGGAAAAAAACCTTCATGTGGCAGATGAAAATTTTTCAAAACAAAGGAATTTTTGAATAATCCATGAAAACCTGTTACTACAGTTTGACACAGACTATAGTTTGATCCACACATCCCTAGTAGATCCACACATTGCCTAGGCAGGTATAGTATTAATTTATATCTTTTAATTTTAAGCTGAGTTATCACTATCCAATATCCCTACTGAAGGTTAAGCATCTTTCTACCAAATCCTTTTCTTCTTTTCTTTTTAATTTGATCTATGATCATCCATCCAGTAAAACTTTAGCTGCATCTTCTCATTTGTTTTCCATAATTAATCTGTTTTATATGACTGCAATTTTCCGGTTATATTTCATCACCACAAGTGCCATTTGTAAATGTTTAAATGAAACCTCAGCAAATTATATATGTTTACGAAGAGATGAAGTAAAATATAGCTTGTAAAGCTTGCTTATCCTTTTTTATTTCAGATAGAATAAAATGAACCTGAGAGAAGTAAAGAAGGATAGAATAGCAGAGCTAATAAGCAGTTTTCTGTGAGCCCCCAAAGCTAGTATCTATGGCCCATTATCCCTTTCCTGAATTTGTTTTGATGAAATGAGGATAAGAATTAAACCACAAACTATCCCATTGATTTGCTACTAACGCACACTATTTTGTCCCATCTCAGCAGAATCAAATACTATACAGTTATAGAGGAAGCAATGTGTGAACTCTTTAATTTTCATATGGTATCAAATGGTATGTCAAGAAACCATCTATACTGTTCAAATATGTGTACAATAAAATGTGAGCTGTAAGATTTCAACAACTAAAGGAGGCAAACATATCAAATATTCCTTCGTCCTCCTATTTTCCCCACAAAAACAACTCTGTGAGGTGAGTAGTCCAAGATCACCCAACTGGCCTTCACAGCTAAGGTTAGAATTATCATTATTATTTTATTATTTATTAGATTTGTATGCCGCCCCTCTCCGAAGACTCAGAGTGGCTCACAAAAACAAAACAGTACAAATCCAATAGTTTAAAACAATTTAAAACCCTTAATATAAAAAAAACCAGTAATACATCTCGGACAAACCATACAAAAAATGGAAACAGCCCAGGGGAATCAATTTTCCCATGCTTGACGGCAGAGGTGGGTTTTAAGGAATTTGCGAAAGGCAAGGAGGGTGGAGTTGATTGCAGAGGGTCGGGGCTGCCACAGAGAAGGCTCTTCCCCTGGGTCCCGCCAGATGACATTGTTTCGTCGACGGGACCCGGAGAAGGCCAACTCTGTGGGACCTAACCTCTGTGGGTCGCTGGGATTCGTGCAGCAGAATTCTGATTTTCTAACCTGGTGCTTTAACCACTAAACCAAACATGCTCAAAATGGTTTAATCAGGGGTGGTATTCATCTGGTTCAGTCCAGTTCACCTAAAACTATAGTGGAAACCACAGGTGGCCTCACCCACCCTGGTTCTATGCTATCATATTTTGAGGCCCGGCGCATGCATGGAAGGCTTATTTGTGAGGAAATCACATATGCAAGCACTCACATTTGAGAATCCATAGGGAAGGTAAGTGAAAACCATCCCTGGGTTTCCCTCTGGAGACTCAAGACAGGACATTTGAGGAATGGATCATGAAAGATAAAAAAACAGCTAAATTTTTGTGTGAAAAAGTTAATTTTTAAAAGTCCTTTAGTATCGACTATAAAAACTAGCACACTTAGTACAAATAACAACAAAAAGGAGCTCATCTTTAATACCAAGTTAATGATTGTTCATTAACATAGAAACATAGAAACATAGAAGTCTGACGGCAGAAAAAGACCTCATGGTCCATCCAGTCTGCCCCTATACCATTCTCTGCATTTTATCTTAGGATGGATATATGTTTATCCCAGGCATGTTTAAATTCAGTTACTGTGGATTTACCAACCACGTCTGCTGGAAGTTTGTTCCAAGGATCTACTACTCTTTCAGTAAAATAATATTTTCTCATTTTGCTTTTGATCTTTCCCCCAACTAACTTCAGATTGTGTCCCCTTGTTCTTGTGTTCACTTTCCTATTAAAAACACTTCCCTCCTGGACCTTATTTAACCCTTTAATATATTTAAATGTTTCGATCATGTCCCCCCTTTTCCTTCTGTCCTCCAGACTATACAGATTGAGTTCATTAAGTCTTTCCTGATACGTTTTATGCTTAAGGCCTTCCACCATTCTTGTAGCCCGTCTTTGGACCCGTTCAATTTTGTCAATATCTTTTCGTAGGTGAGGTCTCCAGAACTGAACACAGTATTCCAAATGTGGTCTCACCAGCATTCTATATAGTGGGATCATAATCTCCCTCTTCCTGCTTGTTATACCTCTAGCTATGCAGCCAAGCATCCTACATGCTTTCCCTACCGCCTGACTGCACTGTTCACCCATTTTGAGACTGTCAGAAATCACTACCCCTAAATCCTTTTCTTTTGAAGTATTTGCCAACACAGAACTGCCAATACAATACTCAGATTGAGGATTCCTTTTCCCCAAGTGCATTATTTTACATTTGGAAACATTAAACTGCAGTTTCCATTGCTTAGACCATTTATCTAGTAAAGCTAAATCATTTACCATATTACAGACGCCTCCAGGAATATCAACCCTATTGCACACTTTAGAGTCATCGGCAAATAGGCAAACCTTCCCTACCAAACCTTCCCCTATGTCACTCACAAATATATTAAAAAGAATAGGACCCAGAACAGACCCTTGTGGCACACCGCTTGTAACCTGACTCTGCTCAGAATACTCGCCATTAACAATAACTCTCTGATGTCTACGCTTCAGCCAGCTGCAAATCCATTGAACTATCCAGGGATTAAGTCCAATCTTCACTAATTTATCTATCAGCTCTTTATGTGGAACCGTATCAAAGGCTTTGCTGAAGTCCAGATAGGCAATATCCACGGCACCACCTTCATCCAACACCTTTGTGACATAGTCAAAGAAATCAATAAGATTAGTCTGACATGATTTGCCTTCAGTAAAGCCATGCTGATTTGGGTCCAATAAGTTATTGTTTTTTAGGTGCTGATTTATCCTCTTTTTGAGTAGAGTCTCCATCATTTTAACTACAACTGATGTCAAGCTAACTGGCCTGTAGTTACCAGCTTCTTCTCTACTGCCCTTCTTGTGAATAGGCACAACACTGGCCATTCTCCAATCCTCAGGAACTTCTCCTGTTAACAAGGATTGGTTAAACAAATCAGTCAGGGGGATAGTAATGACAGATCTGAGTTCTTTAAGAACTCTGGGGTGGATGCCATCTGGACCCATTGCCTTATTTATCTTTAATCGTTCAAGTTCTTCTAAGACATCGGCTTCTAAGATCACTGGAGCTGAATCCGTACAGCTGGAAGCAATGCTATATCCCTCTATAGTATTATTTTGTAAGGTGTCTGTTGAGAAAACTGAACAGAAGTAGCTATTGAAATGGTCAGCGATCTCCTTATTCCCATTAATGCATGTATTATTCCCGGTACTAAGCTTCGTGATGCCGCAGTTTTTCTTCTTCTTATCATTAATATATCTGAAGAAGGTTTTATCCCCCTTCTTTACAGATTTGGCAATTTCTTCCTCTTTTGAGGAAGCATATATTATAGCAGCATATATTATCTGTTTTGCCTCCTTCTGTCTCATTTTATACACCTCCCTATCGGCTATACTTCCTAAAAGGCAAATTCTGTTTAGCAAAATCTATTGCATCCATCTCTAGCTTCCATGTTTTAAAAATGAATAGATACTGTATAAAAATTTACCACACGGAAGCAGGTCTAAGTGTATGAGTTCCTTAATATGCCATTTATTTAAAAGACATTACATATTGTATGCAATGCCCACAGTCATATGCCTTGATTAGGACCAATGTTAACACCTTCCTAGAATTACTACTAAACCCCTGTAAGGTCCACCTAATCCTAGACCTAGCTCTGAACCCATTTTCCACATTATAACTAAGAGCAATAAAAAGAATGAATCTGACATATGGAAAACAAACTCTTTTCAAAAGGGCCTCGGTTCCTATCAGAACCATCCTGCAATGAACCCGGAAACTTTAGAATTCCCTTGGCAATATGACACAGACATCGCCTTGTCAGTTTTCTACTAAAGATACACTTAGCCTGGAAAAAAAAACCTCTATTAGATTAGAGTGCAGTGAAATAATTAAATGATAGCATTGAATCTTCTGGTTGGGTCAGTTACATTCTCAAACAGATTCCCAATGAAGCAATCTAGGATTTTTTTTTAAAAAAAGGAAGAGTGAGATTAAAAATCAAACCCTCTCCCTTGAGGTTCAGGGTGCCGTACAACAGTATATAATTCAATAAGTTTTAATTCTCTGTCCTTTTCTCTGTAAACATGATGGACTGCCAGCTGCTGTGCTCATGCACCCTGACTGGCACTGCAGGTATTACATGATGTCATTCTCATCTGTTGGCTTCTAGAAAGCCTCTCTCTCTCTCTCTGTCTCTCTCTCTCTCTCTCTGCCTCTCTCTCTCTCTCTCTCTGCCTCTCTCTCTCTCTCGCTGTCTCTCTCTCTCTCTCTCTCTGCCTCTCTCTCTCTCTCTCCTGCAACAACAGCTGGGAACCAATTTACTTCTTTCCATTTCAGTGGGAATATCCCAGAATGGACATCTGCAGATGATGCAAGGTTTTCATTTTAATGGCATTATTTGGGAACAATTAATATTCTTTTTTTGTAGAAAAGGTGAGAGTTCTTTTCAAACCAAAGCAGATACAACCAACCATGTTTAATATCAACAGGCATAACCAGCAAGAGACAAACCAAATTGCTGTCATGGTGTTTCTCTGAAATGTGTTTGTAAATGACTGCAGATTCAATATGTATTCATTTTTCAAACTGTAAAACTCTGAAATCTTCACTTTAAACAGTTATTGTCAGCATTCATGAAGACAAGCACATACACAAATAAAAATTATGCATTTAGAAAATCTGTTAACACTGTGGAACGGTCTTCCACTCAACACTCAGTCATGTAGATGAGAGTTCTCACAACACTGTCACTTTCCCCCTTTGTCCACACACCAGGGCAGTCACTGCTTCTTAACTTACAGATGGTGTCTCCCCATCAATATCCCACCCACCAAATATTGTTGGCACAGACAAGAATATCCACAGTTACAAACAAACATGGTTGCAGATAAAAAATAGTCTTAACTTTTAACATTAATTCATTAATTATGTTAGTTCATTAAGTTTCCATGTACTTTATCACATTTCAAAGATACAACAAAAGAATTTGTTCTAATTCTAATTTGCAGAAGCTTTGGTGCAGATATCTGATTATGTTAAATAAACCAGGGGCCTCCAACCTTGGCAATTTTAAGACTTGTGGACTTCAATTCCCATAATGGTTAGTCACCAAGGTTGGAGACCCCGGATATAAGCCATGAAGATTGAAACAAATAAACTCTTTCATCAACCTAAATCATTACAGTGATCCTAGTGTTATCGTACATGTAGATTTCGCTTACTCTTCAAAAGCATGTCAAAATGTTTAGAAATTTACTGCAGATCCTGGTTTCTATAAGCATCATGACAAAGACATATACTTTTACCTACATTTTATAAAACCTCATATGCCAAAATTAATAAAATATCTGAAATCAATATAGTACCAAGTAATAGAATTCATAAAATATAAAGGAACATCAAATTCCATCATGTATACCTGCTTGTCATAATTATTACTCTTACAAACACTGATAACTTTATTAAATGAATTAGCTTAAAAAAATCAGCATTTGGCCAGAGACATACATCTTATTTAATTGGACTCTGGTAATGTATTTCTATGATACATCATTAATTGTTTAATGATAGCGGGGCTTTAGCATATAAAAGAAACTTCGACTATATATTAATTCTTATATACAATATAGGCCTGATGCTTGTACATATTTGAGTATCATTTATCAAGCAAAGGCGTCCAGCAGAGGGCTCCTTTGAAACAGAATGTAGAAAAAAATGACAAGCTTTTAGCCTGTAATTGAAATGTAAAGCGATAGCAGTTTATATGGATTTATTTTAGAAAACCACAGACCATGCTTTGAGTTTTTCATTGTGAACAACATTATTAAAAATTATCAGGCTTATTTTCATAAAATCCCTAAAATAGGGGATTTTTGCAGGCAAATAAAATGTGCCTTATTTTAAAATAATGGCAATATACATATATATCCTAGGGGAGGCAGCCTCTTTGTTCTTTAGCCATAGGTACATGGACCTGACTCAAGTAGTTCAGGGTCCGACTCACGAGGGTGGGCACGCACCCGATATGATATTCCTCTCTGAGCAACTGAGTAATGATCTGAGATTAAGGGGCTTAGAAGTCTTGCCTTTGTCGTGGTCAGATCATTTCCTACTGCGGCTTAACTTCCTGGCTCCAATCCTTCCCCGCAGGGAGGCGGAACCAATTAGGAGGTTCCGCCCCAGACGCCTGATGGATCCAGAAGGCTTCCAGATGGCGCTTGGGGTTATTCCAGATACACTTGTCCACAGTTCGGCAGAGTCTCTTGCTGAGGCCTGGAACAAGGCTGCAGGGGAGGCTCTTGACCGGATTGCGCCGTTGCGACCTCTCCGCGGCACTAGACCCCGTAGAGCTCCATGGTTCAACGAGGAGCTCCGGGTGTTGAAGTGCCAGAAGAGACATCTGGAGAAGCGGTGGAGGAAGAGTAAGTCCGAATCTGATCGAACACTTGTAAGAGCTCATATTAAGACTTACAAAGTGGCGCTCAAGGCGGCAAGATGTGCGTATTATGCCACCTTGATTGCATCAGCGGAATCCCGCCCGTCCGCTCTGTTTAGGGTAACCCGCTCCCTTCTTAATCAGAGTGGAGTTGGGGAGCCCTTGCAGAGTAGTGCCGAGGATTTTAACACGTTTTTTGCTGATAAAATCGCCCGGATCCGAGCGGACCTCGACTCCAATTGTGGAACAGATTCGACTGACAATGAGTCAGTCGAGGTGACTGGGGCTAAATGTCTTTGTCCATCTGTCTGGGAGGAGTTTGACTTGGTGACACCTGATGAAGTGGACAAGGCCATTGGAGCTGTGAGTTCCGCCACCTGTTTACTGGATCCGTGTCCCTCTTGGCTAGTTTCGGCCAGTCGAGGGGTGACACGGGGCTGGGTCCAGGAGATTGTCAACGCCTCCTTGGGGAGGGGGTCCTTTCTGCCCCTTTATAAGGAGGAGGTTGTGCGCCCCCTCCTCAAGAAGCCTTCCCTGGACCCAGCCGTGCTTAATAACTACCGTCCAGTCTCCAACCTTCCCTTCATGGGGAAGGTTGTCGAGAAGGTGGTGGCACTTCAACTCCAGCGGTCCTTGGATGAAGCTGATTATCTAGGTCCTCAGCAGTCTGGATTCAGGCCCGGCTACAGCACGGAAACTGCTTTGGTCGCATTGATGGATGATCTCTGGCGGGCCCGGGACAGGGGCTTGTCCTCTGTCCTGGTGCTCCTTGACCTCTCAGCGGCTTTCGATACCATCGACCATGGTATCCTTCTGCGCCGGCTGGAGGGGTTGGGAGTGGGGGGCACTGTTCTTCAGTGGTTCTCCTCCTACCTCTCCGGTCGGTCGCAGTCGGTGTTAGTGGGGGGTCAGAGGTCGACCCCGAGGTTTCTCCCTTGTGGGGTGCCTCAGGGGTCGGTCCTCTCCCCCCTGCTATTTAATATCTACATGAAACCGCTGGGTGAGATCATCCAAGGGCATGGGGTGAGGTATCATCAATATGCCGATGATACCCAGTTGTACATCTCCACCCCATGTCCAGTCAACGAAGCAGTGGAACTGATGTGCCGGTGCCTGGAGGCTGTTGGGGCCTGGATGGGTGTCAACAAACTCAGACTCAACCCAGACAAGACGGAGTGGCTGTGGGTTTTGCCTCCCAAGGACAATTCTATCTGTCCGTCCATTACCCTGGGGGGGGGAATTACTGACCCCCTCAGAGAGGGTCCGCAACTTGGGCGTCCTCCTCGATCCACAGCTCACATTAGAAAAACACCTTTCAGCTGTGGTGAGGGGGGCGTTTGCCCAGGTTCGCCTGGTGCGCCAGTTGTGGCCCTATTTGGACCGGGAGTCATTGCTCACAGTCACTCATGCCCTCATCACCTCGAGGCTCGACTACTGTAACGCTCTCTACATGGGGCTACCTTTGAAAAGTGTTCGGAAACTTCAGATCGTGCAGAATGCAGCTGCGAGAGCAATTATGGGCTTCTCCAAGTATGCCCATATCACTCCAACACTCTGCAGTCTGCATTGGCTGCCAATCAGTTTCCGGTCACAATTCAAAGTGTTGGTTATGACCTATAAAGCCCTTCATGGCACCGGACGAGAATATCTTCGGGACCGCCTCCTGCCGCACGAATCCCAGCGACCGGTTAGGTCCCACAGAGTTGGCCTTCTCCGGGTCCCGTCGACTAAACAATGTCGTCTGGCGGGACCCAGGGGAAGAGCCTTCTCTGTGGGGGGCCCGACCCTCTGGAACCAGCTTCCCCCTGAGATTAGGATTGCCCCCACCCTCCCTGCCTTTCGTAAACTCCTTAAGACCCACCTTTGCCGTCAGGCATGGGGGAACTAAAACACCTCCCCCATGCCCATGTTGTTTTGTTGATTGATTGACTGTGTGCCTGTTTTTTATATATACTGTTTTTATGAGATTATTAATTTTAAATTGTAACTAGATGGGTGGGCATTGGATTTGGTATTATGTACTGTACTGTTTTTAATTATTGTTGTGAGCCGCCCCGAGTTTGCGGAGAGGGGCGGCATATAAATCCAATAAACCTAACCTAACCTAACCTACATAATGAGGGCTGTAATTAATATTCTCCACTTGTTTTGTACTTCTTAAAATCATCCAGAATGGATTGGGCTGAAATATTTGAAGCACAGGCATAGAGAGGGTTTTTTTTACCCCTGTTTTAGGAAGAGGGTTAATAAGTAAAATTGGTTCTCTAAATCTTGCAAAGACTTTAGACACCTCACTGAAGTCCAGTTATTCCTAAAACTGAGAGCACTCATTTTTCTCCTTAATCTACACCCCACCCCAGTCTTCAAAAACAAATAAGCTTTGAATCTCATCTGTTCTGGTAACTTTCTTTTTCTACTTACTCTTTTCTTGGGTTGTTATTTAAAGCTGCTGTGGTTTTTCTTAAGCAACAGAGGAAACTATGATACAAAAGAAGTCTCAGCATTACAGGTCTTCTACTGAGGAAGAAATAAGCTGCCAATTATTATGAACATTACTGGTATCCCAAATCCAGCCAATATTATTTTTAATTAAAATAAAATCTAAAGCTACAAAAACCTTAAAATAGAAGTAAAATTTATCATGTAGCCATGCCATTTTTGGAGTGCAAGCATCAGCATCCTATAAAAGCCTAATATACCCGTCAAAACATGGATGTTGTAAAAAAAAATGTTAAATGCCCCTACTCTACAACTGCAGTAGGTAACCAGATGAGAAATGAAATCCTGCTTTTATTTATTTATTTATTATTTATTTATATATTATTTATTATTTGGATTCCTAGGCCTCCCTTCTCTGTAGACTCAGGGCGGCTTATAATACAGGAATAAATACAAAAAGAACATGTAAGAAACCCAAACGTTAAACTAGGTAATCAAAATCTATTCTAAAAATCCCAATTTTTAAAAAGCAATCATCCACATTCATTCCTAACCGGTCGCTGGGATTCATGAGGTAGGAGACGGTCCTGTAAGTATTTATTTATTCATTTGTCCAATACACAAATACATAGGAAGAAAAATAGACATGTAGTAATATATATAAGGGTAAAGTGAACTTAGAGGAGAGGATATATGAAAGAAAGAAAATATATATGATAAGTGAGAGAAAGGAAAGACAATTGGAAAGGGGCCGAAAGGCACACCAGTGCACTTATGTACGCCCCAGTAATCTGGTCCTAAGTCATGTAGGGCTTTATAGGTCATGACCAACAGTTTAATTTGCTTTCAGAGACCAATCGGTAGCCAATTTCTTTCCTACCCTATCTTATTATAAATGTGGACTATGTTGGTAAAAGCAATATTTTTAATGACTTCATCAAAGTGAACATAGAGTCGCTTTTGTTTGGGGTAAGTAGAGGCCTTTAATTATCAATATTTTTTATCCCCACCAAATAACCCTTAGAATGCCCTGGCCTGATTATCTGTGATTTAAATTTCTGAGACTTTTGAAGCTACATTGGCAATCCTTTGAGGTAGTGCTGGTCAGAAAACAGACACTATAAGAAATATTAGAACTCTTTCTTTATTGATATGTATCAGTCAGGGTTAAATCCAGCAAATTCTGACTAGCTCAGAAGAACCGGGAGCAAAAGGTTTGAGTAGGATGCTTGGCTGCATAGCTAGAGGTATAACAAGCAGGAAGAGGGAGATTGTGATCCCCTTATATAGAGCGCTAGTGAGACCACATTTGGAATACTGTGTTCAGTTCTGGAGACCTCACCTACAAAAAGATATTGACAAAATTCAACGGGTCCAAAGACGGGCTACAAGAATGGTGGAAGGTCTTAAGCATAAAACGTATCAGGAAAGACTTAATGAACTCAATCTGTATAGTCTGGAGGACAGAAGGAAAAGGGGGGACACGATCGAAACATTTAAATATGTTAAAGGGTTAAATAAGGTTCAGGAGGGAAGTGTTTTTAATAGGAAAGTGAACACAAGAACAAGGGGACACAATCTGAAGTTAGTTGGGGGAAAGATCAAACGCAACGTGAGAAAATATTATTTCACTGAAAGAGTAGTAAATCCTTGGAACAAACTTCCAGCAGACGTGGTTGGTAAATCCACAGTAACTGAATTTAAACATGCCTGGGATAAACATATATCCATTGTAAGATGAAATACAGGAAATAGTATAAGGGCAGACTAGATGGACCATGAGGTCTTTTTCTGCCGTCAGTCTTCTATGTTTCTATGAGTAGTTATAAGAATCTGTAGCGGAAATTTTGAGTAGTTTGGAGATACCACCACTAGCTGGCACCAGAGTGGGGTGGGAATAGAGATTTGCGATATCCCTGCCATGCCCATCAAGCCACATCACGCCCACCAAGTCATGCCCACAGAACCAGTAGTAAAAAAAAATGGATTTCACCGCTGATATCAATATGTATAATATATCAATAAAGATCCCTTGTCCTCCTCTATACAGATTAAAGAAGTTAGGGGCCTGGAGATTAATGAGTTACATTCTGCAGCAGCCCAGAACTGAAGACAGAGATCTATAATTGCCTGTTTGGCCTGAGGATTCTAGAAAAATAAAGAAATTCAAGTTGATGGCTCATCATCATCATCACCATCTATTTCTATCTATTATCTATTTAGTTCTAAGTCACATTAGTCTTTTTAATAACTTTCAGGGCAATGTATTAACATTTTTGCAAGATGTCTCTGCTAATCATCTTGTTCATCAGTCAGAAAGGAATAAGAGGAGTCAAGACAGTGTCACATCAGGTTTGAAATCTCTTATGTTATTGGATTGGTAAAGAAGAGGCATTATGTTCTCTAACGAACTGAGAAATTTTATGGGATACTTCATTTGCTCATCAATTTCTTCTACGATAGTATCTGTGCTATTAGAGGCTTCCCTTAGTCCTATATAACTGGATTGCGCATTACAGGTATTGTATTAATTGTTAAGCACTTTTCAAGAACTCTAATTGCACTGTTTGATGTTTTCTTTTGATAGCTCTATTCTATTTCCTACTGCTACAAGATAATGTGTTCATATTCTAATTGAATCTACTTTTATAATCTTATGAATTTGTTAATTTTGATCCACGACCCAAGGGTGTTATTTTTAAAAAGATTGCTTATTGTTGCATGGTTCGTTGAAGAGGTACAACTGGAAAAAAGCCCTGTGTCTTTGGTAAATTGTTCAGAATTTTAAAATATCTGTTACATGGGAAACATCTTCCATTTAATATGTTTAGAGGGAAGCAGATTGTATAACTGTCTCCATTCCTTTATATCTGATGGAGCCAATTTTTACACCATACCATGGCACGTCTATTGTTTCCATATTTCAAAAACAATACATATCTAGAACATATACTGATAACTATTGCTTGCCTGGTTTTCAATGATTGACATATTTTAGACATATCTGATTAAAATGATTTAAGAATCCATTTATTCATACATACATTTAATGCTGTCCATTTAATAATCTTAGAAGAACATTAATGTCAAACACTAGAATCTCTAAAACACTAAAGTATAAAACAGTAAAAAATGCCTTGTTTGAAAAGTTCAGTTTTAAGATCCCTCCTAAATTATAGTAAGAAAGGGGCCTGTGGCTTTTTTTTAACCATACTACAAATCCCATCACTTATGCTGCTGATGTTATGCATATTTGTGGTAGAGCCTGCAAAATGTTCCACAATAAATGCAAGCAAACTTTAAAAGTACAGGCGATTCTATGGATGATTTTGGCTTAAACTGGAAGCAAACTGGATTTGGCTAAGAAAGCAATTGACAATTAATTTGGGGTTGGTATGACAGTTTCTAGATGTGCCATTCACCCATCATTCTTCTGTGGTCTTAATCAGTGTTATTTCTAGATCATCTCTCAAGGGCTGCCCACAAATAGTATGTGCAGTAATCCAACACTGTGCTTGTTTTACTGTAACTTGGAGACTTTCCTCCAAGTAAACATACAGGTTGTTATTTGGACAAAACTGAATTAAAACCTCCCTTCTTTCTGCTTTTTTAATTCTCCCAACAGTGTTAGTTCACAAATAATTAGACCAGGGTATTCCAAGGGGGGGGGGGGGGGTTGGGGGGGGGGTAACAAATGTTGATAATTAAAAGCCTCCACTTCCCCCAAACAAAAGCAGCTCTTGTTCACTTTGGGGCGGAATGTTACAGCCCAGTTATTAATCTCACCAGGAAGTTTTTTCTCTCTTGTCCTAGCTAACTCAGAAAGCTCAAACTGCCCAAGGAGCTGCTGATACAGTTCTACAGAGGAATTATTGAGTCTGTCATCTGCACCTCTATAACTGTCTGGTTTGGTTCTGCAACCCAACAAGACAGACACCGACTTAAGAGGATAATCAGAACTGCAGAAAAAACAATTACTATCAACCTGCCTCCATTCCATAGTTCCCTCTAAGCTGAGCAGGTGAGCAATCGCTCACTTAAAAATCATCATCAACTCAGAGTTTTCAAAACCTGCCCAGAAGCCGAGAGGGAAATTTTATTATTATTTCTGTGTCGCCCAGTCCCGAAGGGACTGCCGCTCAGACACTATACTTTTCCGCCCACCCCAAAAAAAATTAAGGGAGAACACTGCTCCATTCAAGATCTGTGTACTGTACAAGTCAAAAGACCCATCGCATCCTGAATTTAAATTGCTTCAACTCCTACCCTCAAAACAACGCTGTAGAGCACTGCACACCAGAACAACTAGATACAAGAACAGGTTTTTTTCTGGAACTCCATAACTCTGCTAAACAAATAATTCCCTCAACACTGTCAAACTATTCACTGGCTGCATTATTATTACTATTAACATTCTCATCATTCCTATCACTCGTCTCCTCCCACTTATGACTGTAACTTGTTGCTTGAATTGTTACGATTTATATTGATTGTTTTCTAGTGTGATTTAATTGCTTATTTGTACGGTTAAAAGATCTAGGGATGTTTAGTCTGCACAGGGCCACCATCAGGAATTTTGGGGCCCCATACAGCCTAAGTGTCTGCCCCCCCCGGCCATTTTAAAACTACTGCCCCCCAAATCCCGTGCCATGCCCACCATGGCCACACACCCTGGGCAAGCCCTCCCCCGGCCCTCTGAGGTCAAACACAGCCCTGATGTGGCCCTCAATGAAATTGAGTTTGACACCCCTGGCCTAGAGGCTAAATCCTATGAACAAGGGCTAAGAGAATGAGTATGTTTAGCTCAATAAATAGAAAACTGAGGGGGAATATAATAGTAGTTTCCCAATCCTTAAAGGGCTGCCACAGAGCAGATGGCATCTATTTATTCTCCATGCCACCTGAAGGTAGTACAAGAAGCAATGGGCGGAACCTCACCAAGAAGAAATGCAATCTGGAAATAAGGAAAAACTTGGGACTGGGTGGCATAGAAAAAAATAAAAAAATAAATAAATAAATAAATAAATCCCTTCTTTTTTATTAAAAGAAATTAATAGAAACATAGAAGACTGATGGCAGAAAAAGATCTCATGATCCATCTAGTTTGCCCTTATACTATTTCCTGTATTTTATCTTAGGATGGATATATGTTTATCCCAGGCATGTTTAAATTCAGTTACTGTGGATTTACCAATCATGTCTGCTAGAAATTTGTTCCAAGGATCTACTACTCTTTCAGTAAAATAATATTTTCTCCTACTGCTTTTGATCTTTCCCCCAACTAATTTCAGATTGTGTCCCCTTGTTCTTGTGTTCACTTTCCTATTAAAAACACTTCCCTCCTGAACCTTATTTAACCCTTTAACATATTTAAATGTTTCGATCATGTCCCCCCTTTTCCTTCTGTCCTCCAGACTCTACAGATTGAGTTCATGAAGTCTTTCCTGATACGTTTTATGCTTAAGACCTTCCACCATTCTTGTAGCTCGTCTTTGGACCCGTTCAATTTTGTCAATATCTTTTTGTAGGTGAGGTCTCCAGAACTGAACTCAGTATTCCAAATGTGGTCTCACCAGTGCTCTATATAAGGGGATCACAATCTCCCTCTTCCTGCTTGTTATACCTCTAGCTATGCAGCCAAGCATTCTACTTGCTTTTCCTACTGCCCGACCACACTGCTCACCCATTTTGAGACTGTAATAATAATAATAATAATAATAATAATAATAATAATAATAATTTATTAGATTTGTATTCCGCCCCTCTCCCCTCTCTGGAGACTCGGAGCGGCTCACAACAATCACAACAATATACAAATCCAATGTTTAAAAAGAAACAAAACATTTAAAAACCCCATCATTAAGAACCATTCCATACATTCAATACCATTCATAAAATTATATGTCCTCAGGGTATCTCAGTTACCCCATGCCTGGCGACAAAGATGGGTCTTAACTTAACTTGGATTCAAGTGTGTCCAAAGAGGGGAGGGGAGAAAGAGACCCCTGGGCCTGAAAGGGGAGGGGAGAAACCAAAGTTTTCTTATTGCTAATCACTTGTGTTTGATGGGGACAATTTATTGCTCTTTTGTTGCTAATCACCTACGTTTGAGGGGGACAATTAGTGAAAGGAAAGGAGGCCATGAGGAGATCCTCCCGGGAGGAGCTATCCCCCTCATCTGCCCCCGTTCGTTCCTGGGCCCAAGGAGAGAGCCGTAGGGCCACCGCCACCCGGGAGCAGCTCTCCGCCTGACCCTCCCGCAGCAGCCAGCCCGCCATCTCCGGAGGGGCAGCCCGTCTAGGAACCGTACAGTCTCCCCCTCCTCCAACCCTGGTCTTCTTGCTCCTCCTCCTGCTCGGGGCTTCGTCCAGCTGAGGCCAAGCTGCTGCAGGCAGCTGCAGAGCGCCCGGAGTCCCGCAGGCGCCCGGGAGCCCAAAGCGACTGAAGAAGCGCTCGGCTTCTTGAGTCCGGGCCTCCTCCTCCCCGCCCTCCTCCTCCTCCTCCTCCTCCTGTGGCTCCGCGGCGCTGTTCCCGACCTCCTCCTCCTGCGCAAGGCCACCGGACTGTCCCGCCAGCCTCCGGACGCTCCGGATTCCCCTTCCCTGCCGCCTCCTCTTCCTCCCCGGGAAAAGCGGGGTCGCGTTTCCCAGCTGTAACCGATCCGATTCCCTGGGAACCCGCTCTCTCCTGAGCGACCGGGCGCTTTTCTGCCGAGAGAGAGAGAGAGGCGATGCTCCAACAGCCTCCTTCCCCTTCTCTGTCTCCCTCTCCTCCTTTCAAAGGACCCTGGCGACCACCCCGCCCCTTTCTTCCAGGAGGAAACTGCTGACGACGAGAGCTGTCTGGTGATTCTCCGACCCAGAGGAAAAGAGAGAGCAAGAATCGGGACTGGGGAGGGGGGTCCAGACTCCAGGAACTGGGGGGGTAGGCGCCAGGAGGCCGGCAGGCAAAACCAGGCCCCCCTCGTTGTTCAATTTGGCCGGGCCCGTGACGTGACTCCCAGTAGTACCGCCCTATCGGCGGCCCTGAGTCTGCAAAGGAGAAGGCTGAGAGGAGACTAGATAGCTTTCTACAAATATCTGAAGGGCTGTCACAGAGCAGGGGGATCAGTATTGTTATCATTAGCACATGGAAGGACTAGAAACAATGGAATGAAACTGCAAGGAAGTAGATTTAGATTCAATATCAGAAAAAACTTTCTAATGGTAAGGGTGATAAATCAGTGGAACAGTTTGCCACAAGAGGTGGTGAGCTCACCTTCACTGGAAGTCTTCAAACAGAGACTGGACAGTCATCTTTCTGGGATGGTTTAGTGAATCCTGCATTGAGCAGGGCTTGGACTCAATGACCCTGGAGGTCCCTTCCAACTCTATGATTCTATGATTCTATCCTATGACTATCTTTAAGGGTTGTACCTTTTGATTCTTAATGAATGTATCCTGTCCTTTTATGCACACGCAGAGCATATGGATCAAAGACAAATTCCTTGTGTGTCCAATCACACTTGGCCAATAAAAGAAATTATATTCTATTCCATTCCATTATTCTTCAACTTGTTCCTTCATACCCAGCCTGCTTCTTATGGAGACTCCAAACATTAGCTAACAGAAAAGCTGAACATTATTGTAGGAACCAGTTTCACATCTGCTCATAATTCTTCCTAATGGCTTAATATAGATAATAAACAACAACAATGCAATATGTCCCACCTTCAATTCCTTAGGAGGTGAACAAAGGTACATCCCAATTGTTTCTAATAGCATATCCCAAAAGGTAAGAGCAGAACCACTAGAAAGCAATTGCAATAGCACTTAGATTATATACAGCTTAATAGCACATTAGAGACTTGGTGGCGCAGTGGTTAGAATGCAGTACTGCATGATAACTCATTGCACACTGCCAGTTCGATCCTGACCAGCTCAAAGCCTTCCATCCTTCCATGATTGGTAAAATGAAGAGCCAGTTTGTTGGGGGCAATGCACTGACTCTATAAACCGCTTAGAGAGAGCTGTAAAGCACTATAAACTGGTATATAAGTCTAAGTGCTACTGCTATTTACAGCCCTCTCTAAGTGGTTTACAAATGTCAGCAAATTGCTCCAACAATCTGTTTTTTCTGAAATTTTACCAATCTCAGAAGGATGGAAGGCTCAGTCAACCTTGAGCCAGTCAGGATCGAACTCCTGGCTGTGGGCAATGTTAGCCTGCAATGCTGCATTCTAACTCTGTGCCATGGCTCTTTTAATAATATGGGGAAAGCATACCCTAAACTTCAGATTATTCAAGCACATCATGATATCATGGTCAATAATATTCAAAGCTTCTGAGTGATCCAGCAATAGAAAATAAAGACAATCGGTGCTGTCTCCTGAATTTAAATCCAGTCACATGATAGATTATATGGATCTCCAGGGATGCTTTCACTTTCTTCTACCAACATTTACCTCTTCCTTTCTTCTAAAATTTCAGTGCTATCAGCGGTTTTCTCTGTTGAATGACATGCGAAGAATAACCTCTACTCAGAAACTTTGTTCAGGAATTGTGCTGCTGTCAAGGTATAGCCTCTACTTATTCCTGATAGAAGAAGCTGTTGGCCCATGCCATTCCTTGAAATATAAGCAATTTAATTTTACTCAGCAGATGTCTTTTACCAGAACGGGGTTTGAAAGCTACGGATCATAAGAATGAAGAGAGAATAGGAGTCTGGATTTATTCCTCTTCTCTGCACATTTTTTTCCGTACCTTCTGCTTCATAGGTGAACAAAATAATCATATTTAAAGTACTGCACATGTGGTTATCCCACTCATCAAGCTTTATCCCCAAGTAGCCTGTTTCATATGTCACATTTCACATAACAAATGTTTTCTTGTATTGACAATGCACTGTGGGAAGCTTCAGTTTAATGCAATCTCTTTCCTATTCTTCTTGCTTAAAAAGTGGGAAGGCTAACTGAAATTTCTCCTTCCTACTTGTACAATGATTTTAGTTTGCAATGTGCTGTAAAGCACTGTGAAGTGAGATATAAGTGCTATTGCTGTTTGCGCAACTCACCATTGCTTAACAATTAAGAATGGGAGTCAACAATAGTTCCATTGAAATGGAAAACTGGTTAATTTTAAACCATGAACTGAAGCTTATCCCCAAGTAAAAGATAGTTTGTAAGCTAAGTTATTTCAATATATGTATGTTCAATTATTATTTTGACTCCATGTTACAAGTAGTCTCGAGTTACAAATATTTGTTTAGAGACTGCTTGAACGGCACTGAAAAATATGACATAACTGTTATCACACCACCATTGCAGCAGTCTTCCCATGGTTACGTGATCAAAATTCGGGCACTTGGCAACTGATATATATTTACGACAGCTACATTGTCCCTGGTTCATGTGATCATCATCTGTAACCTTCCCATCTGACTTCTGACAAACAAAGTCAATGGGGGAACCTACATTTGCTTAATGACCTCATGATTCATTTAGTTGAAGTGATTCACTTAACAACTGTGGCAAAAATGTTGTAAAATGGGTCAAAATTCACTTAACAACTGTACTCCAGGGACTAGCTATGGGTGTATTATTTGGAACCGTGACAACTGTCTTGCTTCGTAAACTACTCAAGACTCATTTATACCACCAGGCATGGGGGAGTTGAGATAGCCTTTCCCCCTAGGCTATTACAAGTTATGCATGGTATGTTTGTGTGTATGTTTGGTTTTATAATAGGAGTTTTAGTTGTTTTTTATTATTGGATTGTACATGTTGTTTTTATTATTGTTGTTAGCCGCCCCGAGTCTATGGAGAGGGGCGACATACAAATCCAATAAATTATTATTAAATTATTATTAGGAACAGAAACTTTGTTGCCAATTGTGTTTGTAAATTGAGGACTACCTATTTTTGAATCACACAATAGTGAAAGAGGCTGTCAAACTGCTTCCTCATAGTACTTATTATACAAATTTGTGTTAAAAAGTAATATATTGAAAATGTGAGAATTAACGATTCACAATTTTATTGATTAGAAACATTTGTTATTATTTCTTTCTTTGCTTCTGCTTAAGAAACATTCCATTTGTTCTTCAGACTAAAAATTCCCAAAGCAGGGAGGATCACTCCCAAGAGTATTAAGAAATTTACCAAGGATTCAGAAATATTTCGAAAACAGCTTATCAGGCTTGCTCTGGCAAAGTAGGAATATTATCAAAACCTGTTCCCAGTTTGCCTCAGACTAGCTGTGTGCATCCTGGTGGCTTCTAGAAGCAAAACAGGAACAGTCAAAACAGCGTGTGCGCATGTGCACGGAAGGAGGGAGGGAGGGAGAGAAAGAGAAGAGAAAAGAAGAAAAGAGAGGCGGGGAAGGAGGGGGGGGAGAAGGGCTTATGGAAGCAAAATGGGAAGCCAAGCCCAGAATCAGTTTTGAGAAATGGCTAATGACATTATTGAAACTGGGCAGGTGGCTCCTTGCTGGCTGATGATTTTACCTGTTGCGTGTGGTAGTGTATCTGAAGTCTTTTGAGTGTCTGTCAAAATGCATTTGTTAAAGGCAGTTCAGCATTTTTATCCATTTTCAATGCACATCCTTTGAAAACTGAAAAAAGATTTTCAGAGAAAATACTATGGAAAGAGCTTTTAAAGGTAAATCTGAATTAAGGAAGTACAATGAAATTTATGTAATTTTCAGTAAGTTGATTTATACAATCCTAACTCTAATAAAAGGGACATGGCTCAGTGGCTAAAAAACTGAGATTGTCTATTGAAAGGTCAGTAGTTCAGCTGTTTGAATCCCTAGGGCCATGTAACAGAGTGAGCTTCCGTTACTTATCCCAGCTTCTGCCAAACTAGTAGTTCGAAAGCAGGTAAAAAATGCAAGTAGAAAAATAGGGACCACCTTTGGTGGGAAGGTAAAAGCGTTTTGAGCACCTTTGGCATTTAGTCATGCCAGCCACATGACAATGGAGATTTCTTCGGACAGCCCTGATTCTTTGGATTTAAAACAGACATGAACATCACCCCCTAGAGTCAGGAATTATTAGCAAATATGTGCGAGGGGAACCTTTACCTTTAACCCTAATGAAATAATTACTTTTGTTCATGAGTTAGGCTACACACAAATTCTTTTATTGTTATTATGGATATTATGGATCACTGTTTCATAATGCTTGAGAACCTGCCTTAGGTAAAATCTTGGCATACCAGTATTAAGAACTTCATTATATTTATTATCAAGAGCGCTGGTGAAACTACATTTGGAGTACTGTGTTCAGTTCTGGAGACCTCACCTACAAAAAGATATTGACAAAATTGAACGGGTCCAAAGACGGGCTACAAGAATGGTGGAAGGTCTTAAGTATAAAACGTATCAGGAAAGACTTAATGAACTCAATCTGTATAGTCTGGAGGACAGAAGGAAAAGGGGGGACATGATCGAAACATTTAAATATGTTAAAGGGCTAAATAAGGTTCAGGAGGGAAGTGTTTTTAATAGGAAAGTGAACACAAGAACAAGGGGACACAATCTGAATTTAGTTGGGGGAAAGATCAAAGGCAACATGAGAAAATATTATTTTACTGAAAGAGTAGTAGATCCTTGGAACAAACTTCCAGCAGACGTGGTTGGTAAATCCACAGTAACTGAATTTAAACATGCCTGGGATAAACATATATCCATTGTAAGATAAAATACAGGAAATAGTATAAGGGCAGACTAGATGGACCATGAGGCCTTTTTCTGCCGTCAATCTTCTATGTTTCTATGTTAAAGTACAGAATATTTTTACTTCCTTCCTATTTTAAATGTTACTAGTATCTCTTATAGTACTTATAGTATAATCTTTAACAGAATTCACTTCTACTATATTCAGAGGTGAATCTCGTGATTTCAGTTATACTGCATTCCTCTATTTTCTAAAAGAATTTCCCAAAGCTCTTATCACAGAATGCACAGAAAAACACCTTGGTGCTTTCCAGATGTTTAGATTGTAACAACTGTAGGAGACAAATCTATAAAACCAATGTTTTTGTCCAGATGTTTAGATTGTAACAATTACAGGAGACAAACCTATATTACCAATGGTTGGAAATTATGGAAGCTGTCTCCAAAACTTCTGAACAAGCTTGACTTGTCCTGATTTTGCAAGTCTCCTTCTCCCACTTGTACAGATGGAGAAAGAGAACTGGATGAGATTCATCCTCATAATCCTCCTGAGTGGACTGCATAAATCTCTGCTATCCTGCCATGTTCTGCTGTCAAAATGTTGACAGCAGTTAATGACAAAAAGGAGGAGGGCTGGGGATGGTTTATAAGTTGCGCAATGTGCCAAATTCAGAATGGGATGTAGAGCTGCTGAAAGGAAACCCTAGTTCAGATCCTTACTCAGCCACACATCTTACTCGATGACCTTTGACCTAGTCAAAATCTTACTAGGACAGAGTTTCACTGAGGACAAAAGTAAGGACTCAGTAAGTAAGGACCAATGTAAGGACTACATTGCAATAAAGCAATAAATTGAATGTGTTTCTTTTTTTAAAAAAAAATCTACTTGGATTATAACAAAAAGACCATTTTTAAAAAAGATATAATATAAATACTATTTATGGTATTATTAAAAACTCAGGCTTCAGCTCTGTGGCAGTGAAATCAATGGAAGTTAAATGTGAATAAATGAGTGCAATAGCTTAGGGGTACATTTTGGCACTCTAGAAGGATTGGCTCAATACCCTAAAGTCATTTTGTAAAAACAGCAGTAACATATTCAGTCTACATAAAAAGAAACTTTGGGACAAAACAAGTGGGTTTTTTTGTCTGCACAAAGTGTTATTTTAACAACAAAATAATGTAACAGAAAATTGTATTATTTAATATAGCAGTTAACTACTTGGAATGTTGTCTGAACCTGTCACTTTCCTTGGGTTTGTCGTTATGACTGACATTTTTTGATACTGAGTAAGAAACAATATGGATATTTAATATTACAGAATTCACCTCAAGCAAAACGGAAATACTATTTTTATCAGGAGCCTGAAGTGCTACGGTGGTTTCACCTGTCTGTCATACTATGAAATGAAGACATTAGGACAATCTTTAATGATTCCAACTAGGTTGGCTTTAACAGATTTAAAAATTTCATGAAGCACAGTGACATATCTTTTCTGTTTTCCCACTTAAATGTTGACTAAAAATCTATGTTTTAAATCTGTTACACCACTCTTTTTTTTAAAAGTATCCATCTGTGCATCTCTATTCGCCATAGTTCCGCAATCTTTTGGCTAACTAACAGACCCATATGTTGCCTTCAGATATTTCTAATCAATGTTCCCAATGTTTGTACTTTATTGTTTGCTTGTTTGCTTATTGTTTTTAAAGGGGTGGGGGAGAAAAACAGGAAAATCATAGGGCTAAATAAGCTATAAAGTGTATCCACACACACAGTTAGACTGTCTTTACTGCATCTGAAGACATTATGATTCTGCTGCGACAAACAACATTTGTCTTCATTTTGTCTGACTGTCCTCATGCGTTATTATTAGTGGCTGTCAGACTACAGCAGGAAAAAAATAGCATCACTTGACAAAAGAAGTTGAATGCATAAATGCTATAACTACACATCTGAAGCTGGGGAAAGCATGTGTTTTAAGAGGAGAAATATTGGAAAAACTATCCTATTTATAAGAGAACTGTAGAAGAAAAATAATGATTAAAAGGATTCTTCTCAATTGTTTGTACATCTAAATTCAGAATTAATGATTAATAAAACATGCTCGGCATATTTCTTTGCAAATTCACTCAGATCTTATTACGAGGTGAATATACTTAAGATTGCAAGCTTTAGGGGGGGAAAAACCTATTTGACAGATGTTATTTTTTTCATGTCAACTCTGTTTAAATGCAACTAAGTATTCATATGGAACAATTGCTTCCATTCATTGTATTTCTGATAGCCCTGATAAATACAAATATTATATGAAGTACTCTGTTGGAATATAGAAAATGATTCAGGCCTTTTGTATTTCATACATGCTCCCTACTATCACTCTATATTACAACATTCCAGGATATTTATTTATCTATGTAAACAAACGAGAACATCACTCATTGAAACTAGAGCTACCCAACCTTTTTGGCTGGAGGTCATATTTAATGTTTTAAGAGCATGGTATGTGCTGTTTTTGTTTTTATTTAAAAAAGCTACCATAAGTAAAAGTGAGACTTATTACTCACAAAATGATTGCTCATGGTTTTAAGACAACACACATATTAGGTGTTGTGGTTAGCTCTGGCCCTGCTCCTGCCCCAAGGACTGTGGATGTGGGGGAGACATCCACATGCTGCAGGCCTGTTTTACCCCCCCCCTTCCCCGTGGAATCTGCTGATGAAGGCTCCTCTGACCAAGAAGACATGAGTGACAGGGAGGAGGAGAGTGGGGCAGACAGCTCAGAAGAAGATCAATTATCTAGCTCCTCCTTGGATACAGAACAAGAGTTAATGATACAGCCACGCATGCGGAGAGCGATGCATAGGCAACAACAACTGAGAGATTATTATCAAAGAAAATGAGGCCACCTGTGGTTGGGTGGGGCTGTAGTAATTAGTGAGGCTGCTATAAATAGCAGCCTGTGGGTTTGGCCATTGTGGCCAAACCTACACATCTGCTCGTTGTGTTTCGTGACTGCTTTATTGACTTGGACCTTTTGTGTGCTGATTTTTCCCCGCTTTGAAACTAAACCAGGGCAAAGTGTGTTTCACTTTGTGAAAAACGAAGGACTGTGAATTGCCTCACAGCTGCAAGCTAAGTATCACAGAACTGATAAGGGACTTGTACAAATTACCAGTTTGTTTGGAGACAAGTGCTCTTTTCTATCCCAAAAGAGGGCTTGGTTTAAGTGAATTTTCATTGTAAAGAACATTGTTTTGAATTTTCAAATGTGTGTGTGTCTGAAATTGTATCTGTGCATTTTTGGGAGGATTCTACCAGAGAGCTCGACAGAACATTAGGGAAACCACCACCTGCTGAAAATCCATTCCCCCCCCCCTCTCCCTCTCTCTTGGGCAGCTCATACATTTTTCTGGAACTGTTCTTGGCATAGCACAGTGCTTCTCAATTATTTTCTGTTATTCCTCCCCCCCCCAGAAAAAAGGAAACATTTCACGCATCTCCCCCCCCCCAACTCTCCAATCTGGGCACCAATGGGATTTTAGTGCTAATATTTATTATTTTACTTATTATAAGCTACAAGCAAACTATTGGCTGGGAAAGGCTGCTCTATCCACTTACCTCGGAGTAAGTCGCACTGAATTCAGTGGAACCTGTTTTCGGTTAGACAGGTATAGGTTACTGTGGTTAGGGCCCTCTTTTGATACAGAGCCCGGCCAGCTTAATCAAGCCGATGTTTTGGGGTCGCTGGACTGGCCCATAAGCGCTGCCTCTGCCAGGCACTCTCATTGAATAGTGTGGAAGGAGGCTTTAGTGTGCTGTTTGAAGCTTTCACCCAGCTGCAGAAGATGCTCCCCCTTGTCCAGCAGCAGGTTTGTCATGCTGTTCATGGCTACTGTGATATCCGCCAAGAACAAGACGAACCCACGCAGCTGCCCCTCCCTGCCTGGCTGCCTTCTCTTCCAGCTCGGAGCAGCGTGCAACTGGGAAAACAATCCCCGTCTAGGGGAATTGATCAAGAGGGACTACGCATGTTCCCTGGTCTCTCTCTCTCTCTCTCTCTCTCACACACACACACACACTATTTGAGAAGCACTGGTAAAGCAAGATTCTACTAAAACTTTGCTGTGAAGTTTACTAGGATCCTACTGTAAAGAACAAAGAAATAAGGCATAGTGAACAGTTAAATAAGAGAGGGCATATAGTCGTCTTTGATTTGGTAAGACCATACTGTATTTAGACCACTGCATCCAGTTTGGGTCACCGCTATGTGAAAAGAAAAAGTTGAGACTCTAGAAAGAGTGCAGAGGTTGTTGGAATTGGGCATGTTTAGTTTAATGAAAAGGGGGGAAACAGGGGTGAGATGACAGAAGTGTTCCAATATCTAAGGGGCTACCATAAAGAAGAGGGAGTCAACTTATTCTACAAAGTACCTGAAAGAAAAACAAGAAGCAATGGATGGAAACTAATCCAGGAGAAAAGCAACATAACATTAAGGATAAATTTCCTGACAGAACAATTAATGACTTGCCTCCAGAAGCATTTATTTGAAATGGTATAGGGCAGTGATGCCAAACCTTTTTTTCCTCAGGTGCTGAAAGAGCATGGGCGCGTGCTATCGCAGATGTGCAAGTGCCCAAACCCATAATTCAATGCCTAGGGAGGGCGATAACAGCTTCCCCCGGCTCTTGGAGGCCCTCTGGAGGCTGGAAATGGCCTGTTTCCCAACACTGGTGGGCCCAGTAGAGTCATGTTTTGCTCTCCCCAGGCCCCAAAGGCTCCCCTAGAGTCAGGGGAGGGTAAACATTCATTCATTCATTCATTCATTCATTCATTCATTCATTCATTCATTTATTGGATTTGTATGCCGACCCTCTCCGCAGACTCGGAGCAGCTAACAACAATAAAAAAACAGCATATAATAATAATCCAATACTAAAAACAGTTAAAAACCCATTATTATAAAAACCAAACATATATACAGATATACCATGCATAAAATTGTAAAGGCCTAGGGGGAAAGAGTATCTCAATTCCCCCATGCCTGGCGGCAGAGGTGGGTTTTAAGCAGCTTACAAAAGGCAAGGAGTGTGGGGGCAATTCTAATCTCTGGGGGGAGTTGGTTCCAGAGGGCCGGGGCCGCCACAGAGAAGGCTCTTCCCCTGGGTCCCGCCAAGCGACATTGTTTAGTTGACGGGACCCGGAGAAGACCCACTCTGTGGGACCTAACTGGTCGCTGGAATTCGTTCAGCAGAAGGCGGTCCCTGAGATAATCTGGTCCGGTACCTTCCCCATCCCCCCGGAGGCTCTCTGAAAGCAAAAAATGCCCTCCCAGAGCCTCTGTGTGAGCCAAAAATCAGCTGACCGGCACAAACATGCATGTTGGAGCTGAGCTAGGGCAAAGGCTCAAGTGCCAGTAGATATGGCTCCACGTGCCATCTGTGGCACCCGTGCCATAGGTTCGCGATCACTGGTATAGGGTTTCCTGCCTGAGCAGGGGGTTGGACCAAAAGACCTCAAAGATCCCTTCCAATTTTGTTATTCTGACTTACAGTCATTCATTTAGTGACTGTTTGAAGTTACAACAGCACTTTAAAAATGACTTAGTATTATTTTTCACATTTATGACTGTTGTAGCAAACCCTTGGTCAAATAATCAAAATTACTTAGCAACAGCAATTTTGAGTACTACTTGTAGTCCACAGTTGCCATAATGTAAGGGGAAAGAAAGTCCAAAGGCTAAAGTTTTGTACTTTCAGATTTGCAAGATTCTGTTAATGTGATTAGAATGCAATATTGTGGGTTAATTCTGCCAACTGACAGCAGTTTAATTCTCACCGGCTCCTGAGTTCGGTAAAATGAGGACACAGATTTTGGGGCAATATGCTGACTCTGTAAACCACTTAGAGAGGGCTGTAAAGTGGGTGAAGCAGTATATAAATCTAAGTATTGTTGCTATTGCTACACCACCACCCCCATGTATTCCACAGGACTTTTTCCAAAGAGCGGCACAACCCTAGTAACTGAACTTTGGGGGTGATGACATTTGAGGCACAGAAACAAGCAGAGTCTGTTTTGTCCATTTAGTTTTGTAGATTTTTTACTTTTTGAGCAGCATTGTTCATTCATTCATTCATTCATTCATTCATTCATTCATTTATTTATTGGATTTGTATGCCGCCCCTCTCTGTAGACTTGGGGCGGCTAACAACAGTGGTAAAAACAGCATGCAACAATCCATTACTAAAACAGCTAAAAACCCTTATTTTAAAAACCAATCATACATACAAACATACCATACATAAATTGTAGAAGCCTAGGGGGAAAGAATATCTCAGTTCCCCCATGCCTGACGACAAAGGTGGGTTTTAAGGAGCTTACGAAAGGCAAGAAGGGTGGGGGCTATTCTAATCTCTGGGGGGAGTTGGTTCCAGAGGGCGGGGGCCGACACAGAGAAGTCTCTTCCCCTGGGTCCCGCCAAACGATATTGTTTAGTTGACGGGACCCGGAGAAGGCCCACTCTGTGGGACCTAGCTGGTCGCTGGGATTCGTGCGGCAGACGGCGGTCCCAGAGATAATCTGGTCCGGTGCCATGAAGAGCTTTATAGGTAATAACCAATACTTTGAATTGTGACCGGAAACTGATTGACAACCAATGCAGACTGCGGAGTGTTGGTGTAACATGGACATATTTAGGGAAGCCCATGATTGCTCTTGCAGCTGCATTCTCCACGATCTGAAGTTTCCGAACACTTTTCAGAGGTAGCCCCATGTAGAGAGCATAGTTATTAGTTCATGAAAAAAATTAGAGGTTTTAGGTTCTTGAGAAAATATGGATTTTTTGCATACTTTGCCTACTTTTCTCTCTACTGAGCCAAGTGCTGTCTCCAGGGGTAAGGCAGTAGGATATAAAGTAAATGTAGCAGGCTTAGAGCTGGGCTGGATTTTCACAGCTGAAAATGACATTGGGAGGACATTGAAGCGGTCCCTTAAAAATAAAATCTTTTCCTTATGATGTGCAGCCTTTTGCAGATGCATTCCCTGCAAATGACATTTGCCATTTCAGACAAGACAAATATATTCACCATCTTTGAAGCTACCCCCAAACCTTGTCAAAATTGGGACATATGAAAATCTCCTGATAACTCTTACGAAAGCTAAGCTACAGTTTTCCTTTTTCCTGGTCAAAAAGAAGATATTTTACCAGTTTTCTTGGCTTGTTTTCAAAATAAACATAGAAGTAATAAATCAGAACATTACCAGGAGAGCTTTGATGTTTACCCTCCATCATATAGTTGGCCTGAGGCTATTTGAATGGATTCATTCTTCTTTAGGACTCTTCCAGTTAATGATCCCTTGCTTATTACAATGTTCAATGTGCAGTTATTTCTATGGATGGTATTTCCATAGCTGGTTCCATCCAGATGTGTTAGATTCCAAGTATGATCTAGTTCAGGGTTATGGGAGTTGAAAACCAACACATCTGGAGAACATCAAGTGGAGAAAGGCTAATATATTTCTGGGTCCCTTACATGATGCTGTAATCTAACAGACTCCCTGACAAATTGACTTGTTATATTGTTTAGAGCATATATTCCAATTTTTAAAATATGGGAATAAGTCACCCTGCAAACTAAAGGCAACCACCTTCACCACCAGTCTTTTCCCTCCCAAAACATTATGAGGCCTCCAGAGGCAGTATTTTGTAAGAGATTTTGTGAAACTGCCAATATATGTTCTCAAAATCTCAAATGTGTCCACTAGACAGAAAAGATTGAACACATGTGACTACTTATTTAATTTTACACCCTGCTTATTCTTGATTATCCACAATGGGCAAGTTTGAAAAAGAAGACACAATGGGTAATATCAGTCAGAAACAAATATAAATCAAGAATAATATAATACCACCCAATTAATCATATTATAACATTGTATAAAATAATGGAATTAGAAAAACAGATCACATTTTTAGATATCCAACTTCCTAGCTATAGCCTAGAATTTTATGTATTTCTAAGCCATGAAGTCAAGGATTTTAGACAAGACCACACAAATACAGGCTTATACATTGCCTCTTCCATATCCATTTATCATATCCAATTGCTTCTGAAATAATATAGACTGTATATTTTCCTGGCTTCCTCTTTTATGGTTGTGAATATGATATAAGCTGCATGGAATGTTATTTATTTAAAGAGTTTTATGGCTCAACAGAAATCTCACAGAACTGAGAGCAGACAGTACCTTTACTCTGTTAAATGCATCTAATCAGATACAAACCTGACAATATCTTAGAGAAATTTCTACTGGCATCTATTTTAATTTTATTCCATTTGTAAAAATATCTGCAAGTGTGTTACTGATAAAGAGATATCAATGGGTAGACACTTTCACCTATATTTCCTGGCACAGACAAACTGTTTTGATTAATCTGTACCCAGTTGTTGAAATTCATGATTAATGGTTCAAAACTAAAATAAAGTCACTTTAGTCTTGAATCAGGAATTTACAAATTAAGAAATTACAAATCTATTACTTGAAATAAAACTGCAGGAACTGCCAAGCTGAAAATATACAACTGATCTATTAAATGTTTTTTCCCCTGTTGGTTTGATATTCCTACCATATAATTTCACCAAGCCTTTGCACAATTGTTTGGCTAGAATGCATATAACTGGGTTTGTTTGTTTTTTTGAATATGCAAAAAAGCACTGAAAATGTAAAGTGCACAGCATGGTATTCAATTTATGGGGGATTGCTCTGTTGGTTTACTGAAGCTGTTTACCCTTAAAAAAATGCGATGAGACTTACAGTGATCTGGAACTCCCTGCTGGAAAAACATTCAGTTTAGAAGAAACCTGGAAGGAGATTACTGGAGAATCTATTCATGGTCATGGTCAAATGCCTTCAATAGATGGGGGAAGGATCAGATATCCTGACTTCATAATCATATAAACAATAGTGGTCCCTAAAATCTACATTGTTTTTGTTATCAACTGCATATGCAAATGTAGAAGTGCTGCCCATGATTTAGCTCTTTCATCAGCAAAGAAATATTAAATAGGAATTTTGATTTCAGAAATGTTCTTACATTACTTTCTTCTTTCAATTCCCTTTTTAAAAAGATATATTTATGGGTCACGACTATAACAATAATGGAATTATATATTTAGTTATAATTAAAAATTGCAAGCTAGTCAGAGTCACTACCGGTAGGGACAGTGAAATGGACAAATAATAAAAATGATGATGATGATTATATGATGATGATGAAAATAAATGTGTCAAATGTTTCAAAGATTCATATTAAACTGGCATGATATATGGGACTGTAGGGAAGTAGAACTGAAAAAAACTCATTTATTAAACAAAAAAATCCATGTCCCCTTGCTTTGGCTACTGCTTCTCAAACCAATAAATGATTAAAACTACAACTGAAACAGCCAGCAAGACAACTAACACACTGTGTGCTGTGAGTTAATTTAATTTAATTTATTTTACTTTTAAGCTGCCCAACTCCTTGCGGACTCTACAATCATAAATCAAATAATACAGTACAAATAAGCAGTAATAAACAACATAGTAAAATAGCAATAATGTAAAACAATTTAAAAGAATTCCAAAATACAACACTAATTCAACAAACAGTCATATCTCGTAGGCTGGGCTAGTTGTTCAGCGGTGTCCAGGCCTGCTGGCAGAGCCATGTTTTCACAACCTTTCGGAAGGCCAGGAAGGTGGGGGCAATATAAGTCTCTGGGGATAGTTGGTTCCACAGAGCTGGAGGCGCCACAGAATGGCCCCACCAATCGGCACTGCTTGGCCCCACCAGACCTAGAGAAAGCTGGCCCTGTGGCTTCTACTCGTTCTCTGAGAGTTATGAGGCAGAAGACGGTCCCATAGTCTGGTCTGATGCCATGTAGGCATTATTTATAGGTAATAACCAACACCTTTTCCCTGGTGCCTTTTCCCTGATGAAAGATTCTCTGATTCAGTAGAGATTCCATAAGAAAGTAGGGGGGGGAAGGATTTTTTTAAAAAAATCTCCCTGATTCCACGTCCTTCATGGCATCGGACCAGAATATCTCCGGGACCCCTTCTGCCGCACAAATCCCAACGACCGGTTAGGTCCCACAGAGTTGGCCTTCTCCAGGTCCCGTCGACTAAACAATGCCGTTTGGCGGGACCCAGAAGAAGAGCCTTCTCTGTGGTGGCCCAGACCCTCTGGAACCAGCCCCCCCCCCAGAGATCAGAACTGCCTCCACCCTCCTTGCCTTTCGTAAAGTTCTTAAGACCCATCTCTGCCGTCAGGCATGGGGGAACTGAGACATCTCCCCCGGGCCTATACAGTTTATACATGGTATGTTTGTGTTTATGCTTGCTTTTAATAATGGGGGTTTTAGTGTTTTTTAAATTATTAGATTTGTTCTTACATTGTCTTTGTTAGTGATGTGAGCCACCCCGAGTCTATGGAGAGGGGCGGCATACAAATCTAATAAATAATAATAATAATAATCCTCTACACTACCTATTTTTGGGGGATCTTTTGTCTTCAGGAGAAAGAAAAATAAATGTTATCAAGTACAGAATACAGAATAACAGAGTTGGAAGGGACCTTGCAGGTCATCTAGCCCAACCCCCCAACCACACACACACTCAAGCAGGAGTCCCTACACGATTTCCAACATTTTTTTTTCTTTTTTTATTAGTATGATTGTCAAATGAATGGTTAATGGAAGTTTTTTAAAGTAGAATTTTTAGGATTGTTTTTTAATGCATTATTAATTGGATTGTTTATTATTGTTTCTTGTATATGCTGTGAGCCACCCCGAGTCCTCGGAGAGGGGCGGCATACAAATCCAATTAAATAAATAAATAAATGGCAGTCCAATTTTCTCTTGAAAGTCCCAATTGTTGGAGCTCTCACAACCTCTGAAGGCAAGCTGTTCAATGGGTGATCACTCTCACTGTCAGAAATTTTCTAATCTTGGACCAGGTAAGGGAACAAGAATTATACCAATAGTATCAATATTAACCTTAGGATAAATGTAGATTCCTGGAAACCACAAGAAAAATCCCAAACATTATTTGTAGTGAATTTATTAAGATGCAGTCTGTTTGAATGATTTGGTTCTATCTCTTGAACTCTCCTCTCCTTTCCCTTACTTTCCTAGTCTCCCCAACATCTCTCACTTCAATGATAGAAAGCTTACCAAATTCAAGAGATTTCTACTTATATTTTCACAATAGCCAGAAGAAGCTCTGTTTGGTGACAAAAAAACAAAACAGTGCTTCCTCCCACTGGACCTCTTTTAGAGCAGATTTGACTGCAGTTAAAGGGCAATTATGCTCCTGAGAACTTGTTGGAGAATTTCTCCATTCCCTGTAGAAACGCAGAGAAAGTATCCATTATTCATTCAATTTCTCTATTCCCAAAGTTGATAAAGGTGAAAGAACACTGGGGCCCAGTACGAGAAGTCCTCAACTATTACATTCATTAAGCCCACGGTTCTTAAAAACTCTAGTACAGTGATCCCTCGATTAGCACGGTCTCGATTAGCGCGAAACGCTGCAACGCGGTTTTTCAAAAAATATTAATTAAAAAAATAAAATATTAAAAAATAAAAAATAAGTCCACGCTAGTTCTCTCTCTCTTTCTCTCCCTGTTGCCGGCGTGGTATATGAGAGAGAAAGAGAGAGGCAGAGGTTGGGCGCATTACCGGGAGGTGGAGGCGGCGTGGGGACGCTGGGTGCCGGGGACACCGAGGAGGGGGTGGACGTCAACTGCGGGCGGGAGGAAAGCGAATGCCACGGGGCTGGGCTCGGCTCCCCCCTCGGCTCCCCCCCTTACCAGCCCCGCCGCGGAAGGCTCCATTCTGTTCCCTGAATGGAGACCGCCGGCCGCTCAATCGGGCCGGCAGGGAACAGAATGGAGCCTTCCGCGGCGGGGCTGGTAAGGGGGGGAGCCGAGGGGGGAGCCGAGCCCAGCCCCGTGGCATTCGCTTTCCTCCTGCCCGCAGCCGACTGATCGTGGGCTCCTTCGCAACCTCGGAGAGCTTCCTGGTTTTCGTGAGCTTTCATGCCCTGGAAGCTCTCCGAGGTTGCGAAGGAGCCCACGATCAGTCTCGGCTGCGGGTGGGAGGAAGGCGAATCCCCCGTGGGCTCCGTTACATCTTCCGCTGCCAGCCAGGCCATGCTGGCGGCAGCGGAACAATCGCTGGCTGTCAACTTTTCTTTTTAAAACTGGGCAGGAGCTGACTTGCCTCCCCAGTGCTAAAAAGAAAAGTTGACAGCCAGCGCTGCGACTGACGGAATGCTGAGCCTCCCGTTCTCCCCCCCCCCCACCTCGCCCCTTCCGGTTTCGGCGTTCGGCAACGGAGTCCGGCGCTGGGGCCATGCGGGGCCGCTCATCCAGGGGGGCGTGGACTGGCAAGCGGCAAGTGATCTGGCGGGAAGACCAAGGGAAGGTTCCTTCAGCCGCCCAACACCTGATCCGCTCCGCAGCGCGGCAACGGGGAAACCCCATCTTCGGCTCCTCGCTGCTTCCGCGCTGCGGAGCAGATCAGCTGTTGGGCGGCTGAAGGAACCTTCCCTTGGTCTTCCCCGCCGCCCACACGCAAACTCCACCATCTGCGCATGTGCGGCCATGAAAAAAATGGCGCACATGCGCAGATGGTGTTTTTACTTCCGCATCCAGTATAACGCGGAAATCGGTTAGCGCGGGAGGTCTTGGAACGTAACCCCCGCGCTAACCGAGGGATCACTGTACTCCTATTGAGAGAAATGAAGGACAGATTCAATTGAATCTCTCCCAAGTTAATCTGTTGCAAAAAACAAAAAGACGTGAAGATTAACAAACCAATTGTCTCTTAAGACTGTTATGTTATAAATAACAAAATTCCCTTTAAAATATATTTTGGAATTAGTTTCTCATTCCAGTATTCCATTTGGTTAGTTAATATTTGATTTAGGATAAAAATGGTCATGTCTGTATAAGATGAATATCCATTTTCTAGTTAATGCTGCAGTACAATTTACCCATAAAGGGCCTAAAAAGTATATTGAAGTTATATTATATTTTTGACTTTTTTTTCTGCAGTAGATGTCTTAAAATCAGTGGTTCTCAACCTGGGGGTCGGGACCCTTTTGGAGGTCGAATGACCGTTTCACACGGGTCACCTAAGACCGTGGAAAAAGAAGTTTCCCATGGTGTTAGGAAGTAAAGCTTCTATGCCGTTGCCTTGAAACATATTTTTACAATCTGACCAATCAGGCGTTTACAGTGGGGGTGTCCCTCTGACCTTCCTGCCAATCAGCTTAAAGCTCTGTTTGAAGAATTGGCACTAGACTTATGGTTGGAGGTCACCACAACATGAGGAACTGTATTAAGGGGTCGCGGCATTAGAAAGGTTGAGAACCACTGTAAATTATTTTAATTTTGCTTCTGTGGAATCACTTTTATAGCCTAAAGACAACATTAAAAATATTATGCACAAATGTATTTCTAAATAAATGATTTTTAAAAAATTATTAGTTGCTCAATATTTAAAATTATTAGTTGCTCAATATTTTCCATCGTTCCCATTTAGTTAAGATTCATACCTATATTCAGTCACTTTATCTGTTCATTTTTTTAAGTCTGGAATCTAACAATCTTGATAGAGTCAACTGTATACTACTAAAAAGACATTTCAGCTCTCTTGCTGCTCATGGTGGAGCCTCTAAAGCATTCTTGCAGACTGGAAGCAAAAATCATACCCAAGTACAGTGTTCCCTCGATTTTCGCGGGTTCGAACTTTGCGGAAAGTCTATACCACGGTTTTTCAAAAATATTAATTAAAAAATACTTTGCGGGTTTTTTTCCCTATACCACAGTTTTTCCTGCCCAATGACGTCATATGTCATCGCCAAACTTTCGTCTGCCTTTAATAAATATTTTTTTCATAAACTTTAATAAATAAACATGGTGAGTAATAATCTGAATGGTTGCTAAGGGAATGAGAAATTGCAGTTTAGGGGTTTAAAGTGTTAAGGGAAGGCTTGTGATACTGTTCATAGCCAAAAATAGTGTATTTACTTCCGTATCTCTACTTCGCGGAAATTCAACTTTTGCGGGCGGTCTCGGAATGCATCCCCCGTGGAAATCGAGGGAACACTGTACTCATAATTTAGCAACATCAATTCGAACAAGATGGTTAAGCAAAGTAGTCACTAATTGAAACTATGGGCATGCTTATGATCTTATTTTAGTTTTCCTTTGTTTTCCAGATCTCCTAGTGTCATAAATTTGAGAATTGTTCATAAAATTACTTTTTCATAACCTTCATAACTGAAAATAGTCACTAAATGATGTAGTTGCTAAACTAGGACCCCCTGTACTATATATTGAAAACACTGCTTTAAGCACAAGTACAAACCTGTTTATCTTTCCATTTCATGGAATTTCTTTTAAACTCTTTGTAATCAGCATTACAAATTTCAGAGTATGACCAGTCCACTCTAAAGTGGCTTGTTCCAGAAGAAATTTGAAAATCAATTTGAATATCTCTTCAGTTTTCTTCATATTTATTGCATTCTAAACTCTACCATGTCAACAATTGTGTGGTGTACTTACTAACAGAGAGAACTTAGATTCCTTAAGTAAAAAAGCTAGCTAGGTGATCTTGGGCTATTCATATCCACTCAGCCCTAATCACCATTAGTGTCTGTGACAAACCAGCTGGAAAACAAAAATACTCCCATTTCCTTCAAACAGTGAATCAACCTTTGCTTTCCTGATAAAACACAAAAAACAGCTGAAAACATGTAGGCCAGAAGGATGATTCACAGCCTCTTCTTCTTCTTGGCTGAGTTGGTTGTTTTCAAATCCTAGACTCAAAAGAAAGAGATCAAGGTTTTGGAAAAGCAGAACCAAAATTTCTCAATCCATGCCTTTTTTAAAAAAAACTTGTCTTGGCACGTGCCCAGAAAAATTGCCTGAAAAATGTAAGTTGAAAAAAGATTAGGAGCATATGTGAGAAAGATCAGAGAAATTTAATACTTCTCTGGAAAATGATAATGGCAGAATATAGCAGGGCCAGGGCATTAATCCATGGTCAGTTCTGGAGACCTCACCTACAAAAAGATATTGATAAAATTGAAGGGGTCCAAAGACAGGCTACAAAAATGATGGAAGGTCTTAAGCATAAAACTTATCAGGAAAGACTTAATGAACTCAATCTGTATAGTCTGGAGGACAGAAGGGAAAGGGGGGACATGATCGGAACATTTAAATATGTTAAAGGGTTAAATAAGGTTCAGGAGGGAAGTGTTTTTAATTGGAAAGTGAACAGATCAGAAGCAACGTGAGAAAATATTATTTTACTGAAAGAGTAGTAGATCCTTGGAACAAACTTCCAGCAGATGTGGTTGGTAAATCCACAGTAGCTGAATTTAAACATGCCTGGGATAAACATATATCCATCCTAAAATAAAATACAGGAAATAGTATAAGGGCAGACTAGACAGAGCATGAGGTCTTTCTCTGCCATCAATCTTCTATGTTTCTATGAAAAGGGGGAAAAATCTGCATTATCTTAACAACTAGGTAACAATTTGTTTCATATGGCTAGTTCTGTAAGTGACAATCTTTAATCCTACCTTTAACAAAGCTTATATTAAAAATATTATCTGCTTTTCTCTAAAATTGCTGAAAAATGCAGATGAGATTTCCCTTTGGCATATGCCTTGAAGATACGGGTTAAGAGGTGATACTAAAAGGCCTGAGTTTCATTTTTCATCATAATAATTATAATAAATATTATCATAACCATCCATCTTCTCAGGATACAGAGTCTCTGGTTCTGATGTGCCCCATGTCTCTCACAGAACAAAAGAGTGAGTGGTACTGGAGGGTTTATGGCTCAAAGGAATGAGACATCCCTACTTTGATACCTGATGTGGGCATAGTCACCTTGTCAAGCCGGTGCAGAAATTGGTGATAAATCAACAACTTGGCTTGATGTTTATGAGAACTTGGGACTAATGATTTTCATGAGGGAACAGATACAAAGCATTCTTTTGAGTGGTTCAAGGACATCCTATGCCCACCCACCTGGGAGGAAGCGGAGGAAGGACTTGCCATGCTGGCACAATCTGAGTGGGCAACCTGATAAGTTTGTGAGTGGGGAACAAGGGATGTGAACTTTCAACTGAGTTGGAAACTTAGATTCAAGTTTTCCAGTGTGGGTGCCAGGATGGCTCCGGAAATATATTTGAACTTTGAGGAATACTTTGACTCGGACTCCTGATTTAGTTCGGATGTTACCTGGAACCTTGACATTCCTGGCCTAGCCTAGCCCAGCTTTAGGGAGCATACTCTAGGAACATAGGGAAATGTTCCTACAGAGCAAACATGGCAAGAAGATCAGGAAGAAAAAAGAAGATTGGAAATAGAAAGAAAGTGTTATGTATCAGGATTTGCATGTAAGCAAACTGTTTCCACTCAGGTCCACTTTGTAGAGCAGGAGAATAAAGGGCACTGATTGGTTTTCCCAGCCAGCAGTCCTCTATCTAAGGAGAGTTTGCCCAGCTGGTCTTCTGCTGGATTCACTTCACTACTAATAAAGAACTGTGGTCACTAAGTCTGCCTTCTGACTCTTCAGTATGAGGAATCAATAGAAAGTTTTAAGAATAGCCACCTACTGGGACTTTTCCCTGATGTGTATATACACTGCTCAAAATAATAAAGGGAACACATAAACATCAGAATATAACTCAAGTATTTAATGAGAATATTTCATTCATTCAGATCTAGGATTTGTTATTTGAGTACAGTATTCCCTTTTTTAAATAAAGGGAACACTTAAACATCAGAATATAACTCCAAGTATTCAATGAGAATATTTCATTCATTCAGATCTAGGCTGTGCTATTTGAGTGTTCCCTTTATTTAGTTGAGCAGTATATTTTTCTGCCATTTATCACTCTCTTCATCCATTTCCCTTTTTCACAAAAGTACATTAACTTTTAGGATACTTGATTTTTTAAAAAAAATCATGATTCAATTGTTGGAGAAGAACCAAATAATTTACACTCCTTATAGTTTCTATAAAACAGTCCAGGCACTGACAGTTGCATCCTGTTACCAGTTATTTTTTGCGAATGACAAATATGACCTTTTCGATTTTCTCCCCCAAGAATGTCCAGATACTTTCCCCCACCGCTCCTCCTGATTTTCAGGAAATCCAAGGCCAGTACTTAGCTTTCTGATTCCCCCTTTGTCCCTTACCAGAAGGAGTTCCAAGTAGGTGTCAAAAGGGTTGGCTATAATGGTAAGTGCTCTAAAACTTCACAAACATTTTTTCTTGATTTCCAGTCAGTGCCATGTAGGAAACAGAAGCAGTTGTCTTTGAACAGACATTGCCTGGTCTCTTTACAAGCAAGCAGCTGGGAACTTTGATATCTCACCCGCATGAATCAGAGAACACAGCAAGAACTAAATGTTAAAACACTTATAATGGATTGAACCCATTTACCCTACTTTCACCTAAAGCAACCTACAATCATCATCATTCTTATTTGGAAGAGAAAAAGGAGAAAAAGAGGATATTGGCTTTGTGCTGTCTTGCTCTATCCAACCAACACAAATGTTCCTTGATGTCTACTTGTATATTCCCACTTGGAATATTCTTGACAATTTTTATTAGGTTTGTCGTCTACCTGTTAAACATTTTTCAATATCTTGCTAGAGAGGTGAATCAATTAATTTGAAATACACGCTATCTTATCTAATACAACTCTTAATTGAGGGCCCTCTGTGTTCCTAGCCAACTTCAGTAATAATGTATTTCCATTTACAATTTAAGACAGCATCAGTCTTTAATATTCTAATAAATAAATGGTTTGACAATTGGGAGCTAATTGTCACAGTAGGGCAGCTTTGAAGTCTAGTAATCAGGCCGTGTTTTTTTTTTTTACAAATCATATTCATACTGTAGCAAAATAATCACCTTAGGAGCCATTTCAAATAAATATTCTTTTTTATAAAACACACAAGATGTATTCTCTCATACAAAACCAGTATTCATGCTATTAAACCGTAATAAAGTATAAACACTGAATTCTAACCTTTTTATCTGGAAAATAATAATACCACAAGAACGTTAATAAGTTACATCAATGGAAATGTCTTCTTGAAATTGAATGAAGTTAGTGGCATCATTTTGAATGCAAAACGTACAAAAATCAGAGTATTTAAGAGAAGGATACATTTACAGAATCCTGCCACAGTACAAACCATATGTTGTATACTCAACATAAATGTCTATGGAGATTCTCAATCCTCCAGGTCATGTTTGTTCATTGAGAAGTTGGAGTTGTGCTATTTTATTTCTGTCATGACTTTGCCCGAGTTGCTCCTATTCTGCATAAAGTCTAAGTAATTTTAGCCTAGGTTTGGCAAATGTCTGTCACTTGAGATGACATCTGGTCAATCATAGCTCATGAATATAGCTCCATAACACGGTCTATTTGAAATTTTCACCAATCAGTGCTTCCCCACCCGACATGTTTCTCTGAGAATATACATGGGGCTACCTTTGAAGAGTGCTTGGAAACTTCAGATCGTGCAGAATGCGGTCGCTAGAGCTATCGTGGGGCTCCCTAGATTTACCCACATTTCGTCAACACTCCATGGCCTGCATTGGCTGCCAATCAGTTTCCGGTCACAATTCAAAGTGTTTGTAATGATCTATAAAGTCCTACATGGTGTCAGACCAGAATACCTTAGGAACCGTCTTCTGCCGCACGAATCCCAGCGACCGATAAGGTCCCACAGAGTTGGCCTTTTCCGGGTCCTGTCGACTAAACAATGTCATCTGGCGGGCCCCAGGGGAAGAGCCTTCTCTGTTGCGGCCCCAGCCCTCTGGAATCAACTCCCCCCAGAGATTAGAACTGCCCCCATCCTCCTTGCCTTTTGTAAGTTACTGAAGACCCACCTATGTCGCCAGGCTTGGGGAAATTGAGGTACCCCCAGGCTTATATAGTTTATGTATGGTATGACTGTGTTGTATGGTTTTAATGATGGGTTTTTAGATGTTTTTTAAATATCGGATTTGTCACTTGTTATTGTTGTTGTGAGCCGCCTTGAGTCTTCGGAGAGGGGCGGCATACAAATCTAATAAAATAAATAAATAAATAAAATAATACTGATCTCTCCTATTATTTCAAGATCTCCATGAATCTGTAAGCAGCCAAAGAGAAACAACACATAAAGAATGGCATTGATCTGTTCTCACTTCTATCATATACAATCCATTAATCTTTTCCCATGTCTTTATGCAGATTTGACTATTGGTTTGGAAAGTACTGAGAGAGAAAGCTTGCTATATGTTCAGACACAATGGGAAGACAATTTGGTGGATGAACTAATGCTGATAAGCTAAATGAAGCAAATTCCTGCTTGATGGCAGATCAGCATTACTGGCAAAGTATATTTTTTCCTATACATTTTCTGACTACAAATGCAACATAGTGGCTGGCTTTGTATAGTGTCTTAACAGCATTTGAGATCGTGCCATTACACTAGGTTGGAAGAAACACGACCTGGCAGATGTAAAGTGGAGGTGCTAAACATTGTAAGAATATGTGATTCTCTATTACAGAATCAAAAGTCTGCGGAGATGGGCGGCATACAAATCTAATAAATAATAATATTTATTATTATTATTATGGTGGAAGGTTTTAAGCATAAAACGTATCAGGAAAGACTTAATGAACTCAATCTGTATAGTCTGGAGGACAGAAGGAAAAGGGGGGACATGATCAAAACATTTAAATATGTCAAAGGGTTAAATAAGGTCCAGGAGGGAAGTGTTTTTAATAGGAAAGTGAACACAAGAACAAGGGGACACAATCTGAAGTTAGTTGGGGGAAAGATCAAAAGCAACATGAGAAAATATTATTTCACTGAAAGAGTAGTAGATGCTTGGAACAAACTTCCAGCAGACGTGGTTGGTAAATCCACAGTAACTGAATTTAAACATGCCTGGGATAAACATATATCCATCCTAAGATAAAATACAGAAAATAGTATAAGGGCAGACTAGATGGATCATGAGGTCTTTTTCTGCCATCAGTCTTGTATGTTTCTATGTAAAATAATAATAATAATAATAAAAACTGGAAAGAAAAAGGATTTCATTTTCAAATGCTTCAGAAAGAGAAAGAGAGAGGGTGCATTGTACTATAATGCCTTTAAACAAATATTTGATACGTTGAATACCATGCACAATTCTGAACACCATACTTGAAAAAGGACAGAGATGAAAAACAAATCAGCATTGGCTCAAATGCCTCCTTTATGAATAATCACTAGAACGTTTAGTCACTTTTAAAATAGGTAAGAAAAGGAAGATGAGGTTTACAAAATGTAGAGGAGGAGAGGGCTATGTTTTTTATTTCTCACAAAATTCTAAACCTGGGGTCATCTATTTATTTATTTATTTATTATTTATTATTTGGATTTGTATGCCGCCCCTCTCCGAAGACTCGGGGCGGCTCTAATCTAATTAAATTGACTGGAAGGAGATCTAAAAGAGAAAAAAGAAGCCCTTTCCACACACTACCACAAAATACGATATCATCCAAGTAACGACTCCCTTAGATGGCTTAAACGTGGTTGGATAAATTCATGGAAGACAGGTCTGTGAAAGGTTGGTTGTGTAAAGATTTAGTATTATCTTTGTGTTGCAAGAGTGTACATGCAGATACCAGATGGATATATCTGCTTCTGAGTACTCCAGAGGGATCTTTGGAGTTTGCTACTATGAAAAATAGAGTACTAAAATGGTCTTGTCCTGATTCAGCAGTGCTATTCTTGTGTTCTTAAGAGTACCATTTAAGATTTTTACAGCACATTGCCTCTGCTTTATAGACAACAAGGTACAATTTCTCTGTGCCCGTGTATGATGAGAGGAAATATAAAAGCAGCATATTCCCCATGTTCTTTCTCAGACTTGAAGATAGTAGAATGCTTTGGTCAATTAACATACTAGGGACTAAGATATTTCATTTGTTCATAAATTTAAGTTTAAATGCAATGGGTGACAAGGATACAAACAATCCCAAACCCCAATCAAATTCAGGCTTGACATTAAATTTCTAATCTATTGAAAACTGTAATTCAACTATAGATAAGATTTTCTTCTGAATCACATCATTATATGATGCAACTTAAAAATTGCAGGTTTACTAGTGGGCAGGTATTAGATTAAATTTATTAAGTGGATGTGTCATCTCAACCCTGTCTGCCTTTCAATGTTTTGAAAAATCTGCTGTATTTTACATTGGCTCTCTGCAACAGTTTTCTTAGAGTTAGGATCCTTTTCAACATCACTCCATTTGTCAGCTGCCCAGAATCACAAAAATATGTGGTGTGTGGTTTACACATCTTTCCAATCACCCTCCATGTTTCCAGTGTCTATCTCCCACCTTGGAATTGAACCAGATGGATTTGTGGCTCTCGGCAGCTGAGAAAATGAAGTTGAGAGTGGGGTCTTTTAATACCTTCTTTGCTCTCTCCACTTTTACTTCCTGTTCATGAACAGAAAGGTGTATTCTATTTGTTGTTGTCAGATTCTTATGGGATTATTCATTCATTCATTCATTTTTTTATTTATTTCTAGCGCGCCCTTCTCCTGAGATTCAGGGCGGCTTACAACATAACAATACAAAACAATAAGAGAAATAGAAGTGAATTAAAACAGCCAAAAACACCCTGTAGTGATGACATGTAGTGGTTATGTAGGGGTCATAGCTGGCTCTATAGGCAAAAGAGGAAATGCAAATCCTAGGTGTTTGTCTGAGCTCCCACGTTTGGTTGAAGTTTGGACTGCTCTGAAATGAATGCAATGGAAGGGCTTGTCTTCTGAAAGGGTGTTGGGTAATTCCTATTGTGGTTTAAGGGTGTTGTCCTGGGTTTCGGCAGAGTTTCGGCTGGCCATGCCACACCACCCTACCTCTCCCCTCTCAGGAGTCTCCACGTGGCCCATTTTGGATGCCAGGTAAGTACAGGGCTTGCTTGGAATTTCTGGGAGGCTATTTTCTGGCATTGAATTATGTTGTGGCCATACCATTCGTGCAAAAGCATGCACAGACATGCTTTCAGCACCCTATACAATTTCAGAGAAGTAGCTGTCCAGTCTCTTCTTAAAGATCTCCAGTGATGGAACATCACAACTTCTGAATGCAAACTGTTCCACTGATTAATTGTTCTCACTGTTATGAAGTTTCTCCTTAATTCCCGGTTGCTTCATTCCTTGATTAGTTTCCATCCTTTTTTTTTGTCTCCTATTGCTTTGGAAAATACCAGAGGGAAGGACAAGAAACAATGAATGGAAATAAGCTCTAAATGATCTCTAAAACCTCTTATTACACCTTGCTTGGAAACCATTACCTTCACTCTGATGTAAGAATATATAGTTCATCAAGATGTTCAAGATCCACATACACAAACTCATTATTATTTCACAATGTAGTTCAAAAATTTGAGATCCTTCTCAGAATGAGTGCAAGCATAGTGAAAGGAAGAAGAGTTATTTCTTAACCCCTTTATGCATTTTTAAACAAAATGTTCATCTTATTATGCAGCCAATTAAAGTAGCCTATTATATAACAGAAACATCAAAAGTTCCACAAAAATACATTTTTAAAAAAATGTTTTCAAAATGATGTTGTTGAGAGTAATACACATTATAAATATGGTTTCTACCAGATGGCTCTGAACAAAATGGAGAAAACATTTTCCTAGATTTTTTTTTTTAAATGGATAGGAAGTTTAGCCCTAGCCTCCACTGCTCTTAGTTATTATTGACTTCCATTGGGAAAAATGTGTCTCTTTCTTTTACCTCTTGAATATGTTAGTATTCTTTCTATTGGTTATATTTCAAACCATCATTAAAAAAATACCCAGAGGACTGCTATATAACTGGTATAGATAATAAATAAAATATATTATGAAATAAAATGCAGAAAAATCAATGATTAAAATAATATTCTCAAATGAAAGCATTTTCAAAAACTTGGAATACACAAACACGATAATACACAGAGAATTAAATTATTCTATATGTTAATAGAAGATTATCCTCTGCACTATGAACTTGCTAATCATTTAGACTTTTGCTGCTGAATTTCTGGAGTAAACAATGATATTAGGTAGTCATCTTCTATAAAAAGTATAGTATAGCATGTCCCATTGGTGAAGCCATTTTTAAATTCTAATATAATTTCAAGGTTATTATCTATTTCAGAACAACATAGAGGGTCAGAGTTCACAGCAGTCAGAATTTACAAACCTCCAATGGGTTTTGATTGACAGCAATCAGCATCTCTTCAGCATCACTGAGGGAACAAAGTACAGGTCAAGACAGCAGGCGATTTCATCTGTCATTTTTAATTATCTAAATGATATTCACAGACAAAACCTTTCCCATCTATCAGGGCATCACATTATCATAGACAATGTTTGTTTAAAGAAGGGACCATAAAATCAAACAATTACGAATGCAGACAACCCTTGCTATTGACTGCATAAGTAATCAAGTGAGATTTTCAAAACTCTCTGCTAATGAATGGATAGGTTGTTGGCTGGAAGTGGCAACTAATAATACAGACAACATTCTAATATTCTTAGTGATTTTTATGAAATCTTTTTACAGTTGTAAGGATTTTAAAAATGACATCAAGTAAGGTTTCCATAGGAGCCGTATTGATAGCAGTACCCAGCTAAAATACAAGTAGTTAACTCTTGACCTTATAGTAGGACCAACGTTCCCCTGAGAGCGCTGAAATGCTAGCAGTACAATACATCATGAACTAAGCCAACAGCCTCAGGGCCTTGACAACATTACAGCACAGGGAAAGGGTTCCTTCTTCTGCCATTTATAACTATGTAATCTGCAATAATTCAATGGTGGCCTTGGAAATGAACTCACTTTCATGTTGTTAAATCCATAAATAATCCATGGTAGGGAACAGAAACATAAATGTAAATATTTAATTGAAGTTGTACATAATGTTTTGCACCATCCTATGTTTCATTACTTGAGAAATTATAAAACTTAAATGTTAAACTGAAGCTGAAAACAATCACATACTTTCTACCACATTGCTTGCTTCATGATTCTCAAAGAAATACAGTATTTCAGATTTGATATAGTAAAGGAAACTAGAATTACTAAATAATATCCAAAGATGTGGAAATCTGCTGTAGATGTGTTATATGATCTCTGGCAGGCCCAAGACAGGGGCTTGTCCTCTGTCCTGGTGCTTCTTGACCTCTCAGCGGCTTTTGATACCATTGACCATAGTATGCTTCTGCGCCGGCTGGAGGGGTTGGGAGTGGGAGGCACTGTTCTTCAGTGGTTCTCCTCCTACCACTCCGGTCGGTCACAGTCGGTGTTAGTGGGGGGTCAGAAGTTGACCTCTAGGTCTCTCCCTTGTGGGGTGCCTCAGGGGTCGGTCCTCTCCCCTGCTATTTAATATCTACATGAAACCTCTGGGTGAGATCATCCAAGGGCATGGGGTGAGCTATCATCAGTATGCTGATGATACCCAGTTATACATCCACCCCATGTCCAGTCAGCAAAGCAGTGGAAGTGATGTGCCAGTGCCTGGAGGCTGTTGGGGTCTGGTTGGGTGTCAACAAGCTCAAACTCAATGCTGACAAGACGGAGTGGCTGTGGGTTTTACCTCCCAAGGACAAGTCCATCAGTCCATCCATTACCCTGGGGGGGGGGAATTATTGCCCCCCTTGGAAATAGTCCGCAACGTGGGCATCCTCCTCAATCCACAGCTAACATTGGAACATCATCTTTCGGCTGTGACGAGGAGGGCGTTTGCACAGGTTCGCCTGGTGTACCAGTTGCGGCCCTATTTGGACAGGGAGTCATTGCTCACAGTCGCTCATGCCCTCATCAACTTGAAGTTCGACTACTGCAACTCCCTCTACATGGGGCTACCTTTGAAAAGTGTTCGGAAACTCCAGATCATGCAGAATGCGGCCGCAAGAGCTATTGTAGGGCTCCCTAGATTCGCCCACATCTCTCCAGCACGCCGTGGTTTGCATTGGCTGCTGATCATTTTCCAGTCACAATTCAAAGTGTTGGTAATGACCTATAAAGCCCTACATGGCATCGGACCAGAATACCTCTGGGACCGTCTTCTGCCGCATGAATCCCAGCGGCCGATAAGGTCCAAAAGAGTTGGCCTTTTCCAGGTCCCATCGACAAAACAATGTCGTCTGGCCAGCCCAAGGGGAAGAGCATTCTCTATGGCGGCCCCGGCCCTGTGGAATCAACTCTCCCCAGAGATCAGAATTGCCCCCACCCTTCTTGTTTTTCGTAAATTGTTTAAGACCCACCTATATCACCAAGCATGGGGGAATTGAGACATCTCCCTGCTGTGTCTGCACTGCTGCTGCTGTGTCTGCACTCCTCGCTTTTTTCCTCTTTTGTCCTTCCTGGCCTCAGGCGAGCTTCCCTCTCTCCTGCCCAGCTCTCCTCTAGCCTGACGTGGCCACCTCCTGCCTGAGGTGCAAGCAGAAGGCGTGGGTGGAAGAGGCACTGGCAGCATTAATGCTTCTGGCAGCACCCATTCACCTAACTATCCAGCTTGAGGTGGGGAGGCGATCCAGGAAGAAGAGCGGGGGAAACGCAAAGCAAATTGTCACCCCAGCGAGCGACACTGGTAAGGTTGTAAGTCAAGGACTTAACTGTTCACTTGAACGATGATGATCATTCAAGCCACTCCCAGCTGGTCACATGGCTGGCAAGCCACTCCTACTCAGTCACATGACCATTAAGCCACACCCACAAAATAAGCCACACCCACAGTGTGGCAGTAAAAATTTTGGCTGCCCATTACTGCATATGACAGAGATATACTATATGTATGAATTTCTATTTAAAGGGAAGTATGGATTTACCAGCAATGGACCAATCTCCTTACAGTGATATAGTAATTATTTAATACATGAAAAGGCAAGAAAGTTATTTCTCCAACTGAAAGAATCAATATAAACTTTCAGTATGAATACTTGAAAGTAAAAGCAGTATCCCTGCAGAGCTGAAGTTGAAAATGTAACCTGTTAACTGAGTAAATTTTTAAATGAGAAAAGTCTCAAAGGTTTTGGATTTGTAAAAAGCAAACTATCTCTAGGATATTTAAATAATTAATCGTGAGCGCTCATCATGTTCCATTTGGGAAATTTTGGGTACCATGCTATAAATGTTTACACCTATGTAATAGATTTATATCATAGCATTTTCCAACTTGGCAGCCTCAAGTTGAACTTCCATCATCCCATCAAATCGGGATGGATTCCACAGTACAAAAATCCCCCCCCCCCCCCAATTTAACAAAAACCAAAAAAGAAGTGAAAACAAAATGGCGACTGCATGCACATTGCTGGAAACTCAGCTTCTGTGCATGCAGAGAACTTTAATTTTTTTTTTAAAAAAAAAAACTGGTTGTGCTCACGGACTGGCTCCGACTAATATGGTTTGTTGACATCATCATGATGTCACTAGCAGGCCCCTACTGGTTTGGGCGAACCAGTCAAAACCAGGAGGAACCCACCCCTGCAACTAATGGCTAAAATGACATCACCTTGAAGTTCTAGAAGATTTAAGTATTCTAGATTTTCCAAACACATGTATTCTAAAATGGTAACATTAAAATACATCTGAACTGAACATTTGATTGTATGCTCCTCCCAACAATAAAATAAAAAAAATAAAATTTTGAGAACTAGAAAGCTTGCAAAATTATTTGGTGACATTTTTGTTGGACTTTATTTATTTACTTATTGGATTTGTATGCCGCCCCTCTCCGTAGACTCGGGGCGGCTTTATATAGATACTGTTGTTGTTGCTAGAGTTTTATGTCATGTTTGTGCATAATTCAATATGATGAACATACCTTATATTCCTGCCTCTTATTTTCCTAACAACAACAATCCTGTGAAATGAGATGAGCTAAGAAATAACTCCCGTCAATTTAGATTTTTCTTGTCATTAAAAAAAAATAGTTTCATTTATTTGCACAATCAATGTTGATGCAACTGTCACTGAGGTTGCCTTAGTTCCCAAGCAAATTCAAGATCAAACTTCTACTACTACTATTTCTCCTTTCCCTTCCACTCCTTTATTTATCAAGAATACTTATGTAAATGGAATTTCAGGAATACAACTTTATAACTTTAATTTTATTTTAATTTTTTAAAAAAACTTTAAAAGGCCAGGTAAATCATAAGACCACTTTTCAAATAGGTACACTAGATTATCTACATCTACATTGGAAGTCCCAGCAGTATAATGTTGATATCTTATTGCTAAAATTATCAGAATATAAATAATTATTTATAATAAATGATAAATAATAAATTTAGCAAGCCACATTCTTTAACAATGAATTAATGTCCATAATAAACTAAAAGCAACCAATTCCCAAGTGTTTTCAATTTGCAGCTGCTACTTACTCAATCATTAAATAAATTATTCTACATCAGTCTGATATAGAAAACTAAAGGAATAGGTAGTATAGAACAACTTTCTAAACAATGAGCAAAAGCTCAGAAAACACACTGCTTTTTTTAAAAAAATAGGCATATATTTCTTCCAGGAAATACTCTAGACTGAGGTCCCTAACCCCTGGTGTGGCTCACTACCAGGCCGCAGCCCATTCACAACTGGGTCACAGAAGCAGCGGGCAAACATGCAGCTCCATTTGTGTGATCAGTGGACATCCGTGTCCACAACTCACACAAATGGACTTGCATACATGTATCTGCTCACCTTTTATTCACGTGGAACCATTCCTTCCTGCCTGGCCCATCCACAAAGCCAGAAAAGCTGGAGACCACTGCTCTAGACAGTTGCATAACTATGTACAGTGATACCTCATCTTACAAACGCCTCGTCATACAAACTTTTCGAGATACAAACCCGGGGTTTAAGATTTTTTTGCCTCTTCTTACAAACTATTTTCACCTTACAAACCCACCACCGCCGCTGGGATGCCCCGCCTCCGGACTTCCATTGCCAGCGAAGCACCCATTTTTGCGCTGCTGCGATTCCCCTGAGGCTTCCCTCCATGGAAAACCCCACCTCCGGACTTCCCAGCATCACAAAAATGAGTGCTTCGCTGGCAATGGAAGTCCGGAGGTGGGGTTTCCCAGCAAGGGGAGCCTCTGTGAAATTGCAGCATCACAAAAACACAGAGGTCCGGAGGTGGGGTTTCGAGGACTTCGGTGTTTTTGCGATGCTGTGATTTCACTGATGCTCCCTTCGCTGGGAAACGCCACCTCCGGACTTCCGTTGCCAGTGAAGTGCTCGTTTTTGCGATGCTGGGATTTCCCTGCAGCATCGCAAAAACACAGAAGTCCGGAGGTGGGGTTTCCCATGGAGGGGAGCCTCAGGGGAATCCCAGCAGCGCAAAAATGGGCACTTCAGCTGGCAAAAGGGGTGAATTTTGGGCTTGCACACATTAATCGTTTTTCCATTGATTCCTATGGGAAACATTGTTTCATCTTACAAACTTTTCACCTTAAGAACCTTGTCCCGGAACCAATTAAGTTTGTAAGACAAGGTATCACTGTATCTTAATGGCAGAAACATTCCACAGTCATTTCTATAACTTAATATTCTTGATTTCTCACTTACAAAATTATTGATACAATGCATGAGGCTTAAGAGGAAATAGACATATTATTATATTCATATGTAACACCTTATTGGACAAGGAATGGGTGAACAGGCTGCCAAATTCTAACTGAAGTTTATGTGTGACTGCACAAAAAAGAAAGAAAGAAAGAAAGAAAGAAAGAAAGAAAGAAAGAAAGAAAGAAAGTTCAAAGAATTACATTAGTATTAGTTGAATAAAGTCAGGCAGCCTTATATTGATCTCATAGATGAAAAGGATTTCAAATGTGTTTTAAGATACATTTCCAATTTAGTCCAATTGAATGTTATAGAACCTACTCATGAGTAAATGTGATCTGTATTCAAATCTGGTGCTCAATGTATTTTGACGTGAAAATTTTGTTCCGGTACTCATTCTTTGTTTGGCACTCAGTGCACAAGCTGGAACTTGTCGGTGTCACTACATTATTGCTTATGGGAAAAATATATTTGGTACTCATCGCACCCCCTAGAATCAACTTAATGATGAATACTGAGATACCATTGTATAATATACACTTGTTTATTTGACTACACCTTTACACTGAATACTGTTTGCTCATATCTGCATGTTTAGAAATGCAAAGATTTCTCCCCGGTTCAAGAGCAGAAGCCCTTATATAGCTAACTTCGGCAAAAAGGTGGCTTTCTTTTCAAGAATCATGTGCCAACTCTTTCATTTTAAAAGGCTCTTTTGCATTAACATTCTCCAACTGAAGGAGCTCTGCTCTAAATACTAAGGGATACAGAAAGGAGATTGTTGATTTCTTATAAAGCAGAGACAGGCAGTAGTATTTGACTCTTAACAATTAAATAATAAACATGGAAGTAAAAAAAGAAAACTAGCTTTATTTTATTTGTTTATCTTTTCTATTTTCCATTTCTAAATATAAATAAAAAGTCCTTGCTTTTCATTAGATTTGCTACACCTTTCTGCTAGGAACATCTAGGTCTGATTTATATAACTCCATTAAAGACCTGCGCACTATATGCTGATCATTTATTCTATCCGGTTATAGCAGGTTGCCCGCTCAGCTGATATTAAATAACTCCTAAGGTTTTTTGTGCAATGTTTATTTCTCTAAAATAAAAAGGTAACCAAAAAAAGTTACCAAAAATAGTAACAGTCACTCATGCCCTCATCACCTCGAGGTTCGACTACTGTAATGCTCTCTACATGGGGCTACCTTTGAAAAGTGTTCGGAAACTTCAGATCGTGCAGAATGCAGCTGTGAGAGCAGTCATGGGCTTACCTAGGTATGCCCATGTTTCACCATCACTCCGCAGTCTGCATTGGCTGCCGATCAATTTCCGGTCACAATTCAAAGTGTTGGTTATGACCTTTAAAGCCCTTCATGGCATCGGACCAGAATATCTCCGAGACCGCCTTCTGCCGCACGAATCCCAGCGACCGATTAGGTCCCACAGAGTGGGCCTCCTCCGGGTCCCGTCAACTAAACAATGTCAGTTGGCGGGCCCCAGGGGGAGAGACTTCTCTGTGGCGGCACCGACTCTCTGGAACCAACTCCCCCCGGAGATCAGAACTGCCCCTACTCTTCCTGCCTTCCGCAAACTCCTCAAAACCCACCTTTGCCGTCAGGCATGGGGAAACTAAACATCTCCCCCTGGGCACGTTGAATTTATATATGGTATGCTTGTGTGTATGTATTTTAGTATATGGGTTTTTTTAAATTTTTCAATATTTTAATTAATTGGATTATGTATTGGATTGCTTTTCACTTGTTGTGAGCCGCCCCGAGTCTTCGGAGAGGGGTGGCATACAAATCCAAATAATAAATAAAATAATAAATAAAAACATTACAAATATATCAGTTGACTGAATGAGGGCAGGGAATATTTCCAATGCACTCTTGCTAGCCCCAGCTCTGCCCTTGCAACTGAGGGCCCTTCTATGCTGCAGCTCACTTTGTGGCTATTGAACAAGTAGCAGCTTAGACTGCTGCTATAATGAGGCAGAAAGCCACGTGGCTCACTGGAATCACCCCTCTCTCTACCTAGGTGCTGCTGCTTGAGAAAAGGACAGGTGATTGTGGGAAGCACATGTTTACGATAGAAGCAAAGCACAGCCTGTCCCTTTCAAGTGAATTTTTTTTCTTTTTCTGTGCAAGGTGTTTCCCTGCACAGACTGGCTGGGAGATGTGACGGAACTACACATCTCCCAGCCAACTCTCATAACATGCATGTCTTGTGGCCCCACCTCACCTGTCACCCCCAAATTTTACACCACTGTAAGACACACATCTTACTGTAGTCTGGCAGCTCCGTCATGTCTCTCAGCCTGTCTGTGCAGAAGAAGACGTCGCACAGTAAAGAAAAACTTTTCGAGTGTAAGAAGTTGTTAATTTTCCATAATCATGAGAAGTTTTTCTTTACAGTGCAAGGTGTTTCCCCAACACAAACCAGCCGAGAGACCCGATGGAGCTGCCAGACTCTAGTAAGATGTCGTTTCCGTGGCCCATCCTGCCCCATAATAAGTGTCAGGCTTAGCAATCCTGTTTGATATTTCATTGTAGTACCATATAAGGTAAAAGGAGAATGTAAGCATGCTAATGCTGAGTCATTGGGTGTGAACTGCAACCTGATTGGGCCAGGGCATTATAAGTTGCAGATCAACTTCACAATTCCCTTGTGGTCGTTTGCTGTTGATGGTGGTTGTTAGTTGGCTGGCTGGAGCAGTTTGAGCATGAGTTAGATATTGAGTAGAACTGAGATAGTGATACGAAGAAACCTGGATTGGTTTTGTATCTACTTGTAACCTGGATTGGTTGAATATCTACTTGTAAGTAAACTGAATATAGCTGATGTAAAGTTTCTGTATATAGAAGACTGAAGATATTTTTCACTGAAGAGTAAACTGCTGTTTTATACAAACCTGTCTTCATCGTTTATCTGGTTCATTAAATTGCCACAATATATTCTGATATCTTATCTAGTCCTCCTACGTTATATATATCCGGACAAAAAGGCCACAACTATATTTCAGAAGTTAAAAGAAAATAAGAAAACTGTCTTATTTTGGGGGAAACACGGTACAATACCTACATAGAATGCACCCAAAGATATATATTGCTTAAATCCTAATTTTATACTATATATACTTTATAGCATATATTCATGAACAGCAACTTTAGCCCTATTGGTCTATAGAAAAAATAAAACCCACTCAAAATAATACTAGGCTACACATTTATTAATAATAATAAATTAATACGAAAAGATGAGCTATTACAAAAACAGGAAGGGTGAAAAATTTGAAGCACTGAACTGAATGTTTAAAACTGTTAGGCTTGTAATTTCAAGTCAAGTAAGGCTCTATATTTATAAAGTTCAATGATATTTCTGTCACAGATCTGTCAGACAAAGGTGACTGTGTGTGACACAATGGTAAACCAGAAGATGGGGGTAACATGGTAGTTTACATTTTCAGAGCTGAGCTAAATTTTCTTTTCTTTCTCACAATTAAATATAATCTGAGATCAATAAAACATAGGAATTGGGTGAAATGAAATAGATTTAAAACAGAAAAAAAGAGAATAAGATACAATTCAATTGATTTTGCCATCCTGAATACAGCCCCAACTTACCTGGCATGCTAAGTTCTCCTTCTATCACTGTCATTTATAACATTTTACTCAGTTCCTCCCACTCCATAAGCAGAGTGGCTGAGCACCCCATTCTGGAACACCATTGAACAGTAGATCACAGAATGGACCAAAGAACTGACCCTGAATTAAGCAGTGGTCTTTGCTCTTACAGTAAATCTACTTGTAGTTTAATTTATTCCTACTATTTCCATTCAGCTGTGTTTCCTCTCTATAAAACATTGATTGAGACCTAAGTCATGCTTTGACCCATTAAGTTCTTTCCAAAGAATCATCTGAGTTTTAAGAATGCTAGTTTACTCTTTCAGAAAAAAGTACTGCTTAGATTTGCTGCCCCCTAATTCCGTAAAAGCTGTTCAAAGTTGGAGAGCCAACTGTTAGAATCGCACTGGCAGATGCAAGTTCCATATGCTCAGGAATATCTGGATGGAATTCTTATCCACTGCATCTGCATGTCAGCTTGTCTTTGCTGGCCTACTGCTGGCTTTGTTGATAAACCCAACTGCCTATCTGCTGTGTGTTAATTTTCCATGCCCTCTAGTCATGTAGTTAAGACCTCAGGTACTTTTCTCTCACTGAGGAGAAATATATAAGCAAAGTATGCTTTATTATGCATGCATATTGCAGAATGCAACTGTTTTCAATTAATTCAGCACAGGTGAGTTGCAGGTATAATATAAATGAGAAATGTTCTGGCATATCACTCAGTTAAAAAAAATATTTTAATCCTAAATAACTATGGAAAGCATTGCTATAGGTAAATTTAGACACACCCGCATATATATAAACCAGAATTCACAATTGCTTTCAAGATAATTTTTAAAAATGCAAAATGCATGCAGCTTTAAGTTAATGAATTTGATATTAATATATTTTATAAAATAATGAAATCTATATGCAATTATGCTTGTATGGCAAAAAGAACATTATTTTCTCAACTAGAACTGCAAATGTCACATAAGTTTCTCCTTTGAAATCAAAATGAATTTTGATGGACATCTATTGTTTTTTTTTTTTAAAAAGGAGAAAGCATTAACCACAGCTCTCTGGACCATTACAAATAGATATTTGCTTGGGAGTGGCGTGTTTTCTGATGATGTTATTTAGTTGGGTCATGAAGTGTCTGCAAAAAACAATCAAGTTCAGAAAGCACCAAGGACCCTCACTTCAACTCTGAACTATAAATATTCTCATCTATTAATGCCTTCTGTTAAAATAAATGACCAAGTAAAAGGGAATATCTGGGAAATCTAGTAGACAGGTGATTCTTGTATTTCAAGTGTGTTGTTGTTGTTGTTATTATTATGTGTTTTGTGAAATTCTTGGACATGGTACCAAGTGCCCTGGTGACAATAGGTATCACTGTTAAATGTTTCATCCATAGTCATGTAGCCAGGTTGAGATATTTTGATATTTTTTCCAGTTCTTTTTCTTTGACTGGCATTTCCTGATACAGCGATATCATTAAACTGTATTCTTCAGCCTTCAATAATTGTGATATCTGTTGTGTTGTGTTCCAAATGACAATCTGTCTGTATTTGAAAGTCCCACAAAATCTTTACCATCTCATTTTCAGTAACTTTTTCCATTTTGAGCTCCCATGACTTTTCGGATACATGTATATCATATTTTTTTAATATACAGTGGTACCTCTACTTAAGAACGTAATTCGTTCTGTGACCAGATTCTTAAGTAGAAACGTTCTTAAGTAGAAGCAATATTTCCCACAGGAATCAATGTAAAAGCAAACAATGCATGCAAACCCATTAGGAAAGAAATAAAAGATCGGAATTTGGGTGGTAGGAGGAGGAGGAAGAAGAGGAGGAGGACAGTCGCTGCTGAAGGAAATAAGTGAGATGAGGGGAATCAAAAAAATCCAAAACTTTAAGGCTTAAAAAAAAAGAGTGACTCTGAGGCAGCACCCAGAGAAAGGAAAATGCTCCATTCGCTCTGGGCTGCCAAAGCCTCTTTAAGTGCCACCAAAAGGCTGCTCTGTCAGCCCAGAAAAACCCAAAATGGCCAGGATTAATGGGAGAATGGCAAGAAATTGGCATTCCTGGGGACAGCAGAATAAAATAGAAGAGAAAGAACTGAAGAACTGGAGAAGATAACAAAATACAAAGACTTAGGATAGAAATAGAATGACTATGGCAAAGGCAATCAAGGGTAGTACCAATAGTAATGGTACTTGGTGCAATCCCAAAATAACTGGAGCATTACATGAACACCATAGGCATTTACAAATTTGCCACCAGTCAATTGCGGAAGGCTTCCATCCTGCGATGATATCTGTAACACCAACAAACATCCAGATTTGCCTATCCCAGGTCCTTGTTAAGGACTCGATAGGTAGACAAAAATGACTATCCTATCTGAACATCTGATGATAATAATAGTAATAATAGTAATAATAATAATAAAATTGTGATATATGACAGTATTTCAGACACTAAGTTATATCTTTAATACGGGAGGCGTATGAGAAACAAGACAGTTAGCTACTTCATCCTGCCGCCCCCAAAGGTTGGCTCCTTGGTCTAATCTCTCTAAAACTGGTGTCCTTCAGATGTCCAAGGTTCTATTCTGGGAAATATAAACCAGAACACCATCAAGGAGCATTAAGTCCTAAAGTTGTCATACTGGAAAACATTCTAAGAAAATACCCCTCTCAAGGCTTTATAAAGCCCAGAAGCATAGATGGAAAACCTGTGTATAACATAAATATAGGGTTCAGAGTCATCAGATTTAAAACTTTAGGCAAACTTTCGACATATTTGGTATAATAAATGTACCTAGAGAAACCATGAAAATTATAACAGAGTCTTATGCTTAGCCAGTGATTTCAACATCAAGTAAAGGACTATTGTAAATGTCAATGTAGCATCGTACCTCTAAAATCAAGATCATTTCTTAATTAATGGTTGCTTTTCAGACCACAAACCTTTTTCAGAGAGTAGCCATCAATATCCTTAGTTCTGCTCAAATGAAACTTTGTAAATGGGTAAAAATAATGACAAAATGGGGAAAAAGATGAAAGTAATATATCAACATATTTGTTCAAGAACCAATTTTTATTCTCCAAACAGCTGGTATATATACAAACAATATTTGCTAACCATATGCTACCACCAAAATCAATTAATTTTAAAATATGACAAGAGATAGTAAATTTTAACAGTAAAAATGGAATGGATATTTTTAACATACAGTGCAACCCTTCTTCATTTCTATGACTTCTGTTACTTTTAAATAAATTGCATCCTTTAATTGCTGTATTGCAGTCACGGGAATAATCCCACCAGATCTCTGTTTCTCCATTAAATCATATTTGCTTTTCTGTACCAAGAGATCAAACTCATTATGTATCTATCCTATACACTCAGCATTTAATGGATAGAGAATGAAAGCCATGAATTTTATGAACCAATGTTCTTTCTGATTTTTAATGAGGTTTAAGAGGTCCCATTTTAGCAATACTTCAAGTTTTCTCAAGTTTTTACTCCAGAGTTTCCTTTTGGGCTTATATATGTGCTTATGAGCTGCATCCATACTTATGTCATTAATTAATCATCCAAATAACTCAGACAATAGTACCAAAAATGTATTTTTCTCATTAACACCCTCTTTGAATTAAATATTGGATACATTATTATCATACGCTTTCTTTGCAGCAGAGGCGGAGTAACGACACGGACACAGAGCTGGATTTAAACTGGGTCATTTTTATTAATTAAATTAGCATAATTTATTGATTAAATTAGCATAATTTATTAATTAAATTAGCATAAATTTAATTAAACCTAACAAGGACCCGCAGGGTCAAACAATTACTTCCGGGGCGGAAAATGACATCAGAAAAACTTCCGGGGCAACTTATGGGCGTAGCTCCATGCTGATCCAGGTGAAGGGCCCCACCCTCACCTGGATCCCAGCCATGCACCTGCATGTGGGAGGTCTCGCCGTCTAACCCCTTCAAGGGGATAGAAATGGGCGAGACCCAAAGGCAGGTTCCCCCCAATTGCTCAGATCGAATTAAAGGCACCATGAGCCCTTGGAGAGAACTTGCCAATCATGCCCAACGGAGAACACACAGTTGCTAAACACCACCCAATTTCCGCCCCTAACCTGCCAACCCAAGTGACCAAAGGTAAGCCAATTAAACTAATCGGGGAGCGAAGCACCCGCTAACCATCCATCTGTCACCGCAGTGTGGAATAGGCGAAAAAACGGTCACAGAAAATGCTGAGACCACCAAAAATTCCTATTCGGCCCCCTAAGGACAACCCACCACAGCACACTGAAAGATAGGGAGGGCGGGCGGGTGTTCACCTGCTCGTCGTCAGGGCGAAAAGGAGGCCCCAAGCCTGCACAGCCCCTTTTATAGGGCTGGCAGGCTCCGCTCCCCGACGACGTCATCGGCCTGGGCCGATGCCCAAAGATGGCCGGGATCTCACGAAATCTCACGAGATCCCAGCCTTCAAGATGGCGGCTATGCCAAGGGCCGTGTCTCCCTGGCCCTGCGGCAAATCCGGGCGGGGGGTAAGCCACCGGCCGCGCATTTTCCGATTGTCTGCCACAGTATGGTTGATGAGAATACTGTCTAAACCCCATGGTCTTGAGTTTCTACCAAGATTTTATACTGTATAGCTATTCTTCGAAGTTTCATTTATCCTAATCTCAGGTTGTAGAGATATGGAGAACTCTCAATGGACCTATTAAGTCTAGGAAGTTGTTCTTCCACACAATCCTAGTAAACATTCTACTTCTTCACAAGTCAAGGTGTCCAAAATTTTAAATCTTTATAGCAGGAAATCACCAGTTTCCATGATTCTTCCCCTTTGTCTTTTTATAGAGAACTTGCCCTTCAGTGATCACATTTTCTCCCCTATTATACAGAGTCTCTCTCATTTTCTCCTGAAAACTGAGAACCTGCTTCATTGGTAATAGTCAGAAAATTGTTTCTCAGTTCCAACGCTGCAGTATATCTTTTATGTCCCTTGCTTCTAGTTGTAACTTATCCACAGAACTTGCCTTCCTAACTGTCTTCTTTATGAAAAATTGCTTCCATATCTGTTTCTTCTTATTTTAACTTAAAACCTCTTGAATAGCTTTTCTACTAGTCTTCTGTTCCTCAGTGAACAATATATAATTCTTCCCAGCCTCAGGGTTATCTCATTAGTCTTTTCTAATATCAGATATAATTTCTCCATTCTTCTATCTTTTTGTGTCAAAATTCATTTTTTATCCAACTCGCAGCTTCTTAAACTGGGCGCTCTTAATTTATTGCCTCTTTTAGCTCAGCATTCTTGCCTTGGGACTTCCTTTTTCTTAGGACTATTCCCAATTGTTCCTGTTTGAAATTTCAATCCACAGCCACCTGACAAGTTTTCCTTCCTTCCTGGAAGTTGATTTGTGAACACTTCTTTGATCATCACAATGCTTAATGCCTTGGTTGTTCCAGTATGGGATACTTTAAGGTTTAATGCCTCTCCCAGTTTTTAATTTGATTTATATGGATCTGCTTAGATCATGTGTGTCATTTATCAGTTGTGATGAGTTGTCATCAATATGCTGATGTCACTCAGCTGCTTTATGCTACCTTGGGTCACACTGGAGGTGACACAGAAAGGCTGTCAGGAACTGAATACGGCCTAAGGAACAATGACTAAATTTCTCCGAGTTGCTCTACATCAGTATGCAGGATACCAGATATCAAGAAATATTATTCTCAGGGATATCACTCTCAGTAGTTATTTTGGATGGATTATTTTGTGCTCCTCCTGAAGAAGTTGGTACATACATTGGGGGTCCCTCGTAGGATGAAAGTTATTGCTTTACAGTGTAAGCTGTGGCCAAGCTGTAGAGTTCATGCTCAACTTTTGCTGGTTTGCCAACTATGTCTACTTGGGCCAGAATGCCCTGGCATCACTAACTCATATCTTGATCGCTAAAAAATTTTTTTGGGGGGGGATACTGAGATGCACACACACACACACACACACTATGAGTCAGCCTTCAGCCTAAACTGAAGCGACAATAGTCCAGAATATAGCAATTTGGTAGTTCAATCCTACCTGTGCTGATAATAGGTTTCTAGGTCCAATTCAAAATATTGAACACTGGAATGTTCACCAGCTAGTTCAAGATTCTCAAAACTTTGCTATCCTAAAACCTGGAAAAACCACACAATGACCCAGCAAGCTACTGCCCTATAACTCTGCTGAGCATTTGCTATACACTTCTGGAATGATTAGTTTATAACAAGTTGCTAAGGTTGTCACTTCTTTCCAGGCTGGGTTTTGCACAAAAAGAAACTGCTGCAAGCAAGTTCTGGCTCTTAATTCATTTATTGAAGCTGGTTTCCAAAAAGGACTGAAACGTTGTGTGGCTTTTGTTGATTTGACTGCAGGTTTGACAGTTTGATGCTCAAGATGAAGAAAACTATTCTGTGTTTTAAAGTAACAAGACTTCTGAAGAACACATTGAAAAACCAAAACTTCAAGGTCACTAGTAAATTCTTTTTCATTAAGAATGGCTTGCCATGAAATCAGTTCTAACTCCACTCCTATTTAATGTATACTAGTGATTTACCAGAAGCCAACTCTGAAAATTTTTGCTATCCAAAAAAAGAATTTTGAGGAAGCAGAATACTTTCTTACTAAGGATCTGAGGTGACTAAGCCTATAATATTATAAGAAGTGGAGGCCATGCCCAAATAATACCTAAGTATGTGCCTTCTACCTACGCAATCGTTCATCAAGGAAAGAATTAAATCTATTGTTTTGTGGAATGTGGTTAAAACACAACTGCGGTCCAAATATCCAATAGTAATCATTGATCAATTCCTTGCATTTGGAAAACACCTTGAAGTAATGGGACCAATAAATTTAAATCAGGAACAACTTGATTAGGAAAATCGCAGGAACAGGCTGGGGAGTCAAGCAAAAACATTGCTTGTAGTGGCACCAGAGGTGGGCTTCACATAATTGAACAACTGGTTCAACTATTGCAGAACTGAAAATGCTCGCATATGCTCATTAGTGTGTCTTCCATGCTTGTGCATGGCTTCAAATACATATCAATTTTCTGCACAGGGCTTCCAGCACACTACACGTTGAGTAGATGAGGTGAGGTGCAGAAATCATCTGGGCTGCATGAGTAGGGCGAGCAAGCCAGATAGTAAAATATATACAACAGGATATTGTCAGGGCAGGTGGGCGGGCCCAGTTAGTGGTCAGAACTTCTGGTTCACCTGAACCAGTCCAAACCAGCGGCATCCCACCTCTGAGTGGCACAACCATTATTATATTCTGTCACTGAATAGTGTGCACCTGTATAGGGAAAAAGTTGTCATACCAATTGTTGTGAGTGTTCCTTGTCAGCCTTTGTAAATGTCAGATTCAGAGAAGGACAAAGACTTGGAAGCTGTCAATTACCCTGTCAATTTAAGAGAAGTGGGGGAGGATAGTGGTAATGAGAACTTAATAGAAAATCCATGGTACGATAATATGCATAGTAATGCTTCTTCAGATAATGGGGTGTAGTCCTTGGTTAAGCGCCAAAGTTAGGAGGTCAGAGAAAAGGAGGGATGAACTTGGGGGAAAGAGATTTTGAAATGCTATTCTGAGTGTGTAAATTAATTAATTACCTCACATCCGGAATTGACCGGAAATGATGGATGCTTTTCTGCAAAGTGAAATAGACAAGATGAATACTTTTGCCGTTTCTCCGAAGAAGTGAGTTTTTATATTGCATGATAAAACTGTTTTTAAGTAGTGTGAACCAATGTTCCCTCTAATTTTTTTTCGGGGTGGGCGGAAAAGTATAGTGTCTGAGCGGCAGTCCCCTTGGGACTGGGCGGCATAGAAAAATAAATAAATAAATAAATAATAAAATAAATAAATAAATAAAATCCCTACTTTTTATTAAAATAAATTAATAATAAAACAAAACAAAACTCTATTACTATTAAAACTAAAATAACCAGCAAATCCAAAAACATAACTATTAATAAAAACAGGTGAGGGCTGGGTTTTTTCCCCCTCTGTTATTATTTAAGTGCTTTTACCATATGCTTTAAATCAAGAATCACTTCTCTCTCTATTTCTCTCTCTTTCCTGTCATTCTCTGCCTCAATCATTTTCTCATTTCTCTTCCCCCTTTTTTTCTATCATTTCTCTCTCCCTCTCTCTTCCTTCCACTCCTCTCTCTCTTTTGCTTTCTTCCTCTCTCTCACTCTCTCTCACTCTTCCTTCCTCTCTCCTCTCTCACTCTTTCTTTCTTTCCCTCTCTCACTCTCCCTTCCTGTCTTCTCTCTCTCTCTCTTTCTTTCTCCCTTTCTTTCCTTCTCTCTTCCTTCCACTTTTTTCACTTTCTCTCTCTTTTCCTTCCTTCCCCTCTTCCCCTCCCTCTCTTTCTCCCTCTCTCCCTTTATATTTATCTCTTCTTTCCTTCCTCTCTTCCTCCCTTTCTCTCTCCCTCTCGTTCACTTTTCTCTCCCTTCCCTCCCTCCCTCCTTCTTTCCTCTCCTCTTTCCCTCCCTCTCTTTCCTTTCTCTCCACATCTCCGGCTTTGCTGACCAGCACAAGGCTAGAGCCAGCTGCCCGGGAAAACCAGGAAGGTCCTCCTGCCCCCCCCCCAGCCAAAAACACAACGGAGGTCTTCCACCACCAGGTTGAGCCTCGCGTTGCTCCACCTCGCTTCGCCTGTCATCCTGGACCTCCGTTGTGTTTTCGGGGGAGAGCGGCAGGAAAGCCCTGTGCCGGCCAGGAAAGCCGGGTTTGCTTTCCGTGAAAGCAGCGCGCCTTTTAAACACGCTGCTTTATTGCAACTCTTTCCTGGGTGGGGGGGGAGGAGGCCACTCCCCCCCCCCCCAGGAAAGAGGTGCAGGAAAGCAGCGTGTTTAAAAGGCGCGCTGCTTTCACGGAAAGCAAGCAGCTTCCGCGTGTTTCTTTCGTTGGAAGAGGAGAGGGAGCGGATCGGGCGGGGGCAGCGCCTTCTACTGCCGGCGCCTCCCCGCCCCCACCCCCCCCACGGCCTGGCAGGGGGATGGGGACTGCGCGCCCATGGAAAAGGGCGCGCGGGGTGGTATTTTGTGGTGCGGGCGCGCTCACGCACGCAGCCTACAGAAAACGGTGGTGTGAACCTGACCCGGAGATAAGGAGATGTTTGAAGTCGACAGCCTGTTCATTTAGAAATAATTTATGACTCTGTAGTTTCGCTTGTGAGTTTGGAATGCATTTTGCATGACGGAGATGTATACTAATGAATTCCAATGTGGAAGAAAGTAAATAAAGAAGTGTTATTTTGTAAATACCAGCCTGTAAAGGCTGCTTGGAGTAGCCAGCCAGACCAGAACACCAATAAGACTGATGTTCATCTTAATGACATAAAGAGAATAATATCTCACGAATGAAGGTGAATATACATGTCCCAGGATAATGATGCAGGAGCCAATCTGCATTTGTTAAGTTAGTAATATGGTTGTTAAGTGAATCTGGATTCCCCATTGACTTTGCTTGTCAGAAGGTTGCAAAAGCTAAGCACATGACCCCAGGACCCTGCAACCACAATAGCAGGCCAAGCATCTGACCGGAGATACTGCAATTGTCGTAAGTGTGGAAAAGTACTCCTAAGTCACTTTTTTCAGTGCCATTGTAACTTTGAGTGGTCACTAAATGAACTGTCGTTAAGTCGAGGACTACTGTACAGTCATACAATCTAGATGAAGAATGGCAATTAAGATGGGCAACAGATTATGCAGATCCAAAAAAATTGCTTTCAGGAATACAGTTGCCCTGAGAAATATAGAACCACCTGAATAGAATCAGGACAGGCCATGCCAGAACTAAGGCAAAATTTCTTTAGGTGGAGAATGACTAGATCATGCAATGTGACTGCGGTGTTCTGGAACAAACTATAATTCAAAAAAGTATCCTCGGGAAATTTCAAGACCCCTGAAATGATCTCAACACAACCACATCAGAAGCAGTTAGATGGTAGCTTCTTTGGATATTGAATTATAACATCAAGTGCAATTCTATGGCCACCATATTATGGTGATTTTAATGTGGTTTTAATGTAATTTTTGTCTCCTTTATTGTATTGTCCACTGTTCTGTCTGGGTCACTCCGGAAGCCAGTACCAACCCAAAAAGAGAATCCAGACACACCGATAAAAGGCGAAGGCAGTTTATAAAATTCAAGAAAAACACAGGTAACAGAAAATGTCCTTACAAACAGGAAAACGCTGTATCTTCAAATATATCCACGAAGACAAAAGTCCATGCAGCAATACAGGATTCTTGCTGCCAAGACGAGGCTGTAGATAGCAGACCTACACCTCCCACGGGTCTTCCAAACTGCTGGGCCACAAGCCAGGAACAGAGACGCCGAGAACAAAGCAGGACACCGTAACTCCAATTGATAACACTCCACATGGCTTCAAGGGCTTGCCTGCCTTTTAAACCCTGGTAAGGAGGACCACACCCAAGTCCAGCTGTTCCTAATTCAGTGCTGATAATACTTCTTTAATTGCTCCTTTCTTTGATCTGAATGTCTCTGTCGCATGTCAATGACGGCTTGTGCTTCATCATCTAATGACTCCAAGCTACTGGCTGGGGAGAGCCCCACCCCCACCCCCCGGGGCTCTCATGCTGTTCTCCTTCATCCCATTCCTGACTTTCCTCTCCCCCGTCCGACTGTTCAGCCCCCTCCTCTTCGCTGTCATCCTCCTCCGGGCATGGAGCCAGCAGAGACACAGCCGGTCCCTGAGCAGCCTCAGGCTGAACCACAACAGTCCACATACTCTTAATTTGTATATCAGTGATTGCTTGACCTCTATAAATGCCATAGGTTAAATAAATTAAAAAATATTGTTAATTTACAATGAGATAATCTCTAAAGGATCCTTCTGACTGATCAAATAGAAAACTTTCCATTATATGAAACGCATATGTTTTGATATCTCAAAAGAACTCTTTAAAATGGCTAAATTGTCTAGAACAGGTGTACTGTACTGCAAGTTTAATTGTAGTGAGTTTACATCATCCATATTTTGTCAAGCTGCTTCAGAATCATGTTTCAGTATTCTCCTTTTTTTCTCACTTCAGGAAGACAGTGTTAAAAGACATTTGCAAATACCTTTAGAGCATCTTTGTTGTTCTATTTTACATGAGCAAATAAACACTGAGGCTGAACAGAAGAATATCTAGTCAATATTTAAGATGTCAAAATCTACATAAAGAATTCCATTAATAAGACATTTCTGTTTCCCATTGCTTCATCCCTTATTTATTTTCAGAATTTCCATATTGTACATCAAAATATCATGGCAAAGACTAAGATAATAGTCTCTAGGATCATTCCCCGTGTTTATCATAAATAATACAAAAACTACAGATGTGGAAAGAAAACTGGATTCATTGGTTACATATATAGGAAGCACAGCATCTATATTGCTTCAGAATCATTGCCGAGTATTAAAATTAATTAAATCAAAATTAAATAAAATTAAAATTAAATAAATAAACAAATAGACAAATAATATTTTCATAAGGGGATTAAATAATAGTTTTATAAATAATGCAAGCCAAACAATCCTTAAGTAGTAAAGGGAATACAAGGCATCCATAGCAACATTTCCCAAAAATTCAGGAGGTGGCAGATATTGTTGGGAATTGTTTATTACTAGTTTCAAATATTTGCACTAGGAAGCAGAAAGTTTGCTTGAAGAAGTTTGTTTAGGTGGTTTTTTTTTTAAATCCCGAAATTCATTCCAGTTTTCCATTAGATCTTAAGGAAGATAATTTTACCACACTTGGTCCAGAAATGCCAGCGCTTTCCCTTTTAAAAAAATATGAGAAATAAGAGGGCACAGGGCTCTGCGGATTTAATAGCATCTTCAATCTACCACATTCTTTCCTTTCTAAGGTTAGGCACTGATAGCAGAGGACCAATGGTGGAGGAAACTTTTACTGTTATAATCAGAAGGAAAGAATTGGATCCAAAGAAATGTGTTCTAAGATTCAGAATTGCCTAAAGTATCACATGTCCTGCCTCTATCTAATTACCATATAAACCTGCGTATAAACCCATCTGCAGATAAGCCAACCCTCAAATTTTTCACCATGAAAAATATGCTAATCACAGATAAGCTGATCTGCATTTTTTTCATAGTATGTCACTTAAAAATTTGAGGGTCAGTTTATCTGCAGATGGGCATATTCACGAGTATATACAGGAAATATTGGTACTTAAAAAGAAGCATTGCTATGGATATTTGCAGATAAACCCATCTGTGGATAAGCCAAACCTGGTTTTGTGGCAATCTAAAACTTTCCGCATATCCACAAGTATATATAGTATCTGCTAAATAATTTGAAAATTAAGATACACATTAAATTTACAAATTCTAATTTATATGATATTTCTGAAAACTCTGAGATTTTTAGAAAGAAAGAATGCATTCATAAATTACAACATTTTAATCATCCTAAAATAATATTCCCAATTTCTATCCCATATAAAATCTCTTTTTTTAAGGAAATAATGAATGATTTTATATTGTCAATGTTTTAAGTAATCTACAGATATTTGCAAGGCAAAATCAACAGCAAATGACATTTCCATAAACACAGTAGTATATGTATGTAGCAGGGAATAAGAAAATCCCTTTACTACCTCAAAGAGGCTGCAAATAGTTCCCATTTCTATCCTTTGGGTCTAATGTAATGTAAGGAAATGTCAATTCAGACAGTATCAACCAATGCTGAAACTATATGTACCACGGTTGCAGCATAAAACACAGATTTTAAAGGATGCTACATCAAGTCTGTGTTGTAAAACTATTTTAAATTTGAATCTTGGAAGAGAGAATACAAGGAAACCAGGCAAAATCCAACATCAGGAGTCAGCACCAAAAGACCCAGTTGTGGCCCTGGTTGCAAAATGCCCACATCTGCCCTATAGTGTTCACTGAATATATTAATCCTGAGCAGAAATCACATAATTTCTGAAGCAACTTAGAAAAAAAGAAGTGTCCTTAATATATTCAAATCATTCTACCTAGATTAGGGTTCCTCAAACTCTTCAACTCATTAACCCCTTCATGAAGTTTCAGGTTGATCATTGATTCCTGCTCTTTTATTATATGAATATAATGTAATAAATGCCACTTTACCTAATAGTACTATGAATAACAATAACAACTCATCAACTCTTATGGTCAATAATGACCACTTTGGGAACCCTAACCCTGGTAAAATGAAACAGTAATTTTTCCTATGCTTCATATAAGAAGAATTAAGCAATGTTTTAAAAGCCAGTCGATCTATTTATTTATTCATTTGTTTGTTTATTTATTTACTTATTTGCTTACTTACTTACTCATTCATTCATTCATTCATTCATTCATTCATTCATTCATTCATTCATTAAAATTATATGCCGCCCCTCTTCATGGACTCGGGCAGCTCACAACATTTCAATTAAAAATACAGTATAAAAAGCACATCTAAATTCAATTAACATAAATAATTAATTTAAAATATTTTTTAAAAGCTAAACATTTAAAAATCAAACATTCAAATACACACTACAACATCCTACACATTCACTGGCCAGAAGCTGGGGTCTACTGACCCCAATCCTGGCGGCATAAATACTTTTTCAAATTCTTAGGAAAGGCAAAGAGGGTAGGAGCAGTGCGAATCTCTGGGGGGAGTTGATTCCAGAGGGTCCATGCCCCCACAGAGAAGGCTCTTCCCCTAGGACCCGCCAAGTGATATTGTCTAGTTGATGGGATCTGGAGAAGGCCAACTCTGTGGCACCTAACAGGACGCTGGGATTCTTGCGGCAGACCATAGTAATTCAATCTATGCACCATATAAATAGAGGTTTTATATGCACCATGTAAACTTTGGGGTTGTATAGCAGCTTTATTATGATTTTTAATGGGACCACTTCTTGGAATGAAATAAATGGCAAATGCAGAGATAGCACTGCAAACAAATGAAGTCTATGTATGTCTGACTCTTACATTCAGATTGCCTTTCAAATGCCATGAAAATTATCATTAAAAAGAACAGTGGGAACTTTTAAGATTTGTAGGAATGCATAGTGGTGAAATATCAAATAATATTTTAAGTCTCCCAAAGCTACATTATGCAAAGATGAGCGGCAAACAAAATTTAAATCAACAAACAAAAAATATTTGTTTGTGATGAATTTCTATTGCATTTTTTTGTCTGAAGACAATGTTTACATACACACATGCACACACATACTATACACAAACACACACACACACACACTGCTCAAAAAAAATAAAGGGAACACTGGAACAACATAATATAACTCCAAGTGAATCAAACTTCTGTAAAATCAAACTGTCCACTTAGGAAGCAACACTGATTGACAATCAATTTCACATGCTGTTGTGTACATTCAACTCTGTACAGAACTAGGTATTCAATGAGAATATTTCATTCATTCAAATCTAGGATGAGTTCTTTGAGTGTTCCCTTTATTTTTGGAGCAGTATACATACATACATACATACATACATACACACATACACACACACACACACACACACACAGATATATGAGTTTTTTCTGTAAAATAAATATATAAAATAAAATATAAGTATAAATATAAAATATACAAAGAAAACACTAAAAAAATTAGTAATAAAACTAATGTCAACATTGTTCACGTTAATATGATAAACAAAATCATAGTGGAAGAAGATGGGGCTTTTCAATATTCCTGCACAATGACAAAGCAAAGTCTCAATCCATCTCCTCCAGCTGTATTCTGCATTGTTTAAGGGCCACAGAAGGAAAGGTTGTCTCCAATATGCTAACCACTAGTGTCAGAATGACCAATTCAGCATTGTGCTGTAAATTCCAGTTCTCTTGGGTGTGCCACAATGCATATGCAATGGCAGAATACATTGCGATGCTGCTTTCACTTTAACCCCCTGGCTTTCCCTACGTGTGCTTTGCTGTCAACTAGAGAAGGAGCTCTAAAACTGCCTCTTTATATGAACCTGTTCCCTAGTGATCTAAGTAACTTAAGAAGTTAATAGTATGAGATGCAGTTCCTCAGATAGTCAGTATCCAAGCCATTTAGCATTTTAACACATGACTGGCTCTATAAAACTAAGCAACAAAGGACATAAGAGGATAATGCCATAATTTATAGTGATCAGACTACCTATTCAGAAAGTATAATGTATTTGGGAGAAAAATTGTAAAAGTAAAATAAATCAGTGAATAAAATATTCTAATTCTGGTTTAGTATAAATTTGCAAGTTGATATAGGAAAAAATAAAGAACTGCTACAGACCAATCAGGACATTTATTTTATTACCACAGTACAGTACATCTGTGAGATAAAAGTTACATTATTATGTAGCACTTTTCCTAGGGACATGTGCAGCTACATTTTAAATGAAATTTGGCAATTGATTGTTATAGCAGCTTACTTTATTAAGTGAAAAGCGAAAAGAAAAGAAATCATTTACTGTATCAAGTTTATATCAAGCGGCTGAGTGGCTTGCAATATTCAACATTGCTGTAAGCTTAGAGTTTCAGGAATGGGGCTTGGTTTTGCTACTACCGGCACTGTCGGAATGGGCATTCGATGGCTCCCTTTCTTGTATTTTACCTGCACACAAAACCATTCAGGAAGTACTTACTGTGGAAACTAATTAATTTGTTGAGATGGATTTAATTGCTATTCTTTCTTTATATTAATATCTTTTCATTGTGGTTTCTTTTTAAAAAAGTTTATGCTCAATTGCAATTTGTTTCCATATTAATTGTTTTATTATCTACCTTGGCTCAATGTCATTATCGTTAGCTATCTTGTGCACAAATTTAGTGAAATGAAAGGACAGTAATTCAACAAATGAACTATTTTAAGGATTTCAAGGATTGTTCTAAGACAGTTATTTACAAGGACTGTGCAATGTATTCCACAGTTCATGAATAGTTCAGATAGACTCCTTATCCTTGCTCTCTGTGAAATTCAATATACAGATTCTTGTAAAAACTCACATTTTATTGAGAGGCACTTTTTTAATAATATGGATGGATGTATAGAAGGTATGAAGGAAGGAGACAGAGAGAGCAAAATGGGAGGAGAGAAAGGGAAAGAGAAATAAAGCAAGAAAGCAAGAGAGAGAAAGGGGTGGAGGGGAGTGGGAGAGAGGGAAGGAAGGAAGGAAGGAAGGAAGGAAGGTTGGTTGGTTTTCAGGGATCCTGCTTGAATTAACAACAACGATGAAAGTTTCTATAGATTTAGATGGTTTTTCCAGTAGCTTTCAAAGATAGCTGAAGCAGAAATATTATTGAGTTTGGCAATAATGTATACTCTGGTTAAATCCATATATATCAAAATCTATGTGATCTGGATGTTAAAGTGTATTAATATGTATTTAACACATGCTTGGAAGGGTAATGTGCATAAAGTTCCATGGTGCTAATGAATCACTTGCTGTATTCAGTCAGGACTATTGCAACTGTAGCTCCTGCATCTGCATAACATCTACATAATATTTTTAGGAATATATAAGCAGAACCCCAAAACAGTACAGGCAATCCTTGAGTTATGACCACAACTGAATCCAAAGTCTATGTTGCTAAGTGAAACATTTGTTTTGCCTGTTTTACAACTTTCCTTGCCCTAATTGTTAAGTGAATCATTGCAAAGATTAAGTTAGTAATATACTGTAGTTGTTAAGTGAATCTGGATTTCCCATTGACTTTACTTGTTGCAAAGTCACAAAAGCTGATCATGTGACCCCGGAACACCATCATAAATAGGAAAAAGTTGCCAAGATCTGAGTTTTGATCATGTGAGCATTGGGGATGATACATGATACAATGGTCATGTGAAAAAAGATCATAAGTCACTTTTTTCAGTTACTAAACAAACTATTGTAAGTCAAGGACTACCTATATTCTAAATGCCAGTTTAGGAAACAATATTTAAATAAAAATCTAATAAGGTGAGTATCCAGATACATAAAAGGTATTTTACATACAATGCTGGAAGTATATAGATGCCCACATTGTTTGTCTCTCATGTAACACCATCATCAAATACTATCAAATTGATATCCTTTTTGCCCTATTCTATCTTCGATTTCTCTTGCAGGCTTTTCTGTCTGTAAATGTTCTCCTTTGGTTACTAGAGTGCTTCTTTTAGACTTCACTGATAGCATCCTATTTGTCAACTCAAGCCTTGAAAAAGCAAAGCCCTGGGAAGGAGCTGAGTGAGATGCCTGTTAAACATGCTGTTCTAAATAATATTCAAAAAATCAAAGCATCACATATGCTGTAACCTCTATATTGTACTGTATTTAGTTATGTAATAAATATATTTATTCCTACTCTGTACTTAGGTTTTATGATAATTGCCTAGAATCCTAGATTGCAGATAGGAACATTATCTTTGAGTCCTGCTTTTATTCACAATTTCAAACAACTTTCTAAATAGTTATTTCCCTTAACTCAGCAGTCATAATGTGTGGTATACCAAAGTATTATTTTACGGATACAGGAATCAGGCCAACATAAATAATATATTGGCTTTTAAGCACCATTGTACTTTTGCCACATGTGTAGTCATTAGCAAGGTTATGGTGGTGTATAAAATGATAACCATCCAACGATCAACACTTCATAATGTCTACAATTTAAGTAGCAGTACAGTAAACCTCACTTGATTGTTTTACAGTATAACATTCTAAGATATGCCTTTTGGTTTAAGACATTCAAAATGCAACATTTAAATATGCAGAATTATCTTGAGTTGTTCATATGTGAACTTAAAAGCCATGCAACACAGGAAAATTAAGTAATTATGCCTCCAAGTTATTTACTGCAATTAAGCTCATTTATCATATGCAAATTAGTGCAAACTGGTCTCATTAGTTACTAAATTACTCAATATGAGCTGAACAATGTAGCACTCCAGTTTGTAATGAAAAATCCCTGTAGAGGCAAGCAGGATCAATTAAGCTAATTTGCATATGCAAATATATTGTCTCACTTTTAGTTTTCCCCATATTTAATCTTACATTTTCTGGTCATTCTTGATTATATTAAAAGGATGAGGTCAATCAATGTCTTCATTGTAATTTTGAGTCTTTATACAACTTCATAAAGAAAAAGACTGCAATTCAGATTGCCTATTTTTCTATCAGCATATTGATCTATTTTTTCATAGAATAATCAAAATAAATGCCATGATACTATATTTTAAATTGTTTTTTCGTAGCTATGGTTAATAAATTTTACCTGACAGTGAAGACAAAGTCAATAAGGTGTTGGAACAAAAACTGAAAAAAATGTATATTGGTTAATTACTTTATTTTCAACAAACTCTTCCTATTATGAATTCAATCAGAGTTTGTCAGTTATATTGTATGTGGCAATTCCTTTTCCTGGTGTTATGTTATTGAATAATATTTCTTTGACCCAAAGATGGCTGACTTCAATTGTTGTTTGATTATATCATTTGTTTCTGACACACACATAAACTAAATGAATTATTTGCATCTCTTTACTACAAAAGATACAGGATTTATCTTATACTGACTTACTCAGGGACATGGAGGTACTCTGCCGATAATGTAAACTTGGATTTTCAAACAAACTTTAATGCCCATCAAACGCTCTTGGGTAAACTTAGGAATCAAAGGATAAGACATATTCTTCTGTAGACTACTAACTGAATGCAAATGACAGGAATAACATTTCTTTTTCTCTTCTGGGAAATATTTTTTAACTTGTTTTAACTTGTTCACAAACAATCCTGAGTAATTAGTAAGTATTAAGTAAGTATTATCTATGGCCAACTTTCTGGATGATACCAAACCGTGTGAAGATCAAGTGATTGTGCTCCAGACAGATATCTTTAAACTAAATGAATTATACACCAAAATGTGCTTCAATGTAAATATAAAACATTTATATTTATATGCTGGAGCTCAACCAGCTATTATTATTATTATTATTATTATTATTATTATTATTATTATTATTATTATTATTATTATTGCACACTGGATCTGAGCAGTCTGTAACTAACTGGGAAAATTATCTTGATGGGGTCATAATGGATTGCTTAATGAAGATGTCAACTGAGCAACAGTCATGGATAAGGAAAAGTCCATGCTAATGAGCATCAGAGGTAGATTAAAAAAAGAAAAAAGCTCACATCGTAATGTCTTTATGTTCATTTGTGATACCATCACTTGGAGTACCATGTACAGTTCAAGTCACCATATTTGGAAAAGAAGCTGAGCAAAATTCAAAGGGGAGCAATCAAAATAAAAAGAACCCCCCCCCCAATACTTTTCTTATAAGAAAACATTAGAATACTTGGAGTCTGCAGCTTACAAGAATGGTGAACAATGGCGATTAAGGACTAAAAGGCACACATACAATTTTCTCACTAGTACCAGGAGTCAATCAATGAGGCCAGAAGGAAGAAGATTCAGAACAGACAAAATGAACCCCTTCACACAACACACAATTAACCCAAGGTGGGTTTCAAAATTTTTAGCAAGGGGTGCTCTGCCTGGTTGCTGGGTGGGCATGGACATGGTGATCATGGCCTAGCTGGCCTCCTGAACCACGGTGAGGGGAGAAGGTTTCCTTGAGCCTCTGGGAGGGAAAAATGGCATCTCCAGGCTCCGGAGGCACCTTTTTAAATAGGCCTGTTTTTCATTCTCCTCAAGTCTCTGTGCACACCCTGCAGTTATCTGCATCCAAAACAGGCTGCATGGGATCTCCTGGGAGCGATGTGGTGGGTGGGCCCAGCCAAGAGTGAGATTTGGGGGTTCTCCAAAATGCACAGAAACATAGCTAGAGGTTCTCCCGAACCCCTGAGAACACCCAAGAGTGAATGCACTGATATCAACCATGTAGAGGGACTGGCCCAAGATAACCCAACTGGCTTTGTGATCAGGCAGAACTAAAACTCAATGATTCCCAATGCCTAGCCTTTACTACTACACCAAACTGCTTTCAAATAACTTAGATGGCTTTAAATGGAGACTGGATACATTCATGAAGAAGTCTATCAAAGGATACCAAGATCCAAAACTACTCCTAGATTGGATGCTGCATATGTCCAACCAATGTTTACAAGGAAATAATGATGCCACAGACATAATCAGGAGAACTCTTTTTATTTATTTATTATGAATAAATTGTTAAATGGATATTTATTATAAATAAATGGATATTTATTTATTATAAATAAATGGATATTTATTTATTATAAATAAATGGATATTTATTTATTTGTTAAATTTATATGCTGTCCATCTAACTATTGAGCAAGTGTGGATAGCATAGACATTTATCAAATAATAAAAATACCTTTTTATGATTTTATGTACATGATTTTTTGTACTTTCCAAACTCTCACATTATTTTTAATACTATTAAATATAAATATAAATAAAACAAATTTAAAAACATGATTATAGTGGTTTTTAAAATTATTTTTGTTTTGTTTTGAATTACTTGTAATATACAGTGGTACTTCTACCCAAGAACGCCTCTACTTACTAACTTTTCTAGATAAGAACTGGGTGTTCAAGATTTTTTTGCCTCTTCTCAAGAAACATTTTCCACTTACAAACCCGAGCCTCCAAAACTGTAACCAGAAAAGGCAGGAAGAAGCCCATATGAGGCCTCTCTAGGAATCTCCTGGGAGGAAACAGGGTCAGAAAAAGCGGGGAGAAACCTCAGTGGGGCCTCTCTAGGAATCCACAGTCAGCCAGATGTTTAGAATGGATTTGGCATTTTTATCCATCTTCAAGTCCCTCCCAAGGACTTGGGATAGGCAGATATTATTGTTTGATGATACTAAAGGTTATTTTTGTCACGGTTGATTACATAGTCATTATTAGTAATACTACTGGTAATAAATCAAACAACATCTCCTTCCCTCCTCCTTTAGAACAGTCAAACTGTATCAAATCACATTCAACTAAAACCAGTATAAACTTTTGAAATGTATGCAAAATATTATTATGATCACACACAAAATAAATCTATTCAAGATAAATCTTTACCAAGATCACATGTGTAAAAAATCCATCATTTTGATGAATAAAAATCATTACAATCATCATGGTTTTCTTGAGAAACTTACTTTGACAATCATTTTGCCAATTATTGTTCAACAAGTCACCAAAAACATAAAACATAAAGATCTTAGCAAAGAAGGATAGAAAACTCAGAGAAGGGGACATTGTCTTGTCTTATTTATAATATAGTGTAACACATTTATTAGGACACCTGAATTCAGCCCTTTTTTTAAACTTAAAGTAATATATTCTTCTGGATGCAAAGTGATCCAAATGAGATTCTACTAGGAATCTTGTGTCAGAACAACATGAAAACACATGGCTGACGCATAACGTTTGTTAAGATAATGTCTTCAATAGATACTACTAACAGAAACTTGGAGGAACACTACATTGTTTATCTAAAGTGTTAAAGGCATGCTACTTTTTAAAGGAATATAAATATCACAATGAATAGAACAGTTGAAGCAATAGTGCTGAGAAACTACAGCAGGTGGAGAAAAATGAAAATCTACATGTGAACAAGATTAAAAAAATGTTTTTCACAAAATACTTAATACTTAAATACCATATTTTTCAGAGTATAAAACACGCCTTTCCCCCCTAAAAGTGACTGAAAATTTGGGTGCATCTTATACTCTAAATGTAGCTTTTTCAAAGCTTTTTTTTCCAGCCCTAATGAGATGATAACGATCTTCCCGACTCTTCCTGGCTGCAGGCTTGTTTTCATTGCTACTCCCTTCCAAAAAGTTTTTTTCAGCCGTAATGAAGAGCTAACGATCATTGCTACTCTGAAGAAGGGATTTTTTCCCCCAGCCCTAAGTCTTTGCAGGCTTGTTTTCATTGCTACTCCCCCTGAATAAGATTTTTTTTCAGCCCTAACCAGGGGATGAAATAATCTGAAGCTAGCCAGACTAAGGAAGTTAACCAGATGAATACATGGTAGGTAGATTTCCACCCCTATTTTCCTCTCCCAAAACAAAGGTGTGTCTTATACTCCAAAAATATAGCATATACAGACATTTTGGGAAACCAACAGCTATTGCACAACGTAACACAACCAATATGCTGAGTTTTAAATTATTACAGTCCAAATAATACTTGCCCTCCCTCTTTCATTAACCATTCACTTAAAAAAAGAATATGTAAACAAAACCTCGCTGTATAGGCTCTAATAGTAATAGCAATATCTAAATATCTGACAGGTGTCTGATATCTTGCTACTAAATATGTTAAACTTTTTATTTGTGCTTTTTTTTCTTTTTGTTTTGTTTTATAAAGCCAATGCTTTTACCTGTAAAATGTGACTTCCCAAATGTGACTCAAATACGTCAGTAGCAACGGCACTGGGGCTTCTCCTGCGCTGGGCACCTATAACTGAATAAAAAAGGGATTATGTTGCAATCTCTGCACATTTAGTCACAATGCATCCCAATTTAGGTTGTTATTATTATTTATTAATATTTTATACAATCTTAACATTTGAAAAAATATAATTAGGGAAAAATATAATTCTATGAAGAACAAAAGAACCCTAATTCTCCACTTTCTTTCTTTCTATGGAAGACTGTTTTCAAAGGTTGTTCAATATTCCAGACACAGGTCACTTACACATGTACAGTGTTCCCTCGCTTTTCGCGGGGGATGCGTTCAAAGACCGCCCGCGAAAGTTGAATTTCCGCGAAGTACAGATGCGGAAGTAAATACACTATTTTTGGCTATGAACAGTATCACAAGCCTTCCCTTAACACTTTAAACCCCTAAATTGCAATTTTCCATTCCCTTAGCAACCATTCAGATTATTACTTACTTATTACTTACTTATTACTTACTTATTACTTACTTACTTATACTAATTACTTATTTATTAAAGTTTATTAAAAAAATATTTATTAAAGGCAGATGAAAGTTTGGCAATGACATATGACATCATCAGGTGGGAAAAACCGTGGTATAGGGAAAAAACCCACAAAGTCTTTTTTAAATTAATATTTTTGAAAAACCGTGGTATAGACTTTCCGCGAAGTTCGAACCCGCAAAAATCGAGGGAACACTGTATAATCAAAATCAATTTATACAAGCTCCAGAATTTACCTAACTTGATACAAAGTTGAATTATTATACTCAAGCATACTTATTTTGCTATTGTTATATTGATCAGTTATAGAAGAACAGAAGAGAAACAAAGCATCTTGAGACTATAAACATCTTTCCTTGGTTGAGCAATATACCCACCTACCAAAAAAAAAAAATTCACACACACAAAAAAACCCTGAAGTTTTTTATTAGCTTGATTCTATCAAATGATTTGGGTGGGGTGGGGTGGGGGGTGCAAAACTGAGAAAATTATAACCTTGAAAAGTTAATAAAATATATCCTATAAAACAGTTTCAACCTTTGTTTGAAGAAGTACATTTCAATGACAGCACTGTCAAAAAGTGTTTTAGGACTGCAGGAAATAAAAATACAGAAGAAACCCAAACAGTAGTCCTGACAGAAGTGAATGTCTGTAGCTCTAATGTTTCAGAAAGCAACATTACCAAACTAGGCAATATCTTCAGTGCAAACAGTGTGGTTAATATTTAGTAAGTCAATATAAAATATTTTTATATATTAAATAAGAAGGAATATGTACAATCTTCCAAGCCAAACACTAGGAACATTAAATATATGGTTCTCACATGGGAAATGAAATTATCAATTCCTCATTTACAATATGATCACAATATAGAATTCCTCTGCTGCTTATGGCAACACATGTCAATTGAATATCAACTTTTTCCCCCCTGGCATGGATTAAATTATAAAATTTGCTAGTATATATTTTTTTATTTGTTAAGATTGTGATTCTTATCTCTCCTATGATTGCAATTTAAGCGTTGTTTTAATAACCCTAAAAGTACAATTGAGAATGCACCATATTTTGCTCTAATTTTGGTGAACTCTTTAATGCAGCTATATATTGTATTTTTAAAGTTCAGCTACTGCCTCTCTTGTGCAAATGAAACAAAGATATGATGAAAAGATAGAAAGATAAGTTTTGGGGAAAATAAAATTATCTGTATTTCTTTTCTAAATAACATTTGCTCATGAAATGCTTTCTCTCCTGGCGAAGAGATATCTTACAAAAGAAAATAAAACAAAGCAAGCTTGCCCTTTTTGGGCACGGTTTGCCCTTTTTTTCTAGGAAGAGGAGAAATTTTTCCTCAATTTTTCAAAGGAAGGCCTTTCAGAGGCCATGGCACTAATGTTGAAAATGCCCAGTGGAATTAATTTTATCATTAATATCTTCTCTTGGATTGCAATTGAAATGTGGGTATACACACACGCACACACACACACACACACGCATACATACATACATACATACATACATACATACATATATATGAAGGTCTTGGCATATTCGGATTTCTTCCCGTGTAAGTTCTAGAGATTTCTGGCGACGTTTCGACGAGGTCCCACTCGTCATTTTCAGGCTGGTGCTTTCGGTTTTGTGCTCGGGCAAACAATGCATGATTTGAGCTGCCGTCTCTCTATAAATACCGGTGGGTGGGTGTGGAGGGCTGGCTCAGCTGTGGCAAGTGGGTTGGCTGGCTGTGTTGAAACATCCTGATTAGTTGGTGGGGTAACACCTAGAGTAATTGATGTAGTTGATGTATGCAGATTAGTTGATGTTTGCAGATTAGGGGTGACATCCTGAGTAGTTGTTGCAATTGGTGCCTGCAGATTAGTCAGCTGTTTTGTAATGTATGTCTGTGGTGTAACATCCCAGGTTTCGGTTTGGCTCTGAGTTTGTGGCCTGGCCATGTGTTTATGGCAATTGTCAGTTTGTATTGTGTGTGTGTCGGAGAGGGGTGCATCAGTTGGAGGCACCGCTGTGGCTTGGCTTCTGGGTGGTGGTTGCATTTTGTCTGTGGGGTGGGTATGGGTTTGGGTCTAGTGAGGTTGACTGGTGGTGGCATCCTGTGTTGTTCTAGGTCTGATGTCAGTTTTGTGGCTGAAATTCATTTGTTGATTAGGGGTAGTTTCCAGATGTCTGGTAGGCAGGAGGTATCATCACATTTATTCATATTGTGGGGGTGTTTTGCTATTTCAAAGGCTTCCATAATTGTTCTTTTGTTGAAGTGTTTGGTTTTGGAAATTAATTTAGTTCTTTCAAAATCAATTTCATGTCCAATTGGAAAAGGAAGTTTTTTCTTCTTTTCTGACTGCATTCTTGTGGCGATACATGCATTTATTCTCCTATTAGTTTGTCCAATATATGTGGCTGGGCAGATTTTGCATGGTATTTCATAGACGCCTTGGTTTTTTAGCCGGATATCACGAAAACTGACACCAGACTCAAAACAACATGGGACGCCACCACCAATCACCCTCACCAGACCCACAGCCAACCAACCTGCAGCAGCTGAGCCAGCACTCCATACCTACCCACCGGTATTTATAGAGGGACAGCAGCTCATACCACACTTTGTTCGCCCAAGCACAGAGCTGAAAGCACCAGCTTGAAGATGACGAGTTGGACCTCGGAGAAATATTGCCAAGATTCCATCAATCTTACACAGGAAAAGACCCGAATATGCCAAGACACATATGTAAATCTCCATCTATCCTTTCATATGTCCTTTCACACATAAGCACACAATGAGCTGTACCAGAGTTGTGGTGGTAGGTTAGAAAACAATGCAACGTCCTCCCCGTGCCTCACATTTTCCCTGTTGCCAGCCAATCTTTTCTGCAGCTGGTTTGCACAAAATACATTGAGATGGCTACTAAAACTGTTTCTTAGATGCTATGGAATATCTCCACAAACATTTGTTTCCATATGTTGCTTACTTAGTTTCCTAAAAGTGTTACTTTTGGGGGGAGGGACAGGAAATTAATCAAAAGCAGATGCCACCAAATTTATAAAAGATTAAACAGTTCTAAAAGTATAAGTATGTTGCAATAAGGAATTGCACTAATATCCTTAACAATAATAAAGAATATAAAAAATGGACCGTGCTACACTCGTATGTCTTGGTTTGTCTTACCCATTGGGGTCAGAAAAAAAAGAGCTTTTGTTATTAGGCAGATACATGCTGAAATGTAAAGATTATACTACTAATACTGTATATGCAGCTAAACACAAAATGTGGCATGAAACAATAATATAAGCAGCAGTGAAGTATCTTCCTATCTCCAGTAACAAAATTAGATATCACAAAAAAGCTTCCTTTATGCCTCTCAATATCAGCAGAGATTATCCTATTAATATGGAACTCAAATATATATATGATCTTCCATTTCAATGCAGGAGAATTGTTAGTACATTAACTGGTCCTTTCTTGGCAGTAAACAGACAAAATCTTGTAAATAAAAAAGCTCAGAGTATATGTTCTCAGACCTGCAAAAAATGTTAGATTGGAATAAATCTTCTATATCTGCAAGTTTATTACATTACTGGAAGAAATATCATTGCAAAAGCTCTTATTATACACATATTGAATCCAGTGACAACACTCATTGCTTAATGGCAAACACAACAAAAAAGTATCTCGGCCAATCTGTTCAGTATCTGCTACTGAAAGGCAGTGGGGTTTTTTCTGGAATCAGCCAGTAATCAATTGATCAATCTAGTGAGATGAAATTCTAGAGAAATGATTTGTAAGAGGCATTTGCATTATCAGTGCCCAAAGACATATGACATCCACTAAGAGTAGACAAGGGATATTGGTTTGAAAATCTAGCATTTTGGATATTTCTTTTAATTTCTTTATAGGGAACACTGCACTTCTTATATCCAGCAACAAATTTCCCGCTGAAGTAATGTATTACCCTAAAACTTAGAGAAGCTTAATGCTCTAAATCCAACACTTACATACATATGTACATACAACTGTATTTCTTGTTATTTGCTATACTTAACATAGGGTCATTTATTAACATGTCTTATTGTCTTTTTTTATCATTACTTTCTATGTTATATTTATATAAGCTACTACCCTATACTTGATTGACAAAAATAAATAAATAAGTATAAACGTTTTTTTAAAAAAAGATGCCAAAACCTTTGAGTTTAGGCAACATCAAAGAAAGATCAGCCAATTTCCAATGCTCTGAAAGATGATTCCATTCCAATGATATTAAATATGTTTACAAAACATTATTTTAAAATATTTAAATTTTAATAACTGGAGCAGTGAATAATTGGGCAATGAGTTTGAAAAAGAGGTACAGCTAATCGGTTAGAGAGAGCTGGTTACTACATGATCTGTGATTGGTTGCTGTGAATGAAAAGGGGGAGGTTCCTTTTTTCCACGTCTTTCTTCCTCTGTGTGTTATATGTGTGCTCTTTGTAGTTTATCTCTTGATGTTCCTGCTGTATTGATTTACCCGACGATGTTCCTGTTTGCCTATCTTATTTAATGTAAATATATTTATTATTGTTGTTGTTATTATTTATTTATTTATTTATTTTATTTATTAGATTTGTATACCGCCCCTCTCCGTAGACTCGGTATATAAAACTGCAAGTTTTTTGTTTTCTTAAAAAATATAGTTTATTTATAAATATAATGAAAAAAAGGAAAAAGGAAAACAGGGGAGGGGCAGTGGGGAAAAGAGGGAAGGGATACAAAATCGAGCAGTTAAGATAAGGAGTACAGTTATACATTGTAAGCTATAGGTATAAATTTTATATACTGCAAGTATATAAAACTGCAAGTTTGTGTCGGTGTCTCTGACTCCATTTGGACATCCGCTGTGCAAATTCACATTAGTAGGTGAGAAAAATAAAACAAAACACCAGGCCTTAGCACTAATGCAGAGGAAAACTGTGAAATCTCAGAGCCCAACTCAAAAGTCCATCCAACTAAAAGAGTGTAGTTGGATTGCAGACACTGAAAAGAACCAAAGAGACAGGGCATAGAAGAGCTTGTCATGATGTTTCACCATTCAAAATGACAGCGCCGGACTTACCCGGCAGGCAGGCTTTGCTGGAGGGACCGGGAGACACGGTCCCTCATGGCGGCCGCCATCTTGGATCCCGGGCAAAGTCTCGCGATGCGAGACTTCGCTCGGGAGATCGGGGCCTGATTGGCCAGGCCCCTGATTGGTCCGGGCGGGGCCTGCTTGCCCTATATAAGGGCGAGCAGGCCCGGGGCTCTTCCTTTTCGCCCGGACCAAGCTACAGAGCAGACACCCGCCCGCCCTCCACTATTTTGCAGTGTGCTTAGGGGTCGCCCTTAGGGGGCCGAATGGGAATTTTTTGCAGTTCTGCCTCTTAGCTGAGCTGTTTTTTCGCCCATTCCACACTGGGGTGATGGCTGTGCGGTTAGGGGGTGCTTGCATTAATTAGGTTAATTGGCTTACCTTTGGTCATTTGGGTAGGCAGGTTAGGGGCGGAAAATTGGGTGGTTTAGCAACCGCGCGTTCTCCCTTGGGCATCTTTGGGGATGATTGACAGGTTCTCTGCAAGCTCATGGAGGGAGTTTCTGCCTGAGCAGCTGGGGGGAACCTGTCTTTGGGTCCTGCACCTTTAATTCCCCGATTCGGGTTAGCCGGTGGGACCCCCCTCATGCACAGCATGGCAGAAAAGGTCACAGGTGACGGCCTGGCCCTCACCTGGACCTTGCATCGAGATACGCCCATGTGTTGCCCAGGAATGTTTACTGGCATAACGTCATTTCCGCCCCGGAAGTATTTGTTTGACCCTGCAGGTCCAGTTCCGGGTCATAGTTGTTTATGCTAATTTATGCAAAGTATTTGAATAAATTATGCAAATTTATGTTAATAAAAATGACCCAATTTTAAATCCAGCTCTGGTGTCCGTGTCGTTACTCCGTCTCTCCAGCAATTAATTTGACTGAATCCCAGAGGGACTCTTTTCTAAGCATATATATATTTACAATATGGCTGACCTGGAAGTGAACATTACTGAACTCAACATTACATACTTTTGATATGCAATGATCATGGAGAAGACAGAGCAAATGGATGAGGAAAAATAGATGGTTTTAGCATCAACTGTAACTATCTGCTATGAATTTTGCTCTCTTGGCTATAAAAATATTAAAACACATCTCTTCATAAATGTTTTAACTGTTTACTCCAGTCAGGGCAAAATGAACCACAATCACACAGCATATTACATTCAATTAAATAGAATTGCCAGGAAATAATTTGTGTTGGTATCTGGAAGACAACAACTGGCATTCTTTCCTTCTTTCTCTATGAACTCAAATCCCCATAATCAAGCATAAAACAAACATGGTCAAGAAAATCCTTTCTTTCTTTTGGTTTGTTGAAAATAACTCTCAGCTCACAGTTTAAGTTGCCTGTGGAAACTGCATATTTGCTTAGGAAAGCTTTCTCTGTTCTCATACAACAGTGTCCAGGGAAAAAGGACAGGATATTAACATCAAGTCAGAGTGCCACTATATAGCATCAGACTATACTAGCTCGTAAAGAAAAAAGTCTAAATCTGTTGTCTTGGTTTTTTTCCCTGATCCCTAAGGTTCATGTTTATGACATTTGTAACATCTGCTACAAATGCTGAGGTAAGTCAGGCACAACCTTATTACTTCCAATCTAATGCTCCATTCATCCACAGGGCTTTTGTATGCCACAAGTATGTCAAAAACTGCAGGATCCACATGAAGCAGGATACAATACATGCATTCCAGAAATGTACTGCACTGTATGTAAGAGACACAATGTTATTGCCAGAAGACTTTTTTTTAATGTTAGTAGTCTGTCTGTCTGTCTGTCTGTCTGTCTGTCTGTCTGTCTGTCTGTCTCTCTCTCTCTCTCTCTCTCTCTATCTATCTATCTATCTATCTATCTATCTATCTATCTATCTATCCTATATATACCAAGTATTCATCTGGCTAGCATCCTTAGTCTGGTCAGATTCAACACATTGTTTTATCCTCTGGTTATGGGGTTTAAAAAATGTATTCTGAGAGAGTAACAATGAAAGAGTTTGCAAGCCAGTAAGAGATGGGGACATCATTAGCACCTGGAAAGAAACAGTCTGAGCAAGTAGAGCAGTGGAAAAAACCCTGCAAAGACTTAGGGCTTGGAAAACATTCTTCTTTGCAGAGAGTAACAATGAAAGAGCTTGCAAGTCGGTAAGAGCTGGGAACATTGTTAGCACCTGGTTAGGGCTGGAAGGAAGCATTTGGAGCAAGTTAGCAAAGTTAGCAAGTTGGCGCAGTGGGTATAGTGCGGTACTGGAGGCCATTAAAGCTGACTGTTTGATCTACAGGTCAGCGCTTCAAATCTTATTACTGGCTCAAGGTTGACTTAGCCTTCCATCCTTCCAAGGTGGGTAAAACGAGGACTCCGATTATGGGGGCAATATGCTGGCTCTGTTAAAAAGTGCTATTGCTAACATGTTGTAAGCCTCCCTGAGACTAAGGAGAAGGGTGGCATAAAAAAATCAAATAGATAGATAGATAGATAGATAGATAGATAGATAGATAGATAGATAGATAGATAGATAGATAGATAGATAGGTAGGTAGGTAGGTAGGTAGGTAGGTAGGTAGATAGATAAGTATGTAAGTAAGTAAGTAAGTAAGTAAGTAAGTAAGTAAGTAAGTAAGTAAGTAAGTAAGTAAGTAAGTAAATAAATAAATGTTAGACCAATGGGGGGGGGAACCTGCAAAGACTTAGGACTTGGAAAAGATTCTTCACAGAGAGTAACAGTGAAAGAACTTGGGAACATTAACAGCACCTGGTTAGAGCTGGAAAGAAACAGCTGGAGCAAGTAAAGCAATGAACCCCCCCCCCCCCTACAAAGACAGGGTTTGGAAAACATTCTTGGAAGAGAGTAAGAATGAAAGAGCTTGAAAGCCAGTAAAAGCTGGGAACATTGTTAGCACCCGGTTAGGGCTGGAAAGAAACATTTGGAGCATCATTACAGTCATTATCAGCTATGGCTTTTATTAGCTCATCTGGATAACCAATGTGATATTTAATAGCTACAGTTCTTATTATTATACCATAGTGAATATTTTGAACAAGTACAATAAGTTGTATACTTGGTCTTTGGTAATATAGAAACTTCTACAAGGTTTTCTTAGAGATTTTCTCTCTCAAGCAAAACCCCTATTCAAAAAGTGATTTAAGATTTCACCCATGCCGAGTTTGGAAGCTTTCAGAATGGAGTATAAAATCTGCATTAGTCAAATACTAAGCTTGACAAGCCTCTACTGAGTCCATTAAAAAAGGGAAAGTGCATGAATTTCAAGCTTGGAAGCCTCTAATTACTACATGCTTAAATTTTTAACTAGCAAGCCCTGATAAATTGCTATACTAACACTAGGGAAGATTATCTACTTGATCTTTGCTGGTGAGACTAAACTAGGAATGCCGTTCTTAGTGAGACAGCCTTCCAACTTTCAGGGAATAAATTTCACACCTATTTCTACCAAGTATAGAAGATTTATTTAATTTAATGGGGGGAAACTATTTGACACTTTAGCTGAGAAATGATACAACACATATCCTTAAAAACAGAGGCAGAACTATAGTTATACTGCTGATTTAACTGTACTACTTGTGTCACATGGACATACCTGCCTGAACATTCTCTGGAATGGACATTATATGTAAAAATCAAGAGAATGTTTTTTACATATATCAACAGATAATATTGATATGTATGAGAGGTCTTTGCTGTAAATAGTTGGGTCCTAGAGACAATTTTTACAAAGTGGTGCCCATAGAGATACAGCTGCCATAATTCTCAGTAAATATGACCTCTGTGGGAATTATGGGAGTTGGAGTCCAATGCAACAGAAGATTTCAGGCTAAAAAAACTAGTAGCATATTTGTTTTCAACACCTACCTATCACATTGGAAGAGTTATTTATAGAAAGATGTAACTCATAAGGAAACCACTGTGGAATCTGTTTATATTACAAGTATATGTATAAGAGAGATAAAAATGCATTAATACTAAATGATGTACTCATAAGCACCACTTGAATATATGTATTTTCCACCTTCAAGTTACTGTTGATTCCTGGCAACTGTTTTCTTGGCAATGGTTTTGGAAGTTGTTTACCTGCTTTCTAAGGCTGAGAGAGAGTGCGACTGGCCCAAGAACACACAACTGGCTTTTGTTCCTAAAGTTGGATTGGAATTAATGGTTTCTGAATTTTTAGCTCTGTGCTTTTACCTCTACACTATGGGTGTCAAACTGGTGGCCCATTGGTCGGATGTGTCACGTGCGAGCCATGGCACCCCAGCTCTGTGAAGGGGAAAATGTTGTGAAATGTCACATGACGGCAACATGACGCTGTGAGTTTGACACCACTTTGACACTAAACATCACTTGTACTCACTTAAAACTGTAGAAACAGTCAACACAGTATACAAGTAAGAAACATGGTACGGCATGATCTGGTTTCAGGCTGATTCAGGTAATAATTGGAATAAATGATTGCTCAATGCATCTCTTTGTAAAAACACATCTTCTTTATTTCTCCTTGGTCTCTCATTCATACCCCAACTTTGCACAGTGCTTTCTTTTCTCATCTCTATCTTTAGTAGTTAAGTAAATTATATTGGTAGTAACATAAAAACATTCCACAAGTCATTCTAAAATTTATGGGCTAATCAGTGCTAGTCAGGAGTCATAAAAGCAGGTAATAAATCACATATTGTTTAGCTTATGCTCCAGAGCATGTCCTGGATGCGTCCATTTTGGGATCACAAGATTGAACGGAATCAGCTTCTAAATTCCGTTCACACCCGGATGTGAGGTAATTGATTAATTAATTCCTCACTCTCTAATACCTCCACCCTCTTTCTTCTAAGCATCTCTGATAACGTCTAAAATGGGCATCCATCCATCTATCATCTGCCCCATTTGATTCATCCGAACTCATGAGTATGTCATTAGCTCCGTGGTCCTCATTAACATTGCTATCTGTCAGATAAATTTACGATCACTAAATCACCCTCCTCCTCTGAATCTGAATCAGGCTGAAAGGGAGTATACACAACACCGCATTTCTATCAATTTACTGCATACCTCTACACCAAGGGTGTCAAACTGGTGGCCCATTGCTTGGCTGTATCATGTGCGAGATTACATCCGTTACACATGAAAACTGTTTTGCCATTTAAAGATTCATATTTAATGCAGCTTATACCATAATGGAGTAGACTTTTTATGTCAATATGAGTTTGGACTATCTAGTGGCAAACTTCTACAGGTATGAATTTTTTTAAGAAGTCCTTTGGAAATGGCCTGGAGTAATTTCAAACTTAACAGACCCTATCCCACCAGAGATCATTACAGTGAATTTTATAACAAAGTACCCTCTACTTAATTTTCAGAGTTTAGCCAAGCATACCACAAATGCATCTACATTAAGTACAATTAATAGTATAATAAAAGCAGTGGAGGCTGTTTAACACTCAGGAACCAGCAGTAAACAGTGGCTTCATGTTCTCTAACAGTCAGTGATGTGTCAAACTGCCAAAAGTAAAAAGATTTCTTCTGCTTCAAGAGGAAAGGAACATTTCTTTTCGAACAAAAAAGGTTGGAAATTATCTAAATAATATATTGTCTAGTTATGTAAGCAGCATTATTTATTCTAAGATATAAAATGGTAAATTCCTATTTCCTTTGCCGAGGGGGGGAAATGAAAGCAGTTTCAATTTAATAAAAACTAAAACAAAACAAATAGAAATAAACACAGAACATGATAGTGTAGTTCAGGGTGCCATCAAAGCAAAAAGGGATGCAAAAATATTAGGCTGGGTAGTCATAGGAACCTGCACAAGGACGGGGGAACATAAGAAGAGCCATGCTGAATAAGGCCAAAGTCCATCGAGTCCAGCCTTCTGTGTCATACAGTGGCCCACCAATTGTACATGGGGATCTTGAGCAGAAAGACAAGGCAAAACCCTCCCTTTCCCTTGACCCCCAATAAATGGTACCCAAGGGAATCCTGCCTGCCTCAACCAATATAGAGGTGGCACTTGGGCATCTGAAGGAATGGACTGGACATTTGGACATCTGGGGAAATTAGGTGTGTGATGATGTAATCACACAAATGCCATCACATCCTGTTCAAATACAGGTAATTCTTATTTAAGCAACTGCCTTGGATAGTGATCATTCACATACAAAGATAATAAATGGTAGTAAATATATATATATATTTGGGGATTCTGGCATCTTGAAGAGACGAGAAATAAGAAAAGCTAACCCATCACCATTCTTGTAGGTCGGTTTATCAAATTTTATCTCTTAACTGGGCTCTTCATGTTTATCAGCAATGCACAGGCTGATTAGCTCAGGAAAAGAAAAAGGAAAAAAAACTTCTGGCTATAATGGTGTACAGCCAGAGTCTCTAAACTGGGGCAAGTTTAAGACTTATAAACTTCAACTCGGAGAATTCCCCAGCTATAAGTCTTAAAGTTGTCAAGTTTGGAGAACCCTAGTCTACAGTCTTTTGATGTATAACCAGCACAATGATCCTTGGGGTGGCTTGTCTGTGGCATTTCTTGGGATCCTTCTGGTCAGCTAGCCTGCAATTAACCTTTCTTGGATTTGGCAATAATTGTTTATTTTATATATTTGTTCAAATTAAAATGCTGCCTAAATTGTCAGATTTGATCTGGATTGAAGTAAAACTTTGCAAAGTGAAGTATCATGTAGAATGTTTTTATTACAAACTAGAAGAAAACTAGGAAAGCTCATTATTTCTTAAATGTTAATCTGAACCAGATTCAGAGAAATCTGAACAAATATCAAGACAAAAAACAATAATTCAAAAACCTTAGTGATAGTACCACAAGTGCAGTTACTTTCTCCATTACAGTTTCAAAATGTTTTCCTAGTGTGAGCCAGGCTTTTCTATAGCTATATAAATATAAATAATGATCATTTGTTTAAAAAGGCTTCTATTTTGCCCTCAGGATCTAACTTGGCAACGTGAGGATAGAAGAAGGGAGGCACTAGGAGCCAGTAAAAATGATACAAGTTTATATGACCAAAATAAAATTACTTTGGTTAATAGTCATGTTTTATGAAATGAATAAATTTATACATTTTTAGCCTTTCAGCATGCCCCCATTTATGTATAGCAATTGACTCCACTAAAATTTTGGAATGATCTTGAATTTGATGAAATCTTGACCAGATGTGTGATATGCCCTCCTCTCAAAACAAGGAATGAACTTTGTAAAATAATGGTAGAAAGATAAGTATTTTAAGTTTTCAGTTACATTCAACATGTCTAAAGGGTCCTTTTAATTTATATGGAAAGAACTCTAGAAATAAATTGTAAATAAATAAATCAAGTGAAGCCCCCTCCAAATATTTTTCCAGATAACCATGTCTTATATAAAGAAAGGAAAAAAGTTTACTACACATGTCAAGGGGGCTTCAAAATGTGGGAAATGACAATTCAGCATTTTTAAAATGACAAGCCATCTTTTTAATGATTATTTTGGGAATGTACATGTGCAACAAAGTAACACTTTGCCATATATAGCATACATATAGCCAATGAAATAGATGCATTGTTATTCTTGCCTATGAACCTATAGATACTGTAACCTTTTTAACCCTGTCATCAGTCTTGCAGAGCTAATATTTTTTCCCCTTTATTGATCACCCTCCTCTGTTCACTGGTGTAAAATCATTATTCCACAACAGAATGTACAATCATATTTCTTTTGCTAAAGAATGAGAAAATTAACAAATGAAGTCACCACCGCCCTGTAGAGACTGTGGTTACAGGGGACTCATAAACCTTTTGCAAAAGGTCTAAAAGCATATTGTTTAATGAATTTTAAGTCAGTGGGGACAACTGCATGCATCTATATTCATGGGAATTTAGTATTTCCTGCTTGTTTACTTTTTCAAATGCCTTTCTCTATAAATTATGCACTTCTTTTATTGTTTTAGATTGATATTAATGAGATTCTAACTTTTTAACCCTTACCACCAGTTCCTTGGCACCATGACCTTAATGAACCCCCACACTCATCTACACCTTCCCCTATGAGTAGGCAAGTAATGGAAATAATGTCTGGCACCATCTCTACTCACTTGGTCTATCCTTCTGGGGAATGGAGCAAGCAATAAGAGGGTATCCAATTTACATTATTATTGCCTTGTGGATGTAGCTCATCTTGCACCACAGCAACATAATAATACCAATAGACCTAATTTGATTGTTATGAGGAGATTCATACCTTTTTATCACATCTCTTTAACTAATTGGACTAATTTTAGGGCTGTAAACGCAAAACAGTGCTTAATATAAAATCCCAGGAATTGATAAACAATGAAAAAGAAATTGGAATTTGTTATTTTCCTGCATATATAGTCATGAACAAAGACTTGGACCAGCAGAGAAAGGATACTGTAACATGCTGGACGTTTGTAGGTGAAAAGGTGAAGCATTATATGAGAATATATTCGCTTATTAACAGAAAGAGAGAGTTTGAAAGGTTGTGCCTATCACGAATGAAAAATATTGCCTATGGGACAGTGAGAACAATTAACCAGTTCCCTTTAAAGGTTGTGGATGCTCCATCACTAGAGGCCTTTAAGAAGAGGCTGGAAAGCCACTTGTCTGAAATAGTACAGGGTCTCATGCTTGAGCAAAGTCTTGGACTAAAAGATCTCCAAGGTTCTTCCAACTCTATCTTATTCTGTTATTCTGACTAATCTATGGTCACTGTCTAGAACAGTGATAGCGAACTTATGGCACATGTGCCAGAATTGGCACATGGTGCCATTTTTGGTGGGCATGTGAGCTTGGATCCGGCGCGCATGCACATGCTGGCCAGCTGATTTGGGGCCTTCAGGGCCTACTGGGAATCAGGAAACAGGCTATTTCCAGCTTCCACAGGGGGTAGGGAAGGCCCGGTTTTTTGCTCTCCCCAAGCTCCAGAACCTTTCTAAGAGCCTGGGGAGGGCAAAAATAGCCCTTCCTAACCCCACCGCCCAGGGTCCTCAGGAGGCCAGAAGCCACCCATTGCTGATTTCCAGCTGGACCGGAAGTCACATTTTCTTTGGTCTTCTCAGGCGTCAGATATTTTGTAGGAGCCTGGTAAGGGTGAAAATTGCCTCTCCCCTGCCAGAGGCTCCCCAGAGGCCAGAAATGGCCTGTATGGAAGTTGGGAAACAGGCCATTTCTGGCCTCTGTAGGCCTTTGAGGGTGGGTGGGGAAAGTCGTTTTAACCCTCCACATGCTCCTAGACAGGCCTCCCTGAAGCTAGGGAGCAAAAAGCCAATCTAACTGTAGGTCAGCAAACGGGTGGTTTCCGGCCTCCGGAGGACCTCCAGGGGGTGGGTAAGGCTGTTTTTGCCCTCCCCAGGCTCCTAGAAAGGCTCTGGGGAGAGTGAAAAACAGGTATGTCATCACATGCCAGGAGAGAAGGCAGGGTCACATGCACATGCGTGAGGGGGTATGCATGGAATTATGGGTGTGGTTATGTGCATGCGTTACCCCCCATTTTGGCATGCGAACCAAGAAAGGTTCACCATCACTGATCCAGATTAAAATAAAATAGAATTCTTTATTGGTGAAAAGTGATTGGTCAAGTGTATTGTATTTCAAATAACTTGCTACCACTTGTCACCCATAATTCCATGCATACCCCCTCATGCATGTGCATGTGACTTGTGTTTAGCAGCAGTTTTACCGTAGTTGAATTCTAAGGCTAATACATAAGACTAGTTAGTTGTAAATAAATAGAGATAGTATGATATAGTTGTGGCAATATTAGACGAGAACTTGAAAGAGCTGGGATTGGTCCACCAAAGACCATGGACACCCAATGGATAATGTGGAGCCAATAATTCTCTGTCAGCTCAACTTTCATCTTGTGTTGTGAGGGAAAATGGGAGGATGGGAGTTGTGTATGTTAGTTTCTGTATGTATCAAAAGGAGCCTTGTGCTTTGTGTCAAAGAGAGGCTTTAAATTATTATTTTTTTAAAATAACCTGCTATTTCTTTGCTTAAAAATATGCTGTGAATAGAATGTGAAACTCACTTTTAAAAACTGCTTTAGCTCATGTGGGGAAGCATATAGAAAATACTATTGAGAAAATACATAATAAGCAGCGGGCTCATATTAAAAACCTTTTCTTCAATAAATTGTATGATTCGTACAGGGTTCCATAGCTGTAAGAAACTAATTCTTGAGAAAAGCTTAGAAGCTATATCATATTAGGAAGAAGATCCAAGGAAGCTGATTCAATTACTAAACGTGATAGACCACCAGTAGTAATGCTGTTATTCTTGAAATGTCAATGCAAAATGAATGTAGAGATGTTGACATAAAACTTATATTTTAAAAATAGAATAAAATACAATGAGATTAGAGGAGCTGGATACAGGGATTACTTTATGATAAGCAATATTATTCCCTTGATACCGTTATAACAGTTATACTGCAGCAGTAATAAAAGTGAGCACGTATGGAGAAGTACCAAATTACAAATTACAGAGTTCAATAAAAAATATTTAGTCAATATTCATCACTCATTTGCAAAACATAGCAAGTGCTCAGCATCTGTACCATTTCAAAATGGTTTAGCATGTGGACATTCAAGATCTTATTTAATTTTAACAAATTAAAATTATGATAAAAGAAAGAAAGAAATCAGGATGGAAAAAGAGGATGTATAAACGTATAAAGTTATAACTATAAGTGTAAAGAAAAATAAGCTAATAAAATAATGTAATGTAAGAGCCGGGGTGGCACAACAGGTAGAGTGCTGTACTGCAGGCCACTGAAGCTGACTGTAGATTTGTAGATCAGCTGTTCAAATCTCATCACCGGCTCAAGGTTGACTCAGCCTTCCATCCTTCGAGGTGGGTAAAATTAGGACCCGGATTGTGGGGGCAATATGCTGGCTCTGTTAAGAAGTGCTATTGCTAACATGTTGTAAGCCGCCCTGAGTCTAAGGAGAAGGGTGGCATAAAAATCAAATAAGTAAGTAAGTAAGTAAGTAAGTAAGTAAGTAAGTAAGTAAGTAAGTAAGTAAGTAAAATATTAATATATAAGTAAGGATATATAAAGAACAAAAATAATCTATATTTAACATCGATTAATAGTTAAATAGATTTGCAGATGAAAACTGTAAAAGAAATACAGTTTAACATGTTTGTATATATATGGAAATATGCAATTTACCATAAAAAGTGTTACAAAAGTTGTTATGTGTGTTTGTACATCTTAGTGTTTTATTTGTACTGTATTGGTCAAATGCTTGTATTTTATATGTTATCTTAAATGTTGTTTTTTAATATTTATATTCAATAAAATTATTTTTTTTTAAAAGATTATAATAAAAATTGAAATCTTTTAGTGCTTGGGATATATTGGAAACACAAGCAACCCACTTTGTACATAATAAATTAACATATGCAGATTGGCTAAGGTACCAAAAGGAAATAACATGATGAATAGAAAGGAACTTTACTTTAGAAAAACAATTACTTATTTTGCCTACGAAGGCAAGGAGGGTGGGGGCAATTCTAATCTCCGGGGGGAGCTGGTTCCAGAGGGTCAGGGCTGCCACAAAGAAGGCTCTTCCCCTGGGTCCCGCCAAACGACATTGTTTAGTCGACGGGACCCGGAGAAAGCCAACTCTGTGGGACCTAACTGGTCGCCGGGATTCGTGTGGCAGGAGGCAGTCCCGAGATATTCTGGTCCGATGCCATGAAGGGCTTTATACGTCATAACCAACACTTTGAATTGTGACCTGAAACTGATCGCAACCAATGCAGTCTGCAGAGTGTTGGTGTAACATGGGCATACTTAGGGAAGCCCATGATTACTCTCGGCAGCTGCATTTTGCACGATCTGAAGTTTCATTAATCAGAGCAAGTTAGTTAGGCAGAGTTATTGAAATGTACCAATTCCTTCAGAGTCTTTCAGACGTCTCAAACCAGCAAGAATATAAGTCCAGTTTCAATGACTCAATTGTAAACAATTTTACCCTAGATGACCGAGAATCTTTATTGACAGTTCGATCAGAAGATTTCTAATACCAAAGATTCATACCTTCTACTTCATTCATAGCTTATATTTCTCTCTGCCCAATAAATATGAAGGGAGAGATTGATAGTTTCTACTCTTTTTTTCAAATGATAACAAACAAAATAGGGATAGTCGATAGTTTTCCTAAGATAATAGAGAATCATATTTAACTTTGCACACAAATATTTTGCAGTGAGTGGATATTTATTTAATATATTCATAAATACATGGTAATTAAGATAACAAAATTAGAAATTGAGTACAATGGTACCTCTACTTATGAACTTAATTCGTTCTGTGACCAGGTTCTTAAGTAGAAAAGTTTGTAGAAAAAGCAATTTTTCTCATGTAAAAGCAAATAATGCGTGCAATTGGGGAAACCACAGGGAGAATGGAGGCCCTGTTTTCTCCCAGGAGATTCTAGAGAGGCCCCATGGAGGCTTCTCGCCACCTTTTCCGGCCCTGCAAACTTTTGAAAGTCCCAGAAACATGTCTTAAAACCAAATTAACAGAAAAAATGAGATTTTATATAAGCATGTATGAAGAGATACATATTAGATCAGAGAGTTCAGATAACCTATCTACATTGATAGGATTTGAACCAATTGATTGCTTTGGAAAAGAGACTTTCAGGATAGATAAGTCAGTATGGTGCGAAATACAGTCTGTCAGACAGAACACACATTTTTAAAAGTATTTTTGTTATGAGTTTTATTTATTCCATTCTGAATGGAATTATTTACATTTCTTGAAAGTTGTTGAATAAATTCAGCCTAGTCATCATTACACTGAAATTAGAACAAGTTTTCACTCAAGTTAGTCTGGGCAAAGGGGAAGGTTGACATCAATATAGCTACTGTATCTTTAACTAGCATGTGGGTCCTTGTGGAATAAAACAGCAAAGCAGAGAACAGACAGGATGTCATAGAACCATATGGTTGTAAAAGTAAACAGCCAAGTGTCATGTAGGGGAATCAAATGTATTTGCTTAGGGCAAGGGTTCCAACCTATTATTGTTGAACAGCTGTTGATTCTGAGGTTACATACTTTTGGTTAAGATCTGTAACATGGTTAATGAAATTTTTGGCTCATTTCCTTCAGTTAAAACATTTAAAAGACTTGTTTGTAACATTAAAAATCTTTTTTTCCCCTGGCAAATAGTGGTAAGATAACTTATTTTTGCATCCTTTAAAATTCAAAACTGAAAATAATCTTGTGGTTGTTTTCTGCTGTAGCACGAGAGGAACAAAAAATAGCCAAACATGTTCTGGCTTCAGAAACTCATATTCATTTATATCATAACCTTTCCCTCCCAATAATTGTGCTTACAAAGGTCTTTTCAATTTGATGCCCTTCAGATGGTTTGAACTATAATTCCTTTAATCCCTAGCTGGATGGGAGTTAGACCAAAATCTGGAATAAAGCAGATAGGGCAAGTCTACCCACGTGAACAGGTGATAAATTTAGGACAGGAAAAGCTGCCTTTTTATTTTGAAAATATATATATATATATACTTTATTTATTTATTTATTTATTTATTGGATTTGTATGCCGCCCCTCTCCGTGGACTACCATATATTTATTATTAATTAGATTTCTATGCTGCTCTATTCCTTGGACTATTGCATTTTTATGTACCATCAAGAGTCCTCTTAAATTCTGATAAAAATTTCCTTTATAGATTCCTAACCTACTTTTTATAGTTTCAATCTCAAAACTTCTGCTTATGAACAACCTGAAACCTCTCAGTAAAAATGAATGTTCTTATGGCAACTTATACAAATGACAATTCAACAATGCAAATAAAAGTGGGACAATTTTTACAAGGCCATACAATATGGTGGAAGCAATCCACCGTAGAATTAATATAATAGAATTAGAAAATATAGTTAATATAACAGAAATATATTGAAATCAGGCTCAAATAATATTTTAAAGAGGTTTCTGAAGAAAAGAACCCTTGGGTTTTGAATAGACATAAAGAGTGAAGTTAAACAAACTTATCTTGAGTAAGCAAACTAGAAGACTAACTAGAACTATCTAACTATATGAGAAAATAACATACTTTAGAAAGTAATATACTTTAGAAAGTATATCTAAATAAGATATAATTATCTTCTGAAGGAGCTCAATTTTCCATTACACATGGACATGTAATATGTATAATTAGGAAGTTTGGTTCAATATTATGTTAGCAATTCCAAATCATACAGATACGGAGTACAACCACCAGCATCTGGAGTTGTTTTCAGAACTTGGTTCTTTGTAACATTAAGCAAGAAGCACTGGTGTTAGTTGTAGACTAAACTGGCTGCATGGTTGGGGGAAGGAGGGAGTCAAGCTTCCATCTGTTTCACCCAAAACTGTTTCTTTCTTTCAACTTTAGCGCATGGAGCAGCTAATTCAGCCGGCCTTAGTCCAGACATCATCTAAAGGGGTTCTTGGAGGGATGTCTTATCAAATGGCATTTATCCAAGCAAAAGACAGCTCTTTGAACTTGGAACAGGGCATCTGAGATAAAATTATTCATTTTACTGTCCATTATTACAGGAAATCCTTGATTTACCACAATTGGAACCAAAATTTCTGATGCTTACCAAGGCAGTTGTTAAGTGAATTGTGACTGATTTTATAACCATGAATGACTTCAGGTGTTAGGTGAATGACTTCAGGTGTTAGGTGAATCATACGGTCATTAAGGAAACCCAGCTTTTCCCATAGACTTTGCTTGTCTGAAGTCAGCTGGGAAGGTTGCAAATTGTGATCACATGACCTCAAGATACTGCAACTATTAATAAATACTGTAAATGGCAGTTGCCAAGCACTTGAATTTGTGACGCTTGATATTGTGATGGTCGTAAGTATGAGGACCAGTTGTAAATAACTTTTTTTCAATGTTATTCTAACTTTGAGTGGTTGCTGACTAAATGGCTGCAACTTGAGGACTAACTGTATTATTTATTTTATTTATTTATTTATTCAATTTTTATGTCGCCCTTCTCCTTAGACTCAGGGTGGCTTACAACATGTTAGCAATAGCACTTTTTAACAGAGCCAGCATATTGCCCCCACAATCCGGGTCCTCATTTTACCCACCTCGGAAGGATGGAAGGCTGAGTCAACCTTGAGCCAGTTATGAGATTTGAACCGCTGACCTTAGGATCTACAGTCAGCTTCAGTGGCCTGCAGTATAGCACTCTACCTGCTGCGCCACCCTGGCTCTTATGATTATGTCATTATCTTACTTTATAGCATTTAAGGAGCAGCAAGTTTCCTTCCTCTTACCCCTCTCCCCCAATCTGCCAAGCCGCAAATGTTGGGGACCCATTAAAATATGAATCCATTTTCATTTGAACTTTTCCTAGGAACATGCTTTCTCCTTTGCATGAAAACAAAGATCTAGTTTGGATTAGAGCCTGCTTGGCCAGACTTTGCCTGCCATATTTAATTCTATATAATTCATATGAATTGTGCATAATAAATGTATTGTACTACAACTGGAGAAATCAAGTTTCAAACCAACCTTAAGCTATGGTTGCTTACTTGAGGGCGGCCTCTGTCTCAGCAATAAAAAACATTTTCCTCAGTTGCTCCATTTTTTCAGAAACACAGCACTTAATTTTAAAGACAGAATCTAGTCTCTACTTAAATATATCTTATATCTTATTACAAATATGGAAACATGCAAGAACACAAGCAACTGTGTTTATTTATTGAATTTGAATGCTGCTGAATCAAGACAGAGTTATGGTGACTTACAAACACAATTTATAATGTAAGTAAAAGCAGCATACATAGTAAAATGTAAGTAAACATCTACAGTAAATATTTTTCTTTAAAAAAAACACTAACTATTATCATAATTCCCCTACTGAACATTAAAACATAAATGAAAATATCACAGCTATTCACAAAAACTAAAGAATAAATGTAATAAAGCCTGTATCAAAATTCATACTATGCATCAATGAAAATGAGTATCAACTACCAAAGGGTTTTGGAACAATTCTGTCTTAGCTGTTTGTGCTGTTACTGAAAATATTGCTTCCTCGTCTCAACTCTTTCAATCACATAAATTTTCATGAGAACAAAAGCCTTCTCTCTCCTTCTTATATGTATTGAACAAGTTGATTCAGGTTGAAACACACACTCCTGAAGATGCCTATATTGGGCTTTGCAGGTTAAAACCCTCTCTTTGAATTGCATTTGGAAGGCTGTTTGTGATCCCTGGAGGGTGTTGAGCATAGTTGTAATGTGCCACACGTTTGCCAGTGAACAAATTGTAGGTACACCAAGTAAGATGTTATCTCACATACTATGCATTGCAATGGTCCAGATTTGATTACTTATAAGCATGAATGACTGTATCAAGTCCATAAGCCTGGGGGGGGAAATCACATCTGCCACACCATCAAAATCAGATAAAAGTGTTCCTGGCATGGCTTCCCCTTACCTTTCCATGTGAAAAGGAGTCTAAGAAAACACTCTGGTTTTATATCTCCTATCTTACAGGTAGGGCCTGCATTCCAAGAATTAACACTGGGGCTAATGACAGGTTAAGATTCTAGAAAATCTGACTAGCTTTATTTAACAAAAAGCTCTGCAAAATCAGCACAGCCACTACTCATACCTAGCTGCATGTTTTTTCAAGGGTGCTGCTTGATCTAGTAAGGAAACTGACATAAGGCGTGAGTACTAGAGTGCCTTCCATCCCCTGTCCTATTGCTCTCCTATATCTCCTTTACCTTTCTTCTATTCCTATATCTCTTCTATTCTTTCATTGATATATTCTATTACTATATCTTCTTTTCTATTATCTCTTAAATATATTTTACTATGAGTATCTCCCCTATAACCTTCATCATGTATTTTACTATGTGTATATAGATATATACCCACTAAAACCCTCATTGTGTATTGGACTGACTAACTAACTAACTAACTAACTAACTAACTAACTAACTAACTAACTAACTAAATAAATAAATAAATAAATAAATAAATAAATAAATAAGCACAGATGCCTCTCATACAGCAGCGACATAGACCAGGAACATCTAGGTGGAGGGAGTGATTAAAAGATTAAAGATAGTATATGTAGGTAGCATTCACAAGTTCACAATTTTTACTTTTTTTGATAGCAATAGCACTTACACTTATATACAGCTTTACAGTACTTTACAGCCCTCTCTAAGCTGTTTACAGAGTCAGCATATTGCCAGCAACAATTTGGGTCTTCATTTTGCTAACCTCGGAAAGGCTGAATCAGCCTGGTGAGATTTGAACTGCCACATTGCAGGCAGCCAGCAGTCAGCAGAAGTAGCCTGCAGTACCAGACTCTAACCACTGCACCATCGTGGCTCATGATACTGCTCTCTCCCAGGTATTCTGATATACTTAATCCTGGTTGGCCAGATTCACTTTTTGTCTTCTTCCACTAGTACACTACGTTATCTTCCTTCATTTCATCTTGTGGGTGTCTGACATCATTAAGTTGTCAACCTCTCTTCATTTCAGACCTCCCCCCACCCAATTTAGCTAACCTTGGTTCAGGAAGAGGGAGCTGGACTAGCAGCAGAAGCCCTCTGATCCCCTGCAAATGTATTCTTAATCTTGGGGCCTGGGACTTCAAGCAGGTTAACAGCTGTTCCAAATGTCATTTCTGTCAGTAATTGAGGGATTTGGGATCTGGTTCCCAAGGGAAAAGATAGCATGCCAGGCTAGAAAGCCAGGCTGTTATTGCACTTTCTGCAGGATTTTTAGGGCAAAAATTCTTAGCTGTTGTGCAGAATCTTAAGGTTATGGTCTTAACCATATTTATAAAGGTGTGGACTGAGTTGGACGCATTGCCGTTTACATCTGGATAAAACTGAATAAAATAATTTCCCCAAAATCCAGATTTTGCCTTCCACTCTCAGAAACTAACACACAGTTACCTAATAACAGCAATATGGAAACTTTTATCTTCGCTTGTTTCTCAATATTAAAAGAAATCAGTTACATCTGGCTTCATGTTACCAAATATATCTAAACATGCATCAACATGAGCACTCTAGAATTTCTTTGTCATTTTTTTCTTACTAAGTAAAACTAAGTAGAAAAAAACAGCGAGACTTCAATAAAACTATCATAATGAACAGTGTTGATTCAGAGTTCAACATTTTGTTTCTGCTACGGTATTTTTCAATTGCAGGTTTTTTCATTAGATCTTTTATCTATATGAAACATTTTAGAATAACTCAATTTGTACATAGTAAGAAGATGAAGCAACAGATAAATCAGAGGAGCCTCTCAGTAATAAAACAAACCAGCTTTCAAGTCGTCCTTTACTTTGTCCATCATATGATTCCATTTAGGGCATATAATATCAGAAAGGCAATCTAATAATCACCCTAGAAGCAATTTTAAACCGCACTAACTGCTGAAAAGTCAATTTAACTTTCCAGCTTTATAACACTTTGTTATTGCTATTGTTAATTATTCCTCATTTAATGGAAAATTGGCAACATGGTCCCCTCCTGTCATTTTAAATCTGCAATAATATCATGTGAAGCTTTTCGTCCTTATTCCCCAGTCCTGGATTATCAGAGCTAAATGGCAGCTCTTGCATTACAAAAGCTCAGGGGCAGGTACTGTTACACAAATTGCCAATTCAATTAACTGTGTGTAAATGGTCCACTGGCAGACTGAGGGAAGGACAGCCATTTTGGCAAGTGTCATTCTTAATTTATCAAACTGTCAAACCTTCCCACTCAGGTGCCCATAGTCACTGTCTGCCTCTTAATGCTAAATTGGGAAGCAGCAGAAGCCATTCTAGTACTTTGACAAGGCACAATGCTCAAAACTGATTTTAAAATCAAATGTACAGTTGTCTTAATTATTCTCAATCTAAGTGATGTTTTAATTATGAATATAGAGGGGGGAATATTCACTCAGGATTCAGCCCTACAGTTCTCCATTGTAGAAGGAATAAAGTTCTACACGTATTCATTGTCATTTGAATGAAGGGTAAATTTAAAAAAGACAATTTCTCTATTGAATAGCATGTGGTGAAATAATAATAATAATAATAATAATAATAATAAGTAGTAGTAGTAGTAGTAGTAGTAGTAGTAGTAGTAGATTGTATTGGCAGTTCTGTGTTAGCAAAAACTTCAGAAGAAAAGGATTTAGGGGCAGTAATTTCAGATAATCTCAAAATGGGTGAACAGTGCAGTCAGGCGATAGGGAAAGCAAGTAGGATGCTTGGCTGCATAGCTAGAGGTATAACAAGCAGGAATAGGGAGATTATGATCCCGCTATATAGAGCGCTGGTGAGACCACATTTGGAATACAGTACATAGAAACATAGAAACATAGAAGACTGACGGCAGAAAAAGACCCCGTGGTCCATCTAGTCTGCCCTTTTACTATTTCCTGTATTTTATCTTACAATGGATATATGTTTATCCCAGGCATGTTTAAATTCGGTTACTGTGGATTTACCAACCACGTCTGCTGGAAGTTTGTTCCAAGGATCTACTACTCTTTCAGTAAAATAATACTTTCTCATGTTGCCTTTGATCTTTCCCCCAACTAACTTCAGATTGTGTCCCCTTGTTCTTGTGTTCACTTTCCTATTAAAAACACTTCCCTCCTGAACCCTATTTAACCCTTTAACATATTTAAATGTTTTGATCATGTCCCCCCTTTTCCTTCTGTCTTCCAGACTATACAGATTGAGTTCATTAAGTCTTTCCTGATACGTTTTATACTTCAGACCTTCCACCATTCTTGTAGCCCGTCTTTGGACCCGTTCAATTTTGTCAATATCTTTTTGTGTTACTGTGTTCAGTTCTGGAGACCTCACCTACAAAAAGATATTGACAAAATTGAACGGGTCCAAAGACGGGCTACAAGAATGGTGGAAGGTCTTAAGCATAAAACGTATCAGGAAAGACTTAATGAACTCAATCTGTATAGTCTGGAGGACAGAAGGAAAGGGGGGGACATGATCGAAACATTTAAATATGTTAAAGGGTTAAATAAGGTCCAGGAGGGAAGTGTTTTTAATAGGAAAGTGAACACAAGAACAAGGGGACACAATCTGAAGTTAGTTGGGGGAAAGATCAAAAGCAACATGAGAAAATATTATTTTACTGAAAGAGTAGTAGATCCTTGGAACAAACTTCCAGCAGACGTGGTAGATAAATCCACAGTAGCTGAATTTAATGCCTGGGATAAACATATATCCATCCTAAGATAAAATACAGAAAATAGTATAAGGGCAGACTAGATGGACCATGAGGTCTTTTTCTGCCGTCAGACTTCTATTATTATTATTATTATTATTATTATTATTATTATTATTATTAATTGGATTTCTATGTTTCTAGTATGCCGCCCTTCTTCGAAAACTCAGGGCAGCTCACAGAAATATTCTGAGGGAGGGCAATTTTAAGTGTATTTAGGGGTGGGGTAAATAATATCAGAGCTAGTTTGGCATAGTGATTAAGACTATGAGTTCTAGTACTTCCTTAGCTATGAAAGCCATCTAAACCTCCCAGTCACTCTTTTTGGCTCTGGGAAGTAGAGAAGGGCAAACTACTTCTGAAATCCTGCCAAGGAACTGCAGGACTAGATAAAGCAATCAGCAGGAGTCAATAATTCCTTGAAGGGGAAAAAATAGGGGGGGATAGGGAAAATATCAGAAAGGCCCTTCCAGCCAATTCCTACTTTACCTGTTGCTTCAACAAATATTTACAACATTATGTCCTTTAAAAAAAGAAAGAACGTGAAAACTATTAATATTAATATGTGAACTTCCCTCACAAATTCATTTTATGTTTCTTTCACTGAACTAAACATTTGGTGTACAATCTTTGAGCCAAGAAGTGCATGCCAAAAAACGTAGGTGTCCAGAATTTGAAAATAATTGGACTCCTATCTAGAAGATTACATAATGTCAAGACCACATAATGTTAATTCATTTAAAACACAGACCAACAAAATTATCCAACATCTGTACAGCGAGTGGGAAAGGATTAAAAATACTGAGCAGAATAAACTGTATGAACTTTATACAAGAAGATAGACACTGCTAGAGAAAATGTATTGCTGTGTAATAGACTCCAGGGAGCAGAGTCACAGAGGTGACTTCAGATAGTTTTGAAGAGAGAAGCATAGTTAAAGGTTGCACGGGAACCAGTACATCATGAAGTTATTTCATGGAAAGTATTAGTTACCTAGAGCAGTATTTCCCAACCTTGGCAACTTGAAGATATTTGGACTTCAACTCCCAGAATTCCCCAGCCAGCGAATGCTGGCTGGGGAATTCTGGGAGTTGAAGTCCAAATATCTTCAAGTTGCCAAGGTTGGGAAACACTGACCTAGAGAACTGAAGCTGAATTAAAATTTCTGAATAGTAGAGAGGGAGTGTTCTGTCCAAGCGCTGAAGCCCCAAATAATTACACAATACACATTTAAACATGGTCTGTTTTAGTCAGCAAAGCAACTTCTCATAATAACGCAAACAGAACAAGACAGGCAAAATTCACTCCATTCAAAACTACCAATTGTTAATTCCTCTTTTATCATCTGGCCAAAGTCCAAGAGTTAATTGCACGTCTCACTGTGCTCGGCACAAGTTCCAAAGCTCGCAGCCGCAGAACACAAGACCTGTTCTGGAATTACAGAGTGGTTTTCTCCAACGTCCCCAATGGAGGACTGGATTCTAAAATCATCCTGCCAGAAAACAAGATCAAGGCTAGACACAGAGAAATACAGTGGTTAATATTCATGAAATATGATACAGGATTCCAGAGTCACGATGCAAACTGGAACCCGAAGTCAAGTTTCAGAATTGGTGTTGTTCCCTGCAACCTGGCTCAGCAGGGTTAGCACTTAAGTAGCCTCAGGGCGTGGCCAATTAGCCTGCAGCTCTACTCTTGAGCAGACCTCCACCAGAGTAAACCTTCCTGCTTTTTCAGCAGTTATTGCTTCTCAGCAGCCCTGTGTGCTCTTGCATTCAAGAAAGGAGTAGCCCCTCCTTTATCAACCCTGCCAAGCGGCATTGCAGGCTTCCAAAAGCTCTGGCTGCACAAGCTGCTAGGCAGGCCACAACAGGGAGTTTCAAGGCTCCTTTTTTGGGCATCTGTATGGCAGCATTTTGCCGAAACAAGCATTTTAGGATTGTGTTATTAAGTAGGGCTGCACAAATGCAATGCTTTAGGAATTTTTCATAAATTTAGCTTAAAATCATCAGGTAGGGGGCATTTCAGTCAATATGGAGAACATTACTTTTCATTATATTTGTGTTATTACTCAAAAGCATAAACATTAAACTTCATTCATTCATTCATTCAATACGGTCACCCATCTCAAAGGTACTAGGTGGTAATAGGAAAAAAATAAAAAATATTATAAAAAACAAATAACTAATAACTAATCAATACTACAAACAAAGCTAAGATATGAGCTCTACCACATAATACGGGCTTCAAGCTAAAAAAAAAAGTCAGATGAGTTTGAATCAAGTCTACTATATGAAGGAATGATGTTAGAGAGGGGAGACATCCCAACAGAAAAGGCTTTCCTTAAAAGGGGACCCTCTAAATCCATGATGGCGAACTTATGGCACGTTTGCCACAAGTGGCACATAGAGCCATATCTGCTGGCACGGGAGCCATTGCTGTAGATCAGCTCCAGTGTGCATGTGCATGCTGGCCAGCTGATTTCGGCTGGCCAACACCCTCTCCCCTCCCCGGAGTTTCCAGTGGCCCATTTTGAGATAAGTAAAGAGCTCATGTGGAGGTTCTGGGAGGGTGTTTCTGGCCACCAGGGGGCCTCTGGGGGTGAGGAAGGCTGTTTTCTCCCTTCCCAGGCTCCTAGAAAGCCTCTGGAGCCCAGGGAAGGTGAAAACCAGGGCCACCATGCCATCACATGCCAAAAGTGGAGGTCGCATGGGGGGAAATGTCCACATATGCTGTGGAGCACATTAAATTATGGATGTGGGCACATGTACAAATATCCCCCATGCTATCTTCTTTTTTGGCACGCGACAACCAAAAGGTTAGCCATCATTTCTCTAAATGACACTTCTGAGAAGACAGTATCTGGAGCATGTTTCTCCTATTAGATCTCTTAGGATATGGGAGGAATAGTCCCACAAGAAATCCCAATACCATGCAGAGTTCTATAGACATAGCAACCATATTTTCTTTTCTTTTTTATAAAGGAATACTCAAGAGTAAAACCAAGAAAGTATATAATTAAATTGAATAAATCTAAAACATAACTTTCTGAAATCAAGAACTGTCTGTTATAATAACAGCTACATGTGCAGACCAGAAGACACCACGTACTAGATATGCAGTGAGCAGTGAGGTAAAAGTTTATGTCCATTGGAATTTTGACACTATTAAAATTCACAACAAAGTTCCACATAAAATTATCATTTGTGTAAACACACCTACAAAAATTCTTTAAAAGAAAAGTGATGGAATTGCTCTGAGATTCATAGGGAAGAAAATGCTCCAAAAAATCTGATAAATCTGCCTTTTCGATTCCTAGTGCAGTAACATTGTGCAGCAATGGCTCAGATAGAAAGTCCATACAGAGAGTGGTAAGGACAACTGAGAAGATTATGGGAAACTCACTTCCTTTATTCAGGATACTGCTTATAAGCGCAATGTCCTTAGAGCTCAAAGCATTGTTAGAGACCTCACACACTCACTTCACCATCTGTTATGTTGTTCCTCTTTGGGAGGAGGTTTCAAATTCTGCAATAGCTATGTTCCTTATGCCATCCGTCTAGTAAACTTGCAAGATTCGTTTTTCTTGCGATGTACATGTATAAATCCAAACTAGACTGTGTTGTTTCTCTGTGTCATATAATATATGCATAATTTTGTATTTATTTATTTATTTATTTTGTCATATTTATGTAGTGTATACTGGAGGTGGTGATCCTTTGAGAGCTGTATGCAATGAAATTTCATTTTAATATATGCCAATTAGTGTACATTCTAAGTGACAATAAAGTTACTCTAAATCTAAATCCTCTAAGTCTAAGAGTTCACTCTTTCAACCAGTAGCAATTTCATCTAGTACTCTGAACAATTTTTCAGTACTGTTTTAAAAGCTTAATAGCAAAACAAATACAATCTGGGAAAATAATGAGTAAATAGATGCTTGGCTGCATAGCTAGAGGATGTAAATGGATGCTTGGCTGCATAGCTAGAGGTATAACAAGCAGGAAGAGGGAGATTATGATCCCGCTATATAGAATGCTGGTGAGACCACATTTGGAATACTGTGTTCAGTTCTGGAGACCTCACCTACAAAAAGATATTGACAAAATTGAAGGGGTCCAAAGACGGGCTACAAGAATGGTGGAAGGTCTTAAGCATAAAGTGTATCAGGAAAGACTTAATGAACTCAATCTGTATAGGCTGGAGGACAGAAGGAAAAGGGGGGACATGATCGAAACATTTAAATATATTAAAGGGTTAAATAAGGTCCAGGAGAGAAGTGTTTTTAATAGGAAAGTGAACACAAGGACAAGGGGACACAATCTGAAGTTAGTTGGGGGAAAGATCAAAAGCAACATGAGAAAATATTATTTTACTGAAAGAGTAGTAGATCCTTGGAACAAACTTCCAGAAGACGTGGTAGATAAATCCACAGTAACTGAATTTAAACATGCCTGGGATAAACATATATCCATCCTAAGATAAAATACAGAAAATAGTATAAGGGCAGACTAGATGGACCATTAGGTCTTTTTCTGCCGTCAGACTTCTATGTTTCTATGTTTCTAGATAGTAGAAAAAGGATTAGGTATCAATCATATCTGCTTCTACACCTTCTACTTTTAAGAAAGCTTCTAAGATTCCCTCACATGTATTTGAATTATAGTTTCATCTTTAACTACTCAGAATGCGCGGCCGGTGACTGATCCCCGGCCCGGATTTGCCGCAGGGCCACGGAGACACGGCCCTCGGTGCAGCCGCCATCTTGTGGCCGGGATCTTGCGGGGATGATTGACAGGTTCTCTCCAAAGGTCATGGTGCCTTTAGCTCGATCTGACCAATTGGGGGGAACGTGTCTTTGGGTCCCGCTCATTTCTATCCCCTTGCAGGGGTTAGACGGCGAGACTTCCCACATGCAGGTGCATGGCTGGGATCCAGGTGAGGGCGGGGCCCTTCACCTGGATCAGCATGGAGCTACGCCCATAAGTTGCCCCTGAAGTTTTTCTGATGTCATTTTCTGCCCCGGAAGTAATTGTTTGACCCTGCGGGTCCTTGTTAAGTTTTAGTTAAATTTATGCTAATTTTATGAATAAATTATGCAAATTTAATGAATAAAAATGACCCAGTTTAAATCCAGCTCTCTGTGTCCATGTCGTTACTCCGCCTCTGCTGCAATAACCTATTCATTTGTTTACTCCCTTCTACTGAAACACTCAGCAACCAACATTGTAAAAAAATCAGAGCAGCTGAACTCCCCTTGCCATTGGTTGTCTTTCAACAAGCTTGGCTAAAAATGGGAAGCAGACAAATAGGATTTGCTGCAATTTTCTCAAGTCAAAACAGTGCTTGAAACTTTAGAACAGCAGTTCAGCAGCATGCCAAATGTCATCATGGTGCTATTCTTTCTTGATGTTATGATAACTGTTTTCTGAATAGCTTGTTCTCAGCAGAACAGACTGGCTCAGTCATACAGTGGAAGAGCATATGAGGATAAGGGAACCTAGATTTCTGACTTTAGAAGTTTTATTATCAGGAAAGTTTTTTTTAAAAAATATCTAAAGCAGTACTCTAAATAAATCCTAAATAAACACAAACTTTGAATATACTCATCTTGAACCCACACCACATATCAAAGTGTCCAGAGATACTTTACTAGAAGAGCCCTCCACTCCTCTACTCGCAACAGAATACCTTATGCAACCAGACTTCAAATCCTGTGCTTAGAAAACTTAGAACTACGTCACCTTCAGCACGACCTAAGCATAGCTCATAAAATTATCCGCTACAACGCCCTACCTGTCAATGACTATTTCAGCTTCAACCACAACAATACACGGACGCACAACCAATACAAACTCAAAGTGAACTACTGCAAACCTGACTCTAGAAAATACAGCTTTAGTAACAGAGTGGTTAATGCCTGGAACTCACTACCTGACTCAGTGGTTTCATCATCAACCCCCCAAAATTTTACCCTTAGACCAGTGATGGCGAACCTTCTTTTCCTCGGGTGCCGAAATAGCGTGTGTGCACTATTGTCCATGCATGAGCGACCAGTTAGGTCCCACAGAGTGGGTCTTCTCCGGGTCCCGTCAACTAAACAATGTCACTTGGCGGGACCCAGGAGAAGAGCCTTCTCTGTGGCGGCCCCGGTCCTCTGGAACCAACTCCCCCCAGAGATTAGAATTGCCCCCACCCTCCTTGCCTTTCATAAGCTCCTTAAAACCCACCTCTGCCACCAGGCATGGGGGAACTGAGATAATCTTTCCCCCAAGTCCTTTACAATTTTATGTATGGTATGTCTGTATGTATGTTTGGTTTTATAATAAGGGTTTTTAACTATTTTAATATTGGATTGTTATATGCTGTTTTTATTACTGTTGTTAGCCGCCCCGAGTCTACGGAGAAGGTCAGCATACAAATCCAATAAATAAATAAATGAGTTCCCAAACTCATAATTCAATGCCTGGGGAGGGCAAAAACAACTTCCCCTACCCCTCTGGATGCCAGAAATAGCCTGTTTCCCAACTTCTGGTGGGCCCATACCCAGGCTCCAAAGGCTTTCCTGGAGCTGAGGGAGGATAAAAACGCTCTCTGGAAGCCAAAATGCCCTCTTAGAGCCTCTGTGCGAGCCAAAAATCAGCTGGCCAGCACAAACATGCACGTTGGAGCTGAGCTAGGGCAACGGCTCATGTGCCAGCAGATATGGCTCCGTGTGCCACCTCTGGCACCCGTGCCATAAGGTTTGCCATCACTGCCTTAGACTGTCCATTTTGACCTCACCCAATTCCTAAGAGGTCAGTAAGGGGCGTGCATAAGCACACCAGCAGGCTCACCGTCCCTGCCCAATTAGTGGCCATCTTATGTATATAAACAATATTATATCTATGTATATTATAAATACGTAAATGACCAATAAAATAAATAATATAAATCCTTGTATTACTAAAACTCTGATTCCTATAACCCGGGCGAAATGGTCCAGCACAGGGCAACAATTTTGAACCAAGGTATCTCAAATCTGAGACCTGTATCACCTTTGGAACTGACATTTGGCAAATTTTATAAAACATTTATGACATAATACAAAATGTCATTATATATATATATATATATATATATATATATATATATATATATATATATATATATATATATATATATATATATACACATCTGAATATCTCCTTGAATTAAGAATTTTTCAAGTATATTAGTAGCTTGCCATTGTTGAAAGCATTGAGGAATGTGATAAGGTGAGCCAGTATCATAAAAGCTACAATAATATTGAAAAGTAGATCGCACAATAATTTTGCTGTATGAGAATTTTAATTGATAGGTGATTGAATTAATAAATGAATCAATCAATAAAAGAGATCTTCTTTCACCATTTCAGACAGTCTCAACAAAACTGAGATGAGTAAAATCTTCTAATTATGGCTGCCACCTCCATTAGGAACTGAAGCATGTTTCAAGTGGTTGAGTGAAAGTTCAGGTACTGGTGCAATAATGCACTCTTTGTTCTCATTTGTTTGATGACTTAGGCTTAATTCCTCCTGTCTTTATCAGAGAACTTAAACTTGACCCAATTAATTTAATGCTTGAAATAAAATGAGCAAGGAAAGTGAGCAGTTATTTCCAAGACATGGGATGAAGGCAATAGAGCGCAGAAATACAGTAAGCAATTTTCCTCCACGGGCACCTGAGTTCCTTCTTTTTTGGTATTTATTCCTGTGGAATGTATTGCTTTCTACTGATTTCCCGGCAGCTCCATGGGAGACAACACCATCCGTCTTATTTCATCTTTTAACAAGGACTTGATGAGGTGACAAAGGACTGATTCTTAAAAACACATTACCTGTTATGCGAGGCATTGTGTGACAGGAAGAACTATCTTACTGACAGGCACCTGACAGCAGATTTGTTGATTTCATGGTCACTTCATTTAAAGTAACAACAGGGTGAAATATGCCATCTGATAATCTCTTTGAATGTTGACTGTGAAAAGCACTTAACATTTCTGCCAGCTACTAGTACTACTACTACAGAATCTGTTCCTCAATATGTGCAGTCTTCAATGTTTCATTAATAACGTTCACATTTGTACACATACAGTATATATACACAGAATTAATGGTTTTTTTAAAAAATATAATTTTTAGGAAGTAATTCTAAGAGTTTTCAAAAATAAATCTGATATTAAATTATGAGTTTTCAAATGATTTATATTTTAAAAAACCTAATTGAGATCTATGGCATTATTTCAACTTACACAGCTGGATGTTTGCAAGGCTTTAACCATCATGAACCATAATAATATTAAATTACATTTAAGAAGGCTGTCTTATGTATTAAAAAAAACCCCACGGAATTATTCAGAATAAAGAAATAATTAATAGACTAAGATTGTTATGTAGAAAATGTAAGAAATTACATACGTTCTGGGACAGAACAAAAAAACCCCCAAGATCAAACTTCAAACCTTTATTTTACTTATATTAGGGCTATATACATAGATAGCATGGCATAGCACAACACAGCACATTGTGTTTGTGTCCAAATGCCACCTTGGCCTTAAAGAGACACAAGGTGTGTGTGTGGAGGAGGCAGCTTCAATTTAAAAGATAGCCTTAAATGGGATGGGATGGGACAATCCATCAGCAACACTTAGAGTTTATGACCTTAAGGAGGGAGATATGTGAACTAGGGTTACAGGTTTTGCACATCTGACATACATGCGACTGACATGTTGATTGACTGCAATTATTCAGTAAACAAAGATTTTAGGAAGTCTGATATAAATAAATGTAAATAACCAGATAATAACATACCGCAAAATATACCTATAAAAACAAAAGTTTAAATAGATCAATCCCATCCTAATTGGATGCCCACCGAATTAATTGGACCTATAGAGCTAGTGGAATAAAGTTGGGTATGGAATGCTAAGAGGGAGAGAGTGAAATACACTTTCCAGGGAACCAATTCAAAAAGCATTGAGCTACAGGGAAAAGGCTGGCCATTTACCCTGTGTTCTTCTTGTGATGTGATGGTAGGGCTCCCAGTAGTTTGTCAGTTGGGATTGGATAGGCAGAGAGATTCAATTTTGGCAATGAAGGGAATGGTAGTACTTCATATTCCCTAAAGTTTGCATATAGCTTTGTAGCTAATGCTTAAAAAAGAACAAAAACAAATTCATCCTGGAAGCCTAGCGGTAAGCAGTATGGTTCCTTCAAAATTTATGCTGCCCTTCAATTATGGATATCACTAGCCACAGTCTACTTTCAGCATTTCAAGCCAATTTCATATAAACCTGGGACCAAGTTTTATAATTTTTGAACTACTTTAAGAGCCCTGAAGATTGATAGGAAAAGTAAAAACACTTTAAACAGATAGCAAGTATTCATTAGGTTGGTTCAAAATAGGGCTGGCAAAAACTAATTTTTCTATCTCTTTTCTTGGCAGTTCACTTATTTCCCAAACTGTTCTTCAAAAGATCAGATGATTTGAATGTAAGTTTCATGTGATATGCTATGAAGGAGAGACACATCGCCAAATTTAATTGATGGCTTTATAAATATGACAACTCTTTTAGCGGTCCTAAATACCATTACTAATATTCCATATAAACCAACAGTTATTACTAATGAAATCTAGTGTGTATTCATCAGTAATATACTCCTAAGTATCAGATGTGGGGCAAGAAGTGATGAATATTATAATCAGTTATTGCTTTTGAGTATGGTATTTGGCTGGCTGCTATTGCAAATAATATGCTGGATTTAGAGATTTTATTCTAAAAAACACTTTGAAGAAACTAAAAAGCAATAGCCTTTATTCATAAAATTATCATACAAATATTTGCATCTTATATGGTGTTATACGAGATGGTAATTTAAGTTATGATACCATTCATGTAATTAACAGGATAGCACCAATATATGGTCTTTACCAGGGCTGTCAAACTCCCATCCCACTGGCCAGATACATCATGCGCTGGCCACGCCCAGTTTAGCAAAGGGGAAAAGTCCTGATATGTCATGTGATGCTTCTGTGACTATGTGAGTTTGACACTGCTGCTCTATACCCAGCAAAAAGCTGCAAGTTGCCATGTTCAAATTGATGTCTGTATAGGCAGTTTTCATAGAAAAAACTGATACAATATTTAGATAAGAACATACAGTGGTACCTCATCATACGAACTTAATTGGTTAGTAAGGTGAAAAGTTCATAAGATGAAACAATGTTTCCCATAGGAATTAATGTAAAAGCAAATAATGCGTGCAAATCCTTCAGGAAAATCCCAAACTTTAGAAGGGAGGCGAACAGAGGGCAGGGAGGAGCAGCTAAAGGGGGCAGGTGGAAGAAGCAACGCTAGGCTAAAGGGTGAGTGGGAAGGAAGAAAGGCAAGGGGGGCGCCCCTCCCTTTTCTTTCTTAAAAAGACACCCTTTCAGTGCGTTTGCAAGCACGTTGTTCTCTGCAAAAATTTTCCTCCCCCAAGCTGCCCCTCCCTCCTCCCTTTTCTTTCTTAAAAAGACACCCTTTCAGTTCCTTTGCAAGCACGTTGTTCTCTGCAAAATGTTTCCTACTCCAAGCAGCCCCTCCCTTTTCTTTCTTCAAAAAAGGGGAAAAAAAGAAACCCCTTCATCCCAGCAGCAGCTGCTTGGGTTCGTAAGGTGAAAATAGTTCGGAATAAGAGGCAAAAAAATCTTAAACACCGGGTTCGTATCTTGAAAAGTTCGTTAGAAGAGGCGTTCGTAAGATGAGGTACCACTGTACTTAAGATTATAGTTTATTAAGAAAAAAAAATCCTTTTTGTCCATGTTAAAGCTATTCTAAATCTTTTTTTTAGAATAACTTAATTTAAAGTTATTAATTAGAGTTATTGATATTAAATTCAGGAATGGCATATACAGTACATTAGTTACTTGATTAGACATTCTCTCCTGTTCTCCTTTTGGCATACACACTCAAAAGCAAGAATCTACCGCCTTGATTTATAGTGGTTAATCTGAGACATGATGAACACCATTTTGAATATTTTTATTCTTCAACTTTCTGGGGTTTTTTTTTTAAAGTAATAAATGCGAACCAGAAAAAAGGCTGGTTAAAATGTATACTTTCTGTGAGAGATTTTTGACACCTTCAATGCTTGTGAAAGCTGAGGGGTTGACGGCACTAGTCAAATACAGTTGAGTGAGCAGACTGCCTGCATCCCACATTCCACCTCCAGTGCAGTTCAACCGTGACCTGCAGGGACCAGCCTTCTCTCTCTCTCTCTCTCTCTCTCTCTCTCTTCTCTCTCTCTCTCTCTCTCTCATACACCATACACTCACAAACATTCATTCATTTACTTTCTTCCAAGTATTTCAGTTGCTAATCTTTATTCATGGTTAAGGAGTAAAAAAATACCAGAACGATTTTGTAATTTCAGATTTTGTCTAAACAGGGTATCAAATGTTTACGTAGGATCTTTATTTAAAGTAGAAATCAAGTTGTTGACAAACTGTCTAAACTAACATCAGGCATTTTGTTTCTAACATGGGGAAATCGTTTAGCGAGTCTTATGCAAATTGGCTTGCTTTTCTATCTTCTTTGTCCAGAAGATTTCCCCAGGGGAACCGCAACACCTTATTCTAAGAGTTTCATCATTGATCAGAAGCGTCACAATTAAACAAAGGTCCCTTTTAAAAAATATTTAATATGAAGCTCAATCTCTACATTATTTTTATCATGTTATAATTTCAGTGAGTGTTTTATGCACATTACTACACCGACCAACATTGGCTAAAGAACATTAAATGTGGATATAGTCACCTGAGGTTCACATAATTTCCCAGCTATGAGATTCATTAGGTGCCTTCAGACAAGAACAGATAAATCTATATTTTCTCTAATGACAGCTGCTCTAATTATTGATAAAGAATAACTCAAAGCCAATGACAGAATATTCACCTGCCTTCTTAGAAGAAAACAGCATCATTTTCACTTTGGCCTCTAGGAACATAACTTTCCCTTTTCCCTTCTCCTCTCTTTATTTATTTTTGAAAGATAGATTCCTCCTTTTTTGCCTGTGTTCACACATTACATTATTTTAAATTATTAAACTATTTAGTAGCCCTCATCCTATTTACAACAATTTCATGGATATTCATATTACTAGTACAAAAGGTAAAATAACCCTATACTAATATAAATACTTCCTACATGTTATAGCACACAAATAAAAACACATAGTTTTTCTCTCCCCCCCCCAAAAAAAATATGTAAAATAACAAATTATATAAAAATTACAGTATGAATTTGTCCAGATGATATTAAGGTGAAATTGCTGATGGATGAAAAGCCGTTTCTCCCAATTCCGCTTCCCCAAATCCTCATCCCCTTTTGACAGCTGATTTTTTACTTGTTGTTATTTGTTTGTTTGTTTAATACAGCCACCCATCTAATAAAAAATAACTAGGTAGCAACCAACAAAGCTAAAATAATGAATACCCCTACCTCCCATTTTTGGCCTAGCAGGCTTAGGGTGGAGGGAGTTCGGTGGATCAGCTGTGTGACACATAATTGTTGGAACTCCCCTCCCCCCCCTTTTAGTACTTTTTTACTACTGGTTCTGGTGAACTGGCCTGAACTGGTAATATTTCACCCCTGGTATAATACCAGAAGTAGAATGTCCCAAAAGCCAAAGTCATTCAGTCTTCTCAGGGTTCAGTTGAAGCAGTTGTTCCCCATCCAGATCCTCACAGCCTCCAGAGTCCAGACACTTGGTGTCCCCAGTACTGCTTTACTTGCCAGGAATGGAAATGTATAACTGAATATCATCAGCATACTCATAATACCTCACCCCAACAGAAGATCTCAGCCAGTCATCTTAGTATTAAACAGAAGATGAGACAGCACTGACTACTACAACATAAAGCCCTACATGGCATCAGACCAGATTACTTAGGGGACCACCTCCTGCCGCAAGAGCCCCAGTAACTGGTCAGGTCCCACAGAGTCGGCTTTCTCCAGGTCCCATCAACAAGACAATGTTGTTTGGCGGGGCCTAGGGGAAGAGCCTTCTCTGTGGGAGCCCTCGTTGGCCCCCTGGAATCAGCTTCATACTGCCTCCACCCTCCTCACCTTCGACAAGAGTCTGAAGACTCACTTGTGTCGCAAGGTTGGAGCCATTAGTCTCTAGCCCCCTGGCCAATGAATGAAATATAGGTTTGTTCATTTGGAATGGGAATTAATGAAATTTGGGTTTTTAGATTAAGTAGTTTTAAAATTTTATTGGATTCAGGACACTTTGTATTGTTTTTATACAGTATATTGTAAGCCACTTCGAGTCCTTGGAGAGGGGCGGAATATAAATCCAATCAATCAATCATTCAATCAATTAATCAATAAGCAAGCAAGTAAACAAACAAATAAACAAACATACACTGGCCAAGGGCAGGATGTCCCCTCTTCAATAGACATTGGAGAAAACCAGCATAACATGATGCCATCTACCTCCAATTCTCTAAAACAAGTTGACCAATCTTTCCAGCATTGAGGATTGCCAGTGATGGTAATGTATGGGGAAGAAAAGATGCTTTTAAGTGAGCATGCTGACTTTGAAGTTGCAGCTTCAGGCACTCACATGCTTCCCCACTACTTGTGCAGCCCAGTTCCCAATAGGTTGCCACCCAGCACTAGGTTATGAACCAGGTTTTGAGTACTTCTGCTCTACGACAATGCACAAGGATACCATGGTAAATGGTATTGCCAAGATGTCAAGTAATACAAGAATAGATACAGACCCACTATCCCACTCATTCCAAAACATAACCAATGCCATATCCATTATGCACCCAAGTAGGAATCTTGATTAAAAAGGTAATCCAGATAATGTGCCTATTATCCAATACCATCTGTATGAAATACTAAAGCACTAAATGTTATTAAATATTAATTTCTCCTCAAACCTAGTAAAGTAATAAAGACAGTATAGCAGAATTAATACTCTACGGGATATATAGTAAAGCACCATGGATAGATAGCATGGGAAATATCAAAAAACTGTTTCCTGATATTAAAATACCTAGAAGAAGAATGTGTTAGAAAAAGTACAAGCTGAAAAGGCAGAAGCATCCATTCCAGGAATGTATTCCTAGGAGTGGAGTGAGGTAGAGAGAGGAGGTTCATAAGTGAAAAATGCAACAGAGGTAGGTTCCAATTTTCTTTATTGCTGGTTCACTGAGGGAAGCGCTGCAGGGGCATCGTGCATTGTGCACTGCACGCCCATGCACAGTAGTATAAAAAAAAGCTTCTGAGCATACACAGAAGCTCAAAACAAGATGGCGGCACTTATGGCACCACCAGGAGAACCGGCTTGGGGGTGTGGCAGGCCTGGGTCGCTGTCGGTTCTAGCGACCCAGGAGGTCAAGTTATTACCGGTTCTATAGAACCAGTCCTAACCAGGAGGAACCCATCTCTAAAGTGCAAGCTGAGTAGGTCCTCTCCTTCACAGAAACCCAGCAGAGGTTTAGCAGAGAGATCTATAGAAGGGCATCCTAAGATGACAGAAAATTGGAGAAAGTACAGTGGATGAAGGAGGAAGGGAACAGAAGAGTAAGAAGAAAGAAAGAAAGAAAGAAAGAAAGAAAGAGGAGGAATGAAGAGAAGAGGGGAGAAATAGATGAGAGGGCAGAAGGAGAAGTAGGGAAGGGGACAAGGAGAGAGGGAAGGGGAAGTAGGTTTAGAAGGAGAAAGAGGAAGGGAAAGTAAGAAGAAAGACAAGGAAGTGCTGTTTGAGATAGGAAGGGAGGATGGTGAAAAAGCAAACTTGGACTAATAAAGCAATAAGATAAATATAGAATATATGTGTAAAGATTTTGTATAAAAAATGAAATGAGAAGATAAATATGTGAAAATGTCTGTATGGAAATAAAAAAATTTTTTTTAAAAAAAGATCAGAGAAGATTTTGAAGATGAAGAGAAAAAAGAAGGCATTACTAATAATAATCTTCCCTTAAGCTTTCAGGCTATTTCTGAACTTGGAGCCCAGCTGATAGGGAAAAATATATTTTAAAAGCAACTTAGAAACAAGAATTATTATGAAAATTAAGCTTCTCCTTCTCTTTTTCCATTCATTCTCTTGCTTTTTCATTATTTGTCTGTTGTTTGTTTTCAATTCTACGTCTTTAATGGCACAGTAGGAATTCTCAGGGAAGATTACAGATTCAAATAAAATGTAATAATATCAGATAAAAACAACGCAACTGAAAACTGCTTCACATTATATGGCAATAATGAGAAGCACAGGTCAATTTGTCAAGTTTGACTCTACCCAGTTTCTTGTTTTTACACAACTATGTTCTCGTTTGCATGTATGTTGAAAAAGTGTGAATTAGATAAAATGACATCAAAATACAAACAAAACCATTTCTCCTTTGTTCTAAGTCATACTTTGGGAATCCGGGATTTGTTTCCTAACACACCTCTTTTATGGATAGTAACAGAGTTGAAAGGTACCTTGTAGGTCATCTCGTCTAACACACACACACACACACCATTCAAGCAGAAGTCCCTACATCATTTTGGACAAATTCCTTTTGGAAAGTCTCAATTGTTGGAACTCTCACAACCTCTGAAGGCACGCTGTTCCATTGGTTGATCACTCTCATTGTCAGAAATCTTTTTATTTCCAGGTTGAATCTCTCCTTGGTCAGTTTCCATCCATTGTTCCTTGTCTGTCTTTCTGGTGCCTTGGAAAATAGCCTAAGCCCTTCTGCTCTGTGGCAGCCCCTCAAGTATTGGAACACTGCTATCATGTCTCCCCTGGTCTCATTGTTCCAGGGAGATGAGTTAGAGGAGAAAGTGCAGAGAAGAGCAACCGGGATGATTAGGGACTGGCAACTAAAACATATGAAAAATGTTAACAGGAACTGGCCATGGCTAATCTAGCAAAGAGAAAGACCGGGGAGACACGATAGCAGTGTTCCAATACTTGAGGGGCTGCCACAGAGCAAAAGGGCTTAGGCTATTTTCCAAGGCACCAGAAAGACAGACAAGGAACAATGGATGGAAACTGACCAAGGAGAGATTCAACCTAGAAATAAAAAGATTTCTAACAATGAGAGCGATCAACAAATAGAACAGCTTGCCTTCAGAGGTTGTGAGAGTTCCAAGCCAGTTCCTGTTAACATTTTTCATATGTTTTAGTTGCCAGTCCCTAATCATCCTGGTTGCTCTTCTCTGCATTTTCTCCTCTGTCTCATCTCCCTGGAACAATGAGATGTAAAGTTATTCTACTTTAGAGATTTAAGAAAACACTGTAGTTTCACAGATATTTATATCTGTGAAAAAATAGCTTTGGTAACAAATGTGAAAATTAAAGAGCCAAGAATTACGTAACAGCCACGTTATGTTAAATCATTTACTAGATAGATCAGTTTGAATCAGAACTTTCACAAATGTACTCAAAACACAGTGCAACCAAGAGATGAAATTCAAAATGTGTTCCTACCATGGCTTGATGGGCCTGGCAGGGGAAAGATACTGCAAAATCTCTGTTCTCTTTTCAAAATCTCCATTCCCACCTCACTCTGGGGCCATCCAGTTTTCCAAATTACTCAAAATTTCCAGTACCGGTTCTCCAGAACCTGTCAGAACCTGCCAAATGTCACACCTGTTGCAACCCTTAACAATGACGGTAAGACAGGCAAGATTTTTCAGCCCTTGCTTGGAAATGAAGTAAGGACAATCATTTCCAAACTGCTTCCTTTCTCCAGCCAAAAATAAAGCTCAAAGTACATATAGTTGTCACAAAACAGTCAAATTCAAAGTAAGCATGAAAACATTACTGCAGAAAAGATATAAATAATAACTCTGTTTCAACTGCAAATAAATTATGGAAGATACCACATCATTGATTGGGCATAGCACAACATTCTTAACTGGAGCAGGCAATATTTTGGTGGGCAAGGACTAAATTAATTAATTAATTGAGCTTACTTTGGGTTTGCTTTACATCAGAACAGCAGGAAATCATATATCAGAGGTACATTAAGAGTGAGCTGGAGACAACACAAAAAGATGAATTAGGAGTTATAGGTATAACAAATCACTAGTGATGGGCGAACCAAACTTGCACAATTCGGGTCCGTATCACCGGCAGGTTGCTAAGGACACCAAGGTGATCACTTTCTGGATTCCATGGAATCCAGGAAATGATCACCTTGGCATCCTTAGTTTATTTTTACGTGAAAGGACTGCCCTTTGCTTGCAGTGCCGCTGCGGCGTCCTTTCATGTAAAAATAACAATGTTTATTTTTATATGAAGACCTCCCTTTGAAGGAGCTGGGGAATCCCTCCCATGAAGAGATTCTGGGGGCGGAGCCTTGACATCACTGGCAGGTTGCTAAGGACGCCAAGGTGATCTCTTCCTGGATTCCATGGAATCCAGGAAGTGACCACCTTGGCGTCCTTAGCAACTTGCCAGTATACATGATGTCAAAGCTCCGCCCCAGGAATCTTTTGGTGGGATTCCCCGTTCGGGTTCAAGTTTGGGTTCAGTTCAGGTTCGGCCGAATTTTGCGTAAAGTTCGTCTGAACTTGCCATCACTACAAATCATCCATCTCTAAATTAACTAATAAACTTTATTTAAGCAATCAAATGATTGAGAAATTAGCCACCGGCAGAAATTCTTTTCACTAGACTAGACTATACCCAGTTCCTGCAACCATTATTTTTATGTTTTAGCCTTCAGTCCCCATTCACCCAAATGATGTTTGTCACTCTTTTCTGCACTCCTTCCAAAGTCTCAACATCTTTATTAACTGCAAAACAGTACTGCTATTTAAAAGAAGGTATTTTCCATCCATAACAGTATTGAACTCATTGTTTTTATCTTTCAGTCCTCTGCAGGATATTGAAAGAGCAATGAAAACAAAGAGAGGTTTTAGGCATGTTTGGAACACATGATATACAGGTTTCTGCATGAATTCCTGCTCTCACTGCCCACTATTCAGAGGCTACCCTCAAAATCAATGCAAGTAGCAAATCAAGTTAAGAGCCAATGCTCAATTGCATCATTAATACAGTACAACGTATTCAAAGAATCCATCTCTAGTGTCTTTGGCACATGCAAAGAAAAAGGCAAATGTGCTTTGCTACAGCATTGTAGGATGAAAACTGTGGAGCATAAGTGAAGAGATGTGGTGCTACATGAGGGATAGTGTTCTAACAATAAAGGTCTGCTGTTACAGTCTGCCAAACAACATAATGATTCATCCAGGCAGAAAAATATTACTACCCTGGGAATACTTGGAATGTCTCAGTTTGAGAGTAATTAGAGACTAAACTATACTTGGCATGCTTCAGTGATGAAATGAGAAAATAGCCAATACCTCTGGTCAAGTTCTGATTGGGGAGAATAAAACGAATATGCTATACAGTCAACTTTGACCACAAACAAGGAATGGGTAGCAATTTATAATTCTTGTATCAACACAAACTTCTCTGGTTGACATTGACCAATACTGCATCCTTTTATAAAAATTATCCTGAAGACTACAAGATTTCAGCCCTATATATTACAACCCAAATCTATAAGTCCACTTCAATTCAAACCCCCTCACTTATTCATTTTCCATTTCAAATTTTAGTAAGTTTACAAATTACACAATTCTATTTCAAACTCGGTTTAAAAAAAATAAAGTTAAAACCATAAATTTTTATGTCAACTTTTAAATCTTTCTAACAATTGTAAATAAAATAAATAAGATAATTGTAAATTGACAGCTTATCCCAATGCCACCAATGTCAACCTTGGCAACCAGTTCCTCTCTTGATTTTATTTTACATTTCCTTTGACAAAATTCTAACATTTATTTTTATTTATTTATTAATTAGATTTGTATGCCGCCCCTCTCCGTAGACTCAGGGCGGCTAACAACAGTAAAAAGACAATATAAACAAATCTAATATTAAAAGTAATGTAAAAAACCCCAATTGAAGACACCAATCATACATACAGACATACCATGCATAAATTTTATAAGCATGTTATGTCTATATGTATGAATGTGTTATGATATTTTTGTTTGCCCATTATTTCTGTAAAATTCTTCCTGTGCTAAGAGCCACATAGGTATCTTTGGTCATCCTTGGCACAATTTGGGTATGTATGTGTGCCATTTTCTTATAAGATACGTCAAACAATGATCTTTATAATCCATATTAACTTGGACAATCCAAATCTCAGGTCACGTTCTTCCTAATTCCAAAAGCTTTATATTTCTCAGCTCTTTCAAACAAACTAAATAGCAAACTCCAAAATACAATTTAAAATGGGGTAAACGCAATCTTTCCCTTTCCTTTGCAACCTGTAATACTTTATATTTAACACATTTTTAAATTAGCCACACAAATTTAAATATATCTTCTACCACTGTTTAAAAATGTATCCGTTGTCAAAACTGGCATTGTCTGAAACAAAAATATCACTCTAGGCAAGACGTTCATTTTTATCATAGAAATTCTCCCAAGTAATGACAATTGTAATTTCTCCCATCTTAACATGTATTTTTAAACTTCATTTCACGTTTTAACATAGTCGTTTCAATATAAAATACAATTGGTATTTGTCATAGTAATACCCATATTTTTTACCTTTTTCTCAAACTTAAAACCCATTTTATTCATCACTTCTGGTTGAACTTCCATTTCTATATTTTTGTTGACATCTTATAATGCACCAAAATACTTTAATTGCCCCATTAATATTACAGCCTCCTTTAAAGCAGGGGTCCCCAATCTTTTGGTAGCGGAGGCTTCGGCAGCTAGGGAGGGAATGGTTTTGTGTGTACAACTTAAATATCACACATGCACAAATGAAGCTTCACATGCTTGCCCACCACTTGGCAGCCCAGCTCCCAACAGTCCTTGGCCCAGTAGTGGTCTATGGCCCAGGTTGGCCACCCCTGCTTTAAGGATCTTTCAGAACCAATCAAGTCATCTGCAAAGGCTTTCAACTTATAAATTTCTTGTCTTTTGTAAATTACTCAAGACCCATCTATACCGCCAGGCATGGGGGAGTTGAGACACCTTTCCCCCCAGGCTTTTTTATATTTATGTTTGGGTATGTATATGTTGTTTGCTTTTTAAAATATGATAGGGTTTTATGTGCTTTTTAATATTAGATTTGTTTTCGCTGGAATATTGTTTTTATTATTGTTGTGAGCCACCCCGAGTCTTTGGAGAGGGGCGGCATACAAATCTAATAAATTGAATTGAATTGAATTTTTAATCTACTCTCATTATCCTCTCATCTTGTTTAGTATTTAGCATTTCAAGAACCAACATAAACAAAATAGGAGACAGAGGACACCCCTATCTTTTCTTTTTTATATCTCACAGGGTTTATTATATCTCCATTAACAATTATCTGTGATTTCCATGAAACATAAATTGATCTTTCCTATTTTATAAAGTTCCCTCCAAATTTTTTACTTTCCAAAACCTTGAACAAAAAGCCAAGTTCAAATTGTCAAAGGCCTTCTATGCATCTAAGAAAATCAATGTGATTTGTTTTTCATTGTGCTTTTCCAAATATTCCAAAATGTTTTAACAGATGTGTAACATTGTCCTTTAACTATCTTTTAGGTCAGTGATTTTCAACCTTTTTTGAGCCGCGGCACATTTTTTACATTTACAAAATCCTGGGGCACACCACCAACCAAAATGACACAAATGTAATAAATAAATACATACATACATACATACATACATACATACATACATACATACATACATACATACATAACCCCTTCATATATACAATCCTATGTAACATCCCCTTATAAATACAGTCAATCATCAATCATCCCTCTTCAAATTTATACCACTGTCTCATTTCTGGGTACTTCTCCTGTCTTTCCCCCTTTTCTCTCTCATGTTTCTCATTTCTCTCTCTTCTTCCCTTTTCCCCTCATTCCTTCTCCTTCTCCCTCTCACTTCTCCTCTTTTTCCATCCCTGTCTCTCTCCCCCCTTTATGCATGTGTGTGTATACACACTCGAACAATTTCCAAAACCAGTTGAGGGCTGGGGGTTTTTCCTCTTTTATTCTTTTCAAAAGCAGGTGTGGGCTGGGGGGGATTTCTTATTATTTGGGTGCTTTTTACAATATGCTTCAAGATCACCCACCCTCTCTCTTTTGTTTCTCTCTCCTCTCATTCTCTGCCTCAATCATTTTCTCATTTCTCCTTTTTTTCTCCCCTTTTTGTTCTCATTTCTCTCTCTCCTTTCCTCTCCCTGTCTCTCTTGCTATCTCTCTTTTTCTCTCTAGGAAACAGCCCCTTTACTGACAGCCCGGGACGGGAGAAGGGTGGGCGTTCCCATAGCGCTCGGAGTGGCTAGCGGACGGATCGCCAGCGCCGCTGCAGCCACCAGGAGGAAACGGGGGAGCTGCCTTTCTGTTGTCCTTCTGATGCTGCTGACGTGGTGCCAGGGACAAAACGCCCACCCAGTCCTGGGGGAAAAGACGGACTGATTGGGATGGGAATTAGCATCTCTCCAGCCGCATTACGTAGGCAAGGCACAAACTCACCGGACGCGGAGCCCCAAAAAAAGCGCCTCAGGAAGGCAGAAGCGAAGCGCCCCCACCGCCCGCTCGCTTTCCAACGCTGCGCCCGTTGCGCCGGGCTCTTTGCCTGAATTTGCCTCCTTTCTGAGGCTCAAGCGAGCCTCCTTCGCCGGCAGCCGGGGGGGGGGGGCGGAGCCCAAAAAAAGCGCCTCAGGAAGGCTCTTTGCCTGAATCCGCCTCCTTTCTGAGGCTCGAGCGAGACTCCTTCGCCGGCAGCCGGCTTCTGCAAGTGGGAGCTCCAGGGCTGAAGCCTCAGCCCTGGAGCTCCCACTTGCAGGAGCCATCTCGCGGCACACCTGACCATGTCTCGCGGCACACTAGTGTGCCGCGGCACACTGGTTGGGAAACACTGTTTTAGGTAGACGTTTATATCAAATCTCATGAATAAAGTCTTGAAAACTTATTTTCAGACTCTCAGCTAGAATTGTTGTGAACAACTTGTAGTCATTATTTAATGATGTTATTGGCAAATAGTTTCGTGTTAAAGTCAAATATTCTACCTCTTAGGTATTAATGCTAGATTGGCCTCTTTCCATCTCACTGGCACCTTTCCTCCCTGTAGGATAGAGCTCGTAGTGTTTTGTAAAGGTTGTAAAAGTTCATTCCGAAAACATTTATAATGAGAGCCTGTCCAGCCATCTTTCCTAGTTTTATTTTTTCATATCTTTAGAATTTTTCCTTATTGTTTGTTATAGGTCCATTTATAAGATGTCTCTATAGCTCTGTAGTGCTTGGTAAATTTTGTTTCTTTAAATCTATCTAGAGAAATTAAAAGTTACTCTAGAGAGATGTCACTTCCTTTATACAAATTGGAATAATCTTGATGAAATGCTTTTCATATGGCCACATTGTCCATTGAAACAATAGTATGTCTCTATTGTAACTTCAATACCACAGAATTGAGACCACGGGTTTTTGTTTTGAGATTGATGGAGAAATGGTTGGAAGGGAATCATGGAACTTTTTTCTATACATGATGGCTGTGGGGGATTATTGTACACACAAAGATGGAGAGGTTCAGTACTAGCTACAACAGAGGAATGGTTGACGAGAATAATGGAACTTGTTAAGATGGCTACGGAGAGGGGCGGCATACAAATCCAATAAATAATAATAATAATAATAATAATAATAATTATTATTATTATTATTATTATTATTATTATTATTATTATTATTTATTGATTTCTTTGATGAGAGAAAAGACAATATCTACATTTATTGCGGGCTGAAAATCCCTTATGGGTTTTTTGCATGAAACAGGTAAAGGTGGTTTTGATGGATAGGCTGGATAGATTGTGGAAAGAGAGAGTTGTGTTGTAACCACAGAGTAAGAGATACATTTATAATTGTATTTACAACTGCTGTGGAAAGGATCAGAGACTACTTCTCTGTATCTTTTTTCTTTCTATTCTTTTTTTTTTCTTTTATTGTACTTTTGGTTTTCTTTCTTTTTTTCTCTTTTTTCCTTATCTTATATTAATCTGTGTTAGCTTTTACCTTCATTTATAAAAAATCTTTCCTAAAAATTATATAAAGAAAAGTAGAAATCACAAACAAGTGAAAAGTATTCTCCTCTTTTATCATTGTAATAGCAAGGATGCTATCTCTTCCTCAGAACCCAACACAATATCCAGCATAATTCACTGGCTATGAGTAAAAAAAAAGTCGTGATGTTTTGAGGATATGTATATCCCAAAGCTTCAGAAAATACAAAAAAATAAAGAATTATTGCAAGATGTAAATGTTCATGCTCCTTTTAAGGGAATATTTTGGTTCAACCCATACTTGTACATAAACGTGTTAATTTTCACAATAGGAAACTAATCTGAACTAAGATTTAGAATAAATTATTTCTCTCTAAAGCCACATTAGGCCAGATTAATAAACCCTAATAGATGTAAGAGCTAATACAACATTCAGCTATTGACATAAATATAAACATAAATTTCAAAGAAAATAACCTACTTTAGTAAAACTACCTGTGCAATAAAAATTAATGAACTCCAAATGATTTTGCGTATCTCTACTAAATTGCATTTTGAAGCTCACTTCTTCAGGACATGCTGGGTGGTTTGATGCATTCCCACAATTCATCTTTCGGCTAAGCCGCTTTTAATTTAAATGCAATTAAAGGCTCAAAATGAACATTATGCATTAGATAAAGGCCTGAATGTGCAGACTATCATAAATATGATTTTCATGAAAAAAAATTAATTACAAGTCATTAGGGTACAAGTCATCTTTCTAAAAATGTTGAGTTAAACTGCAAAATTAGGTTATGAGTTCCATTAAATGTTAAATACTGATTTTAAGTTATGCTTCAATGTCAGTTCAACTGGGCAGTTGGAAGAAAAATCCATCTAAATATTCTGTGGATTTAAAACTGAAGTCCCAAGAATGTTTTCATAGAAGTCCCGCTAAAATTAATGAAAACTACTTCAGAGTAAATCACCAGGATCAAAAAAATTATCTGTCTATTCTCAAATGATCACGATGCAATTCAGCCTTTGCTGGTTATTCAATAAGCCCTGACACAAGACAGTACCTAGTTACGAACACTATTTCTGATACAGCCTCAAAATTTGTTACTCCGTGTCATTACTCCGCCTCTTCTGCAAAAAACAAGAATCTTATTAAACATTGCCAGTCCTCTGGGTGCACCATACAGGAAATACTACTGGTAATAAATGAGTAAAAGCTGCTTTATTGAAAGTCCACATTAACAGAATCTTGCAAGTCTGAAAGTACAAAACTTCCTGTCGCCACTTTTAACTGCTTGTTCCATTAGGACGGATTCTTTATACAGTGGTACCTCAAGATACGAACCCCTCGTCTTACGAACAACTCGTGATACGAACCCGGGGTTCAGAAAATTTTTGCCTCTTCTTACGAACTTTTTTCGAGTTACGAACCGGCGTTCGGAGACTGCTGGGAAGCCGCGCGGCTGTTTTAAAAGGTGACAGCCAGGCGGCGGAGCTTCCCAGAAGCCTCCCGAACGCCGGTTCGTAACTCGAACAAAGTTCGTAAGAAGAGGCAAAATTTTGCTGAACCCCGGGTTCGGTTCGGGAGGTTGCTGGGAAGCCCCCCAGGCCGGCTGCAACCTTTTAAAACACCTGTGCCGCTTCGCAGCTGTCTCCCGAAGCCGAACGCAGAAGTTCGGCTTTAGCGTTCGGCTTCAGGAGACAGCTGGGAAGCGGCGCGGGTGTTTTAAAAGGTCACAGCCGGCCTGGGGGACTTGCCAGCACCCCCCCGAACCCGGGGTTCAGCAAAATTTTGCCTCTTCTTACGAACTTTGTTCGAGTTACGAACCGGCGTTCGGGAGGCTTCTGGGAAGCTCCGCCGCCCGGCTGTCACCTTTTAAAACAGCCGTTTCGGGGGGTGCTGGCAAGCTCCCCAGGCCGGCTGCGACCTTTTAAAACACCCGCGCCGCGGGGCTTGCCAGCACCCCCCCGAACACGGGTTCGGGGTTCGGGGGGTGCTGGCAAGCCCCCCAGGCCGGCTGCGACCTTTTAAAACACCCGCGCCGCTTCGCAGCTGTCTCCTGAAGCCGAACGCTAAAGCCGAACTTCCGCGTTCGGCTTCGGGAGACAGCGGCGAAGCGGCGCGGGTGTTTTAAAAGGTCGCAGCCGGCCTGGGGGGCTTGCCAGCACCCCCCCGAACCCGGGTTCGGGGTTCGGGAGGTGCTGGCAAGCCCTCCAGGCCAGCTGCGACCTTTTAAAACACCCGTGCCGCTTCACAGCTGTCTCCTGAAGCCGAACGCTAAAGCCGAACTTCCGCGTTCGGCTTCGGGAGACAGCTGCGAAGCGAAGCGGGTGTTTTAAAAGGTTGCAGCTGGCCTGGGTGGCTTGCCACCCCCCCCGAACCCGGGTTCGGGGTTCGGGGGGGTGCTGGCAAGCCCCCCAGGCCGGCTGCGACCTTTTAAAACACCCACGCCGCTTCGCAGCTGTCTCCTGAAGCCAAACGCTAAAGCCAAACTTCTGCGTTCGGCTTCAGGAGACAGCTGCGAAGCGGCGCGGGTGTTTTAAAAGGTCGCAGCCGGCCTGGGGGGCTTGCCAGCACCCCCCTGAACCCCGAACCCGGGTTTGGGGGGGGTGCTGGGAAGCCCCCCAGGCCGGCTGTCACCTTTTAAAACAGCCGCGCGGCTTCCCAGCAGTCGCCGAAAGCTGGTTTTTTGCGGGGGGGTTTTTGGTTGCACGGATTAATTGACTTTACATTGTTTCCTATGGGAAACAATATTTCGTCTTACGAACCTTTCGTATTACGAACCTCCTCCTTGCACCAATTAAGTTCGCATCATGAGGTATTACTGTATGTTTCTTTTTTTCTGACCATTAAGCCATTGACAGCTCTGCTTCTCTTGTCTGATTATTTACTAGACAGCATCTCTTCCCTACTTTCCCCTTGGTGGTTCCCACTTTTCATTACAAACCTGAACACATCCTCAAAAAGTCCCTTGGATCACCCTGAAAGTACAAAAGAGACAGTGGAAGACCATGACCAGAGATGGTTTTCAGCAGGTTCTGACCATTTATGGAGAGCCAGTAGTGTAAATTTTGAGTAGTTCAGAAAACCAGTAAATACCACCTCTAAATGGACCCACCCCCATCTATTACCGTGTTTCCCCGAAAATAAGACAGCGTCTCATATTAATTTTTGCTCCCAAAGATGTGCTATGTCTTATTTTCAGGGGATGTCTTATTTTTTTTCCAGTGAATTGTATCTTGTATCCTGATGCAGAAAAAATGCATCCAAACATGCAGCCACATGTTGGATGCGTGTTGGATGTGTTTTAAATCTGATTGATGCAGTGTTTTGGGATACAATTTATGGACAGCAGTGTTATTCTTGACAAATGTATCTTTTTCTTTTATGTACACTGAGAGCATATGCACCAAGACAAATTTCTTGTGTGTCCAATCACACTTGGCCAATAAAATTCTATTCTATTCTATTCTATTCTATTCTATATGTTCTGTTTGGGAACGCTGAGAAACGCAACGCCTCCTACGTCTTACTTTCGGGGGATGCCTTATATTAGGCAATTCTACGAAATCTCTCCTATGTCTTACTTTTAGGGGTGACTTATTTTCGGGGAAACAGGGTATCTGCCTCCCAAGTCCCAGCTGATCAGGAGGAACTGGGGATTTTGCAGTAACCTTCCCCTAGAATAGGGTGGGAATGGAGATTTTACAGTATCCTTCTCCTGTCATGCCGACCAAGCCATGCTGACCAAGCCATAACCACAGAACCAATAGTAAAAAAATTGAATGCCACCACTGGCCATGGCGTACCAGGATAGGGTAGAATTGGTTTGGCCTCATTAAGTTTAAGACTTTTAAAATCTGAATTATGGAAATTATTGAGTGCATTTTGATAGTTGATTTGAGATCATTATATTTTTCAAATGGTCATGTATTCCAAGGAAGAAGAAATGGTTAAATAAATCATACAATTACATTTATTATCTTACTGCCTTTGTTTATCCATTTATTAGCAACGCCTGATTTAGATATAAATAAAAACCTTACTTGATAAATGAATACTATTAAAGAACACATTCATTCTTCCATTTTATATAACAAACAAAAGACAAAACAGACATTCTTACAGTAGAGAGGTTCATGTAATCTAATGTGAGAAAGTATGGAAGAATGAAAGAAAACTAGATGAAACTTAACTAAGAGCTCAAGGTTGCAATTTTGCGACTTGCTGTGAGCAGGAAATTCAGTGCGCTCCAGGTATACAAGCTACAACACTGGCAAGAACTATTATTTCTATCTTTGAGCAATGTGACATTCTGCAATTTTAAGTCTTATGCGCATGCTTCAATGCGTCAAACTAATCTAAACCACTGCTATCAAATGTACCTCTAAGGCCAGAAGAAATCATTGCCATTTTGCTGTGATTCAAAATTCATTTAATATTGTTTGTTCTATACTTGTGCAAGGACATGTAACAGTTTTAGTACCAGATGAAACTGCTAGAGTGATTCATTTAGCAGCATATACTTTTGAAGCAAACATTATGTTCTGTTCATACAAATGTATTAACAGAGCTTTGAGACAGACAAAAGAGTTTTATTAAATCCCCCAAGTTCTCTATCTTGTTTCCCGCTGTGCTCTTCACAGTCAATATACTCTATTGTACTCTCCCAAGTTAACCCCAGCAGACTCAGGAGATGAGAGGGAGGAAACAGATACAATTTCTTGGTCCCCTGAAAAGCTGGAACAAATTCACTTCCATGAACATAGGCAATATAATAAAAACAAATAAATAGCAATATAGCAAAACTGTGGCAATTACTCTCTTTGAAATTATTTACAAAACATGAATATTACATTGAAGCAAATAAATGCAGCATGACAGAAATTCATGCTTGCATTTAAAAAAAAATCTTTTGAAAAATGCATTTTAATTTATAATAAGCTGACTTTTGTCTGGGTTTAAGCTATGTGATAACTCATAATGAGGTGTTTTTGTTTTTGAATTAGCATGATGTGCAAAACTAGGCATTCTATAAGGGGTGCTTTTTAAAAAAAAATAAACCATGACTTCATGGAATATGTGAACTCTGTTTTTAAATAAATATTTAATTGTATACCCTCTTACCAAAAATAAATTATATGCCAAGCTCAACAGCATTAATTTTGAGAATATATTTATTTATTTATTCAATTTTTATGCCACCCTTCTCCTTAGACTTGGGGCGGCTTACAACATGTTAGCAATAGCACTTTTTAACAGAGCCGGCATATTGCCCCCCAAATCCGGGTCCTCATTTTACCCACCTCGGAAAGATGGAAGGCTGAGTCAACCTTGAGCTAGTGATGAGATTTGAACCGCTGACCTACAGATTTTACAGTCAGCTTCAGTGGCCTGCAGTACAGCACTCTACCTGTAGCGCCACCCCAGCTCTATGTAATTTTGATATAAAAGTTCTAATTATTTCTATGACCATTTAGCCATTGACAGCTCTGCTTCTACCTATTCCAAGAAAGTTGTTGAAGAAATATAAGCACAGTAGAACAATGCCTCTACAAATGACATGGCTTTTGCCAAAATGGTGGTGGGCTGAATGTTGCACCAGGGGTGGAATTTGACCACTTTGGGAAAGGTGGTAGAGAATCAGTTCACAGAGCCAGTAAAAATTACTCCTGGTTGGCCCCACCCATATGCTCCTACTCACTATTCACCTCTTTTGGTCGACTCGATCGTAAATCTAACTGAATCTAACTTCAATGCCCAGATGGCTAGAAACAAATAATAGGATTGCAGAGGACATGATTCCCTGGTCGGAGTTCCGCTGGGGATGCTCTCAAGCAGCCACATCAATTTCCCTATGTATATAATATTAGTATGTATATATACATATAGATATTAATCACAGATAAGAGTCTTATCAAACAGGAAAACAAACTCTATCCAGCTATCAACTCTTGTCTACTTTATTAGGCACACAGAAACACCGTTAACCCCAAGGTTACAAGGATGCTAGGACATGTGGTTTAATAACAAACGGGAAAGTACCAGGTTGGGGAAAGCAAGTAGATAGATCAGGGGTGAAATTCAAAAAGAAGATATACCAATTATTACACACACACACACACAAAAGAGTACACACTTACATAAGAGCAATAAGAGTTTTACTGTTCTTGTGTGTGTATTTGTGTACCTCTTTTATTGTTTTGTGTATAATAATTGGTATTGGTAATTGGTAATAATTGATATATCTTTTTTTTTTGTAGAGATGGTGCATCTGACTGCACCGGCTGCTGCCCACCACTGCATGCACACACACACACACACACACACACACGTATGTAGCCGCTCAGAGTCCGTTTGGAGAGAGCGGCATATAAATCCAACAAACAAACAAATAATAAGTAAGTAAGTAAATAAATAAATAAATAAATAAGTATGTATGTATGCGGTATTCTGTGAGTCAGATGGGAGGGGAGGGGAGAAGATATCTCCATCACATCCTAGACATAAATTGTTTCATTCCTCCCCCTGGACAATGCTATAGGGCATTGCATGCCAAAACAACTAGACACATGGACAGTTTTTTCCTTTGTGCCATCACTCTGCTGAACACTGAACACTATCAAATGTCGATGTCTATATACTCATTTAGCATGACTGTAGTATTATTATTTAGCCTTATCTTCTTTATTCCACTTTTTACTGATATTATGATTATTGGTATTCTATTGCTTTGAATGTATACTGAGAACTTCTACACCGGAGAGAAATTGTTTGTGTGTCTAATCACACCTCCCACCTCCCGTCCTCTTCCCTTCCCCATCCCCTATTCTATTCTACTCTATTCACAGAAATTCTAAGAATCCTTAGATTTCAAATTTTTTAAGCATCGTTCTTGATATAATATATAATAATGATCGAATTTCACTCAGAATTGTTAATTGTTGTATCAATAAAATTTCCTCTGTTAAATAGAATAGGTTAGGGCAGAATCTCCTAAATACCTTTGAAATCTGCTATGGAGGGTTTTGAGCCCCCTGGAGCAGATGTGCAGGTGAGATGAAGGAAAAGGAGAGAATAAAATATTGTTTCGTGAATAGGCATCCCTCATGATAATCGAACAGACAAGTCACTAATAAAACACAATGAAAATGCAAACTTGTGATGAGCTGTCATCTAGACTTTGATGTACAATCCACAGAATATTTGCACATTTACTCCTGTTTGACCGTTAGTTCACTGCTTTCCAAATAACAGAGCTACTAAACAGGTGTGGAAAAGTCAAACTCTGCCAAGCTTGGCTGCCCATGAAGCAGTTGAAATCATGAAGTTCCCATTCAAAGCAAGGTTTCTGTGACAGGAGGAGTATATATTGAATATTTATAGGTACACTCTTCTGAATGATAATTAGTATCTTGTCCACTATTATCAATTAAATGTTATTAGTAAGATAAATACAGATCTGTATTTTGAATGGAGTTTACATTGATATTCAGGTATCAAAGTTTTTTTAAAAAAAGGATAATCAACAAAAAGATATTCTATTTGATTTAGAACACATTCTCTGACAAATATAGTTCCTGCAAAACAGTCAGTGGATTCCATTTCATTCATCCTTGCAAGCATGGTATTACTAAATTATAAATTGATGAGAAATTGGAAAGTATAAAACAATCAAAACTATTTAGAAAATGACCATCATATGTCACTGTTCTTAATTTTTTCAGCGAAACCAAAGCTGAATGCAATAAATGTTGATACATTCAAAACTGTAGTAATGTAGATTCCATAGTGGGAGATGCTAATGGAAGAAGGAGCTCCAAGTGAATAGAAATTTCCCAAAAAGGTCCATTAAAAGCACAACTGCATATAATTCAAGTAAGGGGGAAATGGAGGTCAGGAAAGAAAAAAACACATGTGACTCCCAAAAAAGTTTATCAAAGTTCTAAAGAAAAAATAAAGGACACACATAAGGTTTTAAAAACAGTAGACATAAAAGACTTCAGGATGACCTGGAACTTGCAGAGAATGTCAGAAAAGTCAATTACACAGAAAGGTGAGGTGGTCCTGCTCATGAAGAGGTTAGAAATCTATCTGTTGAAAAGGCTTTATTTTATATTTCTACATTCAGGTGGCATTTCAATTCCGTTGTTTAAACCACTCTTCCAGAGTTGATTATACAATCTCATGATTACTTACTGGTATGTACATGCCAATTCAATGAAGCAGTGGATGTGATATGCCGGTGCCTGGAAGCTGTAAGGATATGGATGGGGGCCAACAGGCTCAAGCTCAACCCAGACAAGACTGAGTGGCTGTGGGTATTTCCTCCTAAGGACTATTCGATCTGTCTGTCCATTGTTCTGGGGGGGGGGGAGAAATCTTGACCACCTCTCAGCTGTGGCCAGGGGGATCTTTGTCCAGGTTCGTCGGTTTACCAGTTGCGTCCCTACCTGGATCAGGAGGCTCTATGCACAGTCACTCAGGCCCTCATCACTTCCCATCTTGATTGTTGCAATGCGCTCAACATGAGGCTAGCCTTGAAGAGTGTTGGGAGACTCCAAACTGTCCAGAATGCAGCTACGCAAGCTGTCATGTGTATACCTTGGTACACCCATATAACACCTACATTTCGCGAGCTGCACTGGCTTCCTATTATTCTCCAGGCACAATTCAAGGTTTTGGTTATCACCTATAAAGCCGTATATGGCTCAGGGCCAGACTATTTACGGGACCGTCTCTTGCCATATACCTCCCAGAAACCTATAAGAGTACATAGAGTTGGCCTCCTCCAGGTCTCGTCAACTAAGCAATGAAGGTTGGCGGGACCGTGGAGGAGGGCCTTCTCACTAGCCGCCCCAGCTCTGTGGAATCAACTCCCCCCTGATGTCCATATTGCTCCTACTCTATTGGCTTTCCATAAGGCCACGAAGACCTGGCTTTGCTGACAGGCCTGGGGGCCATGAACCAACAACAACCATGGCCAAATTGCATGAATGTTTAGTATGCATGTTGGGTTAGTTTATTATGTTTATTAGGGCTTATAATTAAAGTTTTATAACTCAGATTTTATATTTGACTTCTTTTTACTGTCTTTGTATTTTATACTGTTGTAAGCCGCCCTGAATCCTTCGGGATTGGGTGGCATAGAAGTTGAATTAATAATAAAATAAATAAATATGGTGTCTTAAACTCGGGAATTCTCTCTCTCTCTCTCCCTCCCTCCCTCCCGAAATAAGCAAGATGCCAGCTGTCTCATCTTCTAGGTGACTACTGAAGATCTCTCTCTCTCTCTCTCTCTCTCTCTTCATCTAGGCATTCTCCATCTGAATTTTTAGCCTGAAACAATTACGGTAGTAGTAAAAGGAGATACCAGGTGATTTTTACATGGCATGGTTTTTGTTAGAAATTTGGTAACCTTTTTGGAAAGGGCCAAAGTCTAAGTTAGAAGGAAAGCAATGACCTCCAGCTCAGAAAAATAATTAAGACTTCCAACAATTGCTGTTATATGTTCTGTCTTCAATTTAGTATATAACAGGAACTCTAAGCATATAGTATAGGAGGAACAGACTCAAGCACTCTACTGAAGCATATAGATAGTTCCCCTACTGAAGCATATAGATAGTTCCCCTACTGAAGCATATAGATATTCCCTGCTTAACAACTATTCACAAATACAATGGTAATTAAGGATATCATTTTCCAGCCAATGAGCACACTTAAGACCAAATTTCTGCACTTGACAATAATTCATGCTGGAGTGACATTAACCCTGACATTGATGCACAAGGGAACCTTATCTAAATGAGACAGCAGGAACAAGCAGATTTTCAGTCTGTCTCCCAACCCCATCACATAGTTCGCTTAGTGACCAGGTCACTTTGTAACCATTTCAACAGAATCAATTGTGGTTGCTACAGGAGGATTACCTGTACATAAAAAGGAATATGAAATTGTAAACAAAAGATATTACAAGAAGGAGATGAGAAGAATGAAAAGACATTTACTTCAGCAGCCACTGATTTTTGACCCACGTTTATGATTTTACTGTATACATTGTATACACTATATACACTTCTAAATAACCCATTTCCTGCAATCACTGTTCATTTCTCTTATCAAATATAATTACCTTAGTCTTTGAAACATTAATTTTCAGATTTATATTCCTCGTTGCATCAGAGAATGTATGCAATATTTGCTGTAAATCATTCCGGTTCTTGGCCAACAAGAAAATAACACCTTCATGCATATTCATATCCCCAATCAACACCCCACTAACATTACTAATAGAATTCCTTATTTGTTTACCCCTAAAGTCATTACATAACCAAAGGATATCCTATAACCTCATCTTGCTACCTGTTCAACGTTGAATCATTTGCTAAATCTCAGGCTTGTTTTAGTTCCACCAAATATATTTTTTATCACATCAACTCCATTCTACATTCCATAATTCAAGCCTTTTCATTTTGATGCATTTTCTGCTAATTAACTATGTACTTTGGACTTACTTTCACACATTTAGAAGTTTCTCAATGAACTGCTAAAAAGTGACAATCTACACAACTCCTTCCCAGCATGTTGCCTGTTATATCCTTTCAATAAGAATTCTGCCCAATTCTGCTCTTAATAATTCTCCGAACTTTTATGATACAAACATTTATATTGTTAAAAGTTTGCAATATTTTTCAATGTTCTCATATTAATGACCTCCTTTTCATCATTGTTTTTCTTTGAAAATAACATTGATTTTAGTTTTAAAATGTAGTTTTTAGAACTAATATTTAGTTCTGTGAACATGTGAGATTCTATATAAAATGTTCCTTCCAACATTTTCATCACTTCAGATTCATCCCAAATCACTCATAATTTCATTTTGTTAAATCCATTCTCCTTATACCCACTTCTATAAAATTGACACTTTTGTCAGTTTGTGAAATCTAGCAATTTGAATGCCCATGTGCACACACAATATCTGCCTCTCTTAATGTCAGGACCTAGATGGAGTAGTGCCTATGCATTTTGTATGATTGGCCTAACATCAGTGACTAATGGGATTTCAAGTGTGTAATAGTGGTTTTTTTCCCCACAGAGGATGAAGATACATATATAAAGCAAACATAGATATAATCATGATGGAATTCTTCAAATCATTTACTGGCATCCATTTTTAACAGACAATAATTCTGCGAGTAGAACCTCTAACACTAAGATTTCCTGAACACAGATATTTAAAGCCCAAAAGAACAAGTGATATTTATTCAGGAAGTTACATGCTGAGATAGACAGCCTGCATCTCCAAACTTTCTTGCCTCGTGATGGGCAACAAAGGAAGGAAGGAAGTACTACTATTGTTATAGGAAGCAGCTTGAGAAGAGAGCTAAGAACATAAGGTTTTTAAACAGGAAAATAAATCAGAATAAAAAAAAAAGAACAAAGAAGGGGATCTACTATTTCCTATCTCTATTCTTAATGTGTTTGTTTGTCAAAAGATAAAACATCTAACAAGTTGATGCTTCTGGAACTTCATCTCTAACCAACAGATATTGCCTTTCTGTATGTCATAAGAAAATAGAAATGCAATCACATTTATGAATGTTCTTACTGCTATTTTTTTGTAGTATAAAAGCAGCTTTCAGTAAGAACACAAGCCACTTTACAATCAGTTAAGCAGACAAAGATTAACAAAGAAATATGTGTTCATTTTAAGATATACAATATATTTTATTGCTTATTTAGTGTTTTCTATCTTTATATACTGGGAAAATATTAAAATGAGATACCATTTAATATAATAGGATCATAGTAAGAAAGCTGTTTCTTTCAATGCAGTTTGAATAATCCTCTTCACCATCAAGATAATACATCTTGCTTGTTTATATCAGATAGTTTTGTGCATTTTAGAAATCCTCTTTGTGTGTGTGTGTGTGTACGTATGTGTGCACTTTTGTATAGCTAACTAAACTATGATAGTGAAAATGTTCTTGTGAAAATCTAGCACTTATCATGAACTAAAACAAAGAAATGATCTCACTTTTTTACTTTAGAAAAAGCATTCAGAAGTTTCAGCTGGTGCAGAATGCATGAGCCATATGTCTCTAGGATGGCTCATATTACCTCTGTTCTGTGAATTGTACAAGTCACCAGTTTACTTCTGAGTATAATTCAAGGTGCTAATTTTAACCTTTAAAGCCCTATGTAGCATGGAACAAAGTACTTGAGAGACCATCTCTTTCTAGTTACATTACAAATCTCATCAAGTCTAGCAGAAAAAGTATAATCTGAGGCCCATTAGTAAAGCAGTTCCATCTGGAAAAAAAACTAGAAGACCAGGCCAATCTGAGCTTTGTGAATGGAAAAAAGCATAATGAAATATCACGTGATGCCAACGTGACACCACGAGTTTGACCTCTGTGCTCTAGAAAAGTGATGGCGAACCTTTATTCCCTAGGGTGCAGAAATAGTGCACATGCGCGGTATCACACATGTGTGCATGCCCAAAACTATATTCAATGAACTTCCACACATCCAGGCTCCCCCATTTCCTGACTCAGAATGCCCTTATTTTGCCCACCAAAGGCTTTCTTGGAGTTTGGGGAGGGCAAAAACACCCTCCAATGCCCCCCTGGAGGTCATCCAAAGGCCAAAAACTTCCTCCCAGAGACTCCACAAGAGCCTAAAAATCAGCTGGCAGGTGCCCACATGTGCACTGGAGCAAATATGGCTATGTGTGCCACCTGTGGTACGTGTGCCATAGGTTCACCATCACGACTCTAGAATAACATTTTTCAAACTAGGCCCTCTAGAAGGCCTTTAAAAAATGTTGTTCCATTCTTTTGTTTTATTCCTTTATGTTTCTGTGAATGAAAGCTATGAATATATGTGTCCCAGGATAATGTTGCAGGATCCAATCAGAATCAGTCACTGGATGGACCAGAAATTAGTCTTCCTATGTTTTTGTTTTATTTTTATTATTTATCCCTGATTTATTTTAATATTGTGCTTCTGTTTTGCTGTTTTGTTTATAACACCCAGAGTCACTTTCTGAGATATGGGAATATTTTTCAGACTATAAGATGCACCTTTTTCCTTCCTAAAAGAGGCTGAAAATTTGGGTGTGTCTTATACTCTGAATGTAGCTTTTTTGAAGCTTTTTTTCCCAGCACAAGGTAGGTGCTAACAATCTTCATGGCTTCCTTCTCCCTCCGAAGAAGGTTTATTTCCCTGCCCTAAGTCTTTGCAGGCTTGCTTTCATTCATACTCTCTGTGAAAAAGGCTTTTTCAGCCCTAATGCAGTGCTAATGATCTTCTTGGCTTGCAGCATTTATTTTTATTCCTACTCCCTCCAAAACAGATTTTCCTGCCTTAAGTCTTTGCAGGCTTGTTTTCATTTCTACTCCCTCTGAAAAAAAGCTTTTTCAGCCTTAGCCAGGGAATAAAATAATGTGCTGAAGCTGAAGATATTAAGGATGCTAGCCACATATATACCTGGTAGGTAGATCCCCCCCCCCATTTTCCTCCCCCAAACGTAAGGTGCGTCTTATACACAGTGCATCTTATACTCCAAAAATGTGGTATATAAATTTACGAAATAAATAAACAGTGTCATCATGAGCAAAGAGAGTGGTTTTCTTTCACCATCAACTTCAATCAATCAGCTTCTGTTTGAGGGGGGGAATAAATGAAAGGAATGTCTATACAGAGTTGTGGTTGGCTCTGGGCCAGCTCCTGCTCCAAGGACTGTGGGGGTTGATGTGGGAAAATCCTCACATTATCAGAGGCCGGTTTTACTGCCAACAGCTTCCAACAGCGAAGCGTCTGTGTCAGGGGAAGATTCTGGAAGTGAAGTAGGATCAACAGAGAAGGTAATTACAGGCAGCCCATTAGCTAATTACCCCATTAGTGAACCATCAACATTATCGTTATCATCATTAGGTTCAGAAGAGGAGGCATTCATAGATGTTCACAGACGCAGGTTGATGCCAAGGAAGGAACAACTGTGCAAGTGTTATAGCAAATAAGGGAGAACACCTGTGGCTGGGGCAATTAGGCTAATGGGGCTGCTGATAAATTGCCAGCGTTGTTGCCTCTTGGTGTGGGAGTTTATCCATTTGGAGAGAGAGAGAGAACTGTATTCTACGTCAGGATTTTACAAGGACTCTTTGAACTGTTTCAGGGTTTTACCAGGACTCTTGGACTAATTCACAGTTAAGTTTTGGAGGGGGTGGTAGCTGTGATGTCTTCACAGCTACCTTGATCTGTTTTGCTTTTGTTTTGACTTATCACAGCCTTCAAAGTTTGTGGTGTGCGGGAGAGCACTTTTGCTGATCAAAGTGCGTTTGGACCGTATTTTTTCTTTGTGATAAACTACCTTTGTTTACTTTACAAGAGTGTGTGCGTTTGAATTTCCACTTCAGACTTAATTGGGGCTTGTAACGTGACGCCCGGCATAACATACAGTTAAAATGATTTTCATCTGATTTTTATTTCAGCTCTTCGTATTTTAAATTATTATTATTATTATTTATTAGATTTGCGTGGCGCCCCTCTCCGCAAATTTCAGGATCTGGCAGATGAGAGCTCTAAATTTAAAAAGCCAGGAGGACACATTTAATTTAGCAGTGGAGACAGCATAGACTTGTGCATAAGCATCTTAGAAATTGGGGGGGAGGGGGTGTTAGAGAGTGGGTGTGAATGGGAAAAGTAGCACTGTGTCACCAGTCCTACCCAATTTGTATGTGCATTTTGACACTGCATGCATATTCACAAGGGGTGGAGCTTGCATTGCAACGGCACAAGTCTGCTTTTGTCAACTTCGTGCAGGCCTCTGTCCCTTAGGCTGCTGCTGCAAGACAGCTCTAAAGGAAATGAAAATACTCTAGACCTGGTTATCATGAACACAGGAATGGTATATGACACACAACAGCCTTTCCCAGGGAAATATAAAGATGGTCTTCATTTCTTTCATGACCTCTTCGGATGGATATAGACTACAAAAAAGTAAGGTCTTTGATCCTTGAATTAGGATTTTATGGTGCAGCCATGGTTGATTTAAACTGAAGCACAGGCTTTCTTTCTGGGTTGGTGGGAGAAAACAAGAGCAAGAAAATAGCAAGCAAGGGGAAGAACGGCTGCTATTTTGACCCAATGTCAGTTTAGTTCGCTCTAAATTTATTCTTTTCAGTTGCCATATTCTGCTGCATTAAACACATGACGGTCAGAAAAGTTTAATGGATCCCTGTAGATGCTCAGCTCTGTATCAGTATTTTCATGCACAATGATAAACAAATGATACCCTTTGAGCAATGGCATCATTCCAAGGAACAATGGTAGCAAAATCTACACTTATTTTTTAAAATGCAGGAATGCTGTCTTAAGAGCATGAAAACAAAATAAAGATAATGCAATGGCCCTGTGAGCAATCATAACTAAGGGACAATTTTCTGTGGAAACCGGAACACTGTGCAGCTAAGATATGGCAATGACACACTACCCTCTCACTGTTTTTCTGTTGTTACAAAATGACAATATTGTTTTTAGTCAATTTCTTTTTACCAGATTGACAGAATTACAGATTGACACTACTGTGAAATTCTATGATGTATCATGTTAACTCTGCCAGTTTGATTAGTCTTGACTGACAGCCAGTACCTGCATAGCAAGTTAAATATGCTAGGGAAAAACATATACGCCAGGGGGAGAAAGAGCGAGACAGAGAATGTATACAATAGAAACATAAGAGTAGCAGTTACAATTTAAGACTGTCACATTTGGTTAGACTTCCCTGTATAGTTTCAGTACCCTAAAAAGCTGTTAATTAGTAATAGCTACTGAATTACTAATTTTATTTACTTGACTGCAGAAGAACCACCTTCTCTTACGATACTATTTTTAAAAAAAAGAAAACAGCAAAATCAACATTTTAAATCATTTGGTAGAAAGATTTGTAATATTCAACTATTTGAACCCATATTGATCTATGGGTCATCGTGCTGTATTATCAATTTGTACGAAAGACGGCAAGGGTTTAATAAGGAGGATAAAATGATATGCTTTGAAATGACAATGCAAAAGGGACTTCAGATAGTTTCACTCATCTTGGATGACTGAATATTTATAATTCTATCTGATAAAAAACAAATGTAAAGATTTGGGAGATTTTGTGAACTCCCGCCTGGGGCCCATAGATACACAAATTATATGTGGAAAGAAATAATTTTTTAAAATCAGTCCCTTTTTTTTAAAAAAAACCAGTACTGTTTCCAATGCAAGTTCATTTGTTTATTTCTGCTAATATCTTATGTTTCAAAAATGTTCCAAATACTATAAAAGGTAGCTTTAAGTATTTTCTAGATAGTATGTTTGTATGTATGTATGTACGTACGTACGTACGTACGTACGTACGTACGTACTTACTTACTTACTTATTAGATTTGTATGCCGCCCCTCTCCGTAGACTCGGGGCGGGTCACAACACAATAAAACAATTCATGACAAATCTAATAATTTAAAAACATTTTAAAAAACCCATTATTAAGCAGACATACATACAAACATACCATGCATAAATTGTATAAGCCCAGTGAGATATCTCAATTCCCCCATGCCTGGCGGCAAAGGTGGGTTTTAAGGAGTTTACGAAAGGCAAGGAGGGTGGGGGCAGTTCTAATCTCCAGGGGGAGCTGGTTCCAGAGAGTCGGGGCCGCCACAGACGACATTGTTTAGTCGACAGGACCTACAGTATACTACTGAAAAGGAATACTTTTCATTGTGCTGTGATTATTCTAATAACTGTTCACTGTATATTATAAAATTGTTAGCAAAACCATGATGATTAGCAAGATAATCAAATCCAGCTTCATTCTTAGTTTAAATCTAAAACATTTCTATAGATGATTCTCAGTCTAATGCTTAGAATATGAGAAATAAAGCAAGATGAACTTAAATTCTTAGTATCGGCTAGTAAATAGGATTTCATACAGGTATAGTTTATCTGGTACCTTGCTCAACAGTAGTAACTGTGAGAGAGATCTTGGAGTCCTAGTGGACAACCATTTAAATATGAGTTAGCAGGGAGCAGGAGTTGCCAAAAAACCCAACACAGTTCTAGGATGCATTAACATGAAGTGTTACTTGGAATACTGCATTCAATTTTGGTAGCCATAATGTAAAAAGGATGTTGAGACTCTAGAACAGTGATGGCCAACCTATGGCACGGGTGCCACAGGTGGCACGTGGAGCCATATCTGCTGGCACGTGAGCCGCTGCCCTGGCTCAACTCCAATGTGCATGTGTGTGCTGGCCAGCTGATTTTTGGCTCACACAGAGACTCTGGGAGGGCATTTTTGACTTCCAGAGAACATCCTGGGGAGGGGGATATGGGGGGCATTTTTACCCACTCCTGGCTCCAGGGAAGACTTTGGAGCCTGGGGAGGATGAAATATGAGCCTACTGGGCCCACCAGAAGTTGGGAAACAGGCCATTTCCAGATGCCAGAGGGCATCCGGGATGGGAGAGGCTGTTTTCGCCCTCTCCAGGCATTAAGTTATGGGTGTGGGCACTCGTACATGCACAATAGCATACACACATGCTTTTTGGCACCCAAGGAATAAAAGGTTCACCATCGCTGCTCTAGAAAGACTGCAGAGAAGAGCAACAAAGATGATTAGGGGACTGGAGACTAAAACATGAGGAACGGTTTCAGGAACTGGGTACATCTAGTTTAATGAAAAGAAGGACTAGGGGAGATATGATAGCAGTGTTCCAATATCTTGGATATTGGAGAAGAAGAAGAGGGAATCAGGCTATTTTCCAAAGCACCTGAAGGTAGAACAAGAATGGGTGGAAACTAATCAATTTTTAAGAGCAACTTAGAACTAAGGAGAAATTTCTTGACAGAACAATTAATTAGTGGAATAGCTTGCCTCCAAAAGTTGTAAATGCTCCAACACTGGAAGTTTTTAAACAGCTGTTGGATAACGATTTGTCTGAAGCAATGTAGGGTTTCCTGCCTAAGCAGGGGGTTGGACTAGAAGACCTCCAAGGTCCCTTCCAACTCTGTTATTTTATTCTATTCTTAATAAGTATTTAAGAAACCTGAATGAATGCCTATTTGAAATTCAGTAGGTATTTTCCTTCTCTCTCAAAAGGAAGCAATAGAAAGGAAATAAATAATGTGAAGTTGATGATAAATTAACGGCTTGCCACACTATCTATAGAAGGACTGATGTTTATGGGAACTTGGGAGGGGTTATTTTCATAAGGGAGCAGATGCAGCCACAAAGCATTATTTTGAGTGGTTCAAGGCCATCCTTGCCCACCACCTGGGCAGAAGCAGAAGGAGGACTTGACACGCTGGCACAATCTAAGTGGGCAACATGACAAGTTTGTGGGCAGGGGACAAGGGATATGAACTTTCAACTGGGTGGGAAACTCAGATTCAGGTTTCCCAATGTAGGTGCCAGGTTGGCTCCGGAAACAAATTGGAACTTTGAGGATTACTTTGACTTGGGCTCTGATATAGTTTGGATGTTACCTGGAACCTTGACAAATAAATTTAATCATACTCACTTCTGCTCACAAAGTTAAGTCAATGAACTTGAAAATGTTGAACAGAATACCTGGATTAAATCAAATGGCACAATGAATAAACACAATATGTTGTTGGCATCTGCTACTGTCCATTCTACCATGGAAAAGATGTAGATGATTCTTTTCAAATGCAAACTGCAGTTGTTCCAAGAGGTAATGGGAGATTTTATCCTGATCTTTCTTGAAAAGTAAACTCTTAGGAAAATATAGGAAAACTGCTAGATGATTGCAGAAGAGCAAATGTTCCTGTGCTGTAAAAGGAGGAAGGAAGATCTGGGAGAAATAGCTCACATTGGTAACTAGAAAGATTCTAGAATAATAGAGGTCAATCCATTGATATGTTGAAAAAAATGTGGTAACTGTCAAAAGAAGGAGATGGTCTTCTCAAGGACAATATTAAGATTAGTCTTCTCTCTTGTTTTCACTGAATAATTTATTTAAGAGATGGTAGGAATGTTAAAATATATCTTGATAGAAAATTAATGACAATTATAGCATATCAGTATAGCACAATATATGAAGAACAGTTGTAGGAACTGGACATGTCTAGTTTAATGAAAAGAAGAACCAGGGGATACATGATAGCAGTGTTCCAATATCTCAGCGGTTGCCACAAAGAAGAAAGAGTCAAACTATTCTCCATAGCACCTGAGGGTAGAACAAGGAGCAATGGGTGGAAACTAATCAAGTAAAGGAGCAACTTAGAACTAGGGAGAAATTTCCTGATAGAACAATTATTCTCTCTAGTTATATTTTACTCCTATATTTCTCTTCTATACTCTGTTTGATACATTCTACTCGTATATATCCTCTATTATTATTGTGTATTATTGTGTATTGGACAAAACAAAATGAATGAATGAATGAATGAATGAATGAATGAATGAATGAATGAATGAATGAATAATCAATCAATCTGTGGAACAGTTTGCCTACAGAAGTTGTGAATGATCCTACACCGGAGGTTTTTAAGAAGATATTGGATAACCCTTTGTCTTAGGTGGTATAGGGTGGCTAAGCAGGGAGTTGCATTAGAAAACTTCCAAGGTCCCTTCCAATATTATTATTATTATTATTATTATTATTATTATTATTATTATTATTATTAAATTGACTTTCTATACCGTCCCTCTCTGAGAACTGTTATAGCTGACTCCAAATTATACTCATCAATGGTTCCTGATCGAACAAGTGGGAAATATCAATAGATTTAACAGTAATAATAATAATATGCGCATTTACTAAGGTTTGCTGCAAATCTAAAAAAACATAATAATTTCCAAAGGTCGTTCAATAAAATTCAGAACTTAACAAGCAACTCAGGAACACTTGTTATGCATAACCACAAATATTTATAGAAATTATACATAATTAATGCAAAATAAATAGTAACAAAGATAATGTTAACTCTCATGAAAACAAGGTAAAATAAACAGGCTCCACACTTTTGCTGAAGTAGAAGGAAAGGAAGTAGCCAATTCCAGAGTGACTGGGCCTGCTTCCGGAAAGCCTGGAACACAACCCTTGAATTTGAAAGAGAGAGAAGAGCTTATTCAGAGGAATGTAAAGAATAAGAATAGAATTTGGAAAGTTCTGAAAAGAGAACAATGAATGACCCTGCAAGGTATAGATATAAGAATAATGTTGAAGGTCCAGAAAACCCGAAATGGCATTATTCTGGACTAAGACCAAGGGATCATAAATATTTGCCAGGAGACAATTGCAGTAACAACAGAGGCACTTAAAGACACTGTCTTCTCCAACAGAAATGCTAAGATCCTACATATTCTATTCAAATGAAAATAAATTAGCAATACTAATTGCGATAAGATCAATAAGTATTCACTTACCTATCATTCAAACACAGCAATTTCACCCTAAGTCATATTCAACTTGAGGTGCTGAAGGGACAGCCAAGGCAAAATACTAATAAAACATTCAATCAAAGTTGGCCAAGCATTCAAAAGATTGAATAGACTTGAAAATGATCAGCATTAGCAATGATGTTGAAACCCTGATCCTGAATAAAGCACTGGAGGGAAATATATAAACAGTAATCAAATAGGGCCCAGGATAGAAAAACAGATAAACCACTGAAAGAAGAGGGCAAAATCCTGGATTGAGGAATAAATATAAATATCAGAAATGCGGTATGATGAAATAAATAGAAAACTGTTCCAAACATAATTCTGAAATGGAACCTGAAGGATAAATAAAGGCCAAGCAGCAATCGCGGGTAACATTCACAGTAGTAATAGTCATCAAATCAGGCTGCAGTTAATAAAAAGTTGCAACCAAACTTCATGGACACTGGTATAATTTCTAGAGGCAACAAGAGTGACTGATTAATTATTAAATGACCAACACGAGGAAGGTATCCTACGTCTATTTTTAAAAAATCATTCCACTGAAAGTATTTTATTGTTGAGTGACTGATCTTGACATGACAGCCAGCATCTCCCTTACTGCCCCATTTATTCCCGGTCAACATGCTATACTTTCAGTCTGCATCGTCACTGCTGCTTCTGAAACCCACAAAAGTACTCACAACTATCATATGTCTATTATTATTAGCACTATTATTACAAGCTGGAACAATTAAATCTTTCCAATCAATGACTCAGATACCATGCCTATTTAAGTAAAACTATGAATGGCAAGCTGTATTCTGAAAATGAAATTGCCAATTGTTGTCTTAAGCTAATATCAAAGGTAGGATTGTCTTTATAAGAAGTAGTATTCTCAGGTTTAAACATTTTTTCCTTCTTCCTAAGTTCTCTATTTATTCTTTCCCTTAATAGATGAAGCCCTTGCTATAACTTTCAGTTTGTATCATTTACACCAGGGGTCTCTGGCTGTAGTCCAATGAAACCCAAGCCACTGAAGTGGTGGGCAAGCATGCAAAGCAATAGGATAGGATAGGATAGGATAGGATAGGAGTCTGTATTGGCCAAGTGTGACTGGACACACAAGTTGAAAGTTCAGTTGCAATATTCTTTCAAGAATAAATTGAATGGTATATTCCAGTGATGGTGAACCTTTTTTCCTCAAGTGCCAAAAGAGTGTGCATGATCACCACATGTGCAAGTGCCCACACCCATAATTCAATGCCTGGGAAGGGTGAAAACAGCTTCCTCTGCTCCCTGGAGACCCGCTGGAGCCAAAAACAGCCTGTTTCCCAACTTCTGGTGAGCCCAGTAGGCTCATATTTTGCCCTCCCCAGGCTCTAAAGGTTTCTCTGGAGCCAGGTCAGAGTTAAAACCCCCTCCCCCATCCCTCCGGAGCCTCTGTGCGAGCCAAAAAAAAATCAGCTGGCTGGCACACACATGCATTTTGGAGCTGAGCTAGGGCAACGGTTTGTGTGCCAGTAGATATGGCTCCAGATGCCACCTATGGCACCTATGCCATAGATTCGCCATCACTGGTATATACTAAGACATTTAATGAAATGTTCTGTATTGGCCTTTCCTATAATGCTTCATTATCTGGAATTCACTTAACTTCTAAAAGCAATTGTGTCATTTTGAAACATATTCAAATAGTATCACACTTCTTCCTCTGTTAAAAAACAGCTATATACACAAAATTTCTCATTATTTTAAAAAAGAGATATAATGACAAGGCAACAGATTGGGTAAATCTTCTGGTTTAATATTTTGATCATAAAATCATTTTAAATATTCTCTTTTTGTATAATTGGCTTGAATTGCTATATATTTGCCTGGTGATGTAAAATACTTTGCTCTCTAAAGTAAAATAGGAATCAGTTCCTCATAATGATTTATGCTGAAAAACTTGCCATTTGGATCTACACAATTAAAAATTATGGATAGATAATCGCTTCTACATCCTGGGGATTTTCCAAATCCCTGTCATTTTCAGATCATGGATAAGAAAATATAAATCTCTTCTTAATCATTATATTCATCTGATATTTTTGGAAGTAATATTTTTGATTTTTGCCAAAATGAAAGCATCGTATCCAAAACAAGTAATTTTCTTGCCATGAATTTATTCCATGACACTAAATATTACAAGCAAACCTGCCTAGGAATAGTCATTTTGTTAAAGATTATTAAATGTACTGATAATGTTTTTCAAACAATGCTGTTGGAATTTGAGTACTACCAAATTTTGTACAGAATGTATAGATTCTAGTATTTTATTTTTTTCCATTGGATCATATTACCTTAAATCCAATCTGAAAATTTAGTTAAATATATGTCAAAATGTAATGGATTGATCAGAATCAATCCAAATTCAATAAATGTTTCATATTAGATGACAACAGCTAACTCCTTGGACAATGTCAATTGATTTGCTGATAATGCATGGAAAATGTGTATTTCCTAAAGATCATATTACAGCTCTTCCAATAGTTAATTTAGCTTAAAATATCTGAAAGTGGAGCTAAGCATTTTCTATGTGATGTTTGCTTAAGTACTTCATTTTGTGCAGAAATGTTCAACCTAGTTTCCAAGGGAAAGAAGTTTTCAAATTGACCAAATATAAGCACTTAAAATAAAGAATTTTCTGTTCGAGTCACACAGACTCGAAAACAGTACAAGTGTTACTTTTTTTTGCCCAGCAAAAAATTCTCATAGAGAGAACCCCTGAAATGATGAAAAGTCATGGAATTTCAAGTTTCAGAAAAGCAGGGAAATTTTTTTACAGGGTCTCAAACTTCGATTTCAAGTCTCACAGACGCGAAACGTAACAGCAGGGTTAAAGATATTTCTTTTCCTCCCTTGTATCAAACCATTCACTTCTTTTTCTGGGCAGTGAAGCACAGCTCCAAAGCACTGTCCTCTATTTTTTTTTATTAAGGATATATATGAAATTGATATAAAGCCATCAGAAGACAATGGGCCATCTTGAATTAAGAGTCCTAAACATTTTAATACCCATGGCTCTACATTGAAGACAACTTGTCTAAAATAATATAGTCAATAAAACATCTTCCCAACAAGCAGATTAAGAACATCTGGCTATATAAAGAAATATGTATTAAATATGTATGCTTGGATTTTTACCTAATATCTATTCATGGAGGATCACATCATCTAATATGATATAGATGAACTTCCATTTGTGTAATATCTTCCATTTTCTGTTTCCCCCACATGTTTTAGAAATCTGATTTGGAGAGTTTCTTCAAATATACGAAGCCGATTTGGGGCACAGGCAATGTGAAAGTAGTAATCTATTTCACTGATGAAAATAGTAATCTACAGTGATCCCTCGAGTTTCGCGAGGGTTCCGTTCCAAGACCCCTCGCGAAACTCGATTTTTCGCGATATAGCGGTGCGGAAGTAAAAACACCATCTGCGCATGTGCGGCCATTTTTTCATGGCCGCACATGCGCAGATGGTGAAGTTTGCGTGTGGGCGGTGGGGAAGACCAAGGGAAGGTTACTTCAGCCGCCCAACAGCTGATCTGCTCGGTAGCGCGGCAGCAGCGAGGAGCCGAAGATGGGGTTTCCCCTTTGCCTGGGCAACGGGGAAACCTCATCTTCGGCTCCTCGCTGCTGCCGCGCTACCGAGCAGATCAGCTGTTGGGCGGCCGAAGGAACGTTCCCTGGGTCTTCCCCGCCGCCTCGGATCCTCGCTGATGCCCGCCCGCCGTTTGCCGCTCGCCCCGTTCGGCGGCCGCACATCCCGTTCGCCCGCCGCTCGCCCCGTTCGCCCGCCGCTCGCCCCGTTCGCCCGCCGCTCCCCTCGTTCTCCCCCCATTCCCCTCGTTCGCCCGCCGCTCCCCTCGTTCGCCCCCCACTCCCCTCGTTCGCCCGCCGCTCGCCTCGTTCGCCCGCCGCTATCGAACTTGCTATCGAGCCTGCTAATGAAATCCAACCCGCAGCGGCCCTTTCCCTCTCCAGGCTGCGGGAGGGGTCCGGAGAACAATGCCTGGCGCCGCGCTCCCGGCTGGGCTTTTTTCCCCCATTTCCCCTCGGGTGGAATTTCAGACCCTCCGCCGGTTGGATTTCATTAGCAGGCTCGATAGCAAGTTCTTCCTCCCTTTAGAAAGCCCCGCAGCCTCCTCCGCCCGGCGAGGCCGCCAGCGAGGACCCGCAAAGCCGCCGCCGCCGCAGCGAGGCCAAGCCGCCCGCTCCCACGGCACGGGCTCCCAACACAGCGCCGCTCAGCCCGCCCTCGGCGATGCCTCCGCGGATCTGCAAACCCAGCCGAGCGATGCCTCTGGTCTGGGCGAAGGCAGTGGGCAGTCCCCGCCGCAGCAGTCCCCGCGGGCACCGCGCGCCAAGGGCCGGCCAGGCCGCCGGCCAACAAAGGGGCTCCCTCGCCTCCCTCGGGCAGGTTTACAAAGGCAGCGCGGCAACTTGGAGCCCGGCACGCCCCGCAGCCCTCGCCTCGCCCGCCCCCGCCTGGCCGGCGCTCCGGCTACCCCCGGCTGAGGAAGAACCGAGTAGCCCCCGCCCTCCCCCGCCTGGCTCCCTTCAGCCCCCCGGGGCCAAGCGGGCGGGGGGCGGGCGGGACTTCGCCTGTCTCCGCCGCCAGCATCGCCCCTCCGGCGGGCCGGCCTCCCCCGCCCGCCTCTGCTGCAGCCGCCGCCGCCTCCCCGACTGGCACAAAAGGGCCCCGCCCGCCCCGCCCCGAACCTTACCTTGCGAGTTTTTGGCTGCGGGGGGAGAAGTAGGATTTTCCTAACTCCCTCCCCCTGCAGCCAAAAACTCAAAGCCTGTATCCTGCCGCCCGGTTTACCCAGGACACGAGCGGCGAAGTGACTTGGAGGAATGGAAAGTCCAAACCGCCCGGTTTCAGTGGGGTTTCCCCGTTGCCCAGGGATTCCTTCGCCCGAACGGAGGTGGCTGTGGTGTGTTCAGGAATCCCTGGGCAACGGGGAAACCCCACTGAAACCGGGCGGGTTAAGCCTCCTTCGGCGACTGCGGAACTGCTTGCTGTCAACTTTGCACTGGGCAAAGAACTCTTCACCTCCCGCCAGGCACGGACGAAAGGCGTGGAAGTCTATTGTAGCAGCTGCTACAGCGGAGACATTTGGGGGGGGGGGGGAGGCAGGAGGCAGGAGATCCGGCCCTTCACTTGCCCTCCCAGCAAAAGGCAAAGCCGCGCAGCTCCCCAGCCGCCAAAGGAGGCTTAACCCCACCCCTCTGTCCCACTCATCGCCCGTGGTCGGCATAACCTCCTCCTGCCTATCCCCGCTTTTCTGCCGGCCACGGGCGATGGGTGGGACAGAGGGGTGGGGTTAAGCCTCCTTTGGCGGCTGGGGAGCTGCGCGGCTTTGCCTTTTGCTGGGAGGGCAAGTGAAGGGCCAGATCTCCTGCCTCCTGCCTCCCCCCCAAAATGTCTCCGCTGTAGCAGCTGCTACAATAGACTTCCACGCCTTTCGTCCGTGCCTGGCGGGAGGTGAAGAGTTCTTTGCCCAGTGCAAAGTTGACAGCAAGCAGTTCCGCAGTCGCCGAAGGAGGCTTAACCCGCCCGGTTTCAGTGGGGTTTCCCCGTTGCCCAGGGATTCTTTCGCCCGAACGGAGGTGGCTGTGGTGTGTTCAGGAATCCCTGGGCAACGGGGAAACCCCACTGAAACCGGGCGGGTTAAGCCTCCTTCGGCGACTGCGGAACTGCTTGCTGTCAACTTTGCACTGGGCAAAGAACTCTTCACCTCCCGCCAGGCACGGACGAAAGGCGTGGAAGTCTATTGTAGCAGCTGCTACAGCGGAGACATTGGGGGGGGGAGGCAGGAGGCAGGAGATCTGGCCCTTCACTTGCCCTCCCAGCAAAAGGCAAAGCCGCGCAGCTCCCCAGCCGCCAAAGGAGGCTTTACCCCACCCCTCTGTCCCACTCATCGCCCGTGGTCGGCATAACCTCCTCCTGCCTATCCCCGCTTTTCTGCCGGCCACGGGCGATGGGTGGGACAGAGGGGTGGGGTTAAGCCTCCTTTGGCGGCTGGGGAGCTGCGCGGCTTTGCCTTTTGCTGGGAGGGCAAGTGAAGGGCCAGATCTCCTGCCTCCTGCCTCCCCCCCAAAATGTCTCCGCTGTAGCAGCTGCTACAATAGACTTCCACGCCTTTCGTCCGTGCCTGGCGGGAGGTGAAGAGTTCTTTGCCCAGTGCAAAGTTGACAGCAAGCAGTTCCGCAGTCGCCGAAGGAGGCTTAACCCGCCCGGTTTCAGTGGGGTTTCCCCGTTGCCCAGGGATTCCTTCGCCCGAACGGAGGTGGCTGTGGTGTGTTCAGGAATCCCTGGGCAACGGGGAAACCCCACTGAAACCGGGCGGGTTAAGCCTCCTTCGGCGACTGCGGAACTGCTTGCTGTCAACTTTGCACTGGGCAAAGAACTCTTCACCTCCCGCCAGGCACGGACGAAAGGCGTGGAAGTCTATTGTAGCAGCTGCTACAGCGGAGACATTGGGGGGGGGGAGGCAGGAGGCAGGAGATCTGGCCCTTCACTTGCCCTCCCAGCAAAAGGCAAAGCCGCGCAGCTCCCCAGCCGCCAAAGGAGGCTTTACCCCACCCCTCTGTCCCACTCATCGCCCGTGGTCGGCATAACCTCCTCCTGCCTATCCCCGCTTTTCTGCCGGCCACGGGCGATGGGTGGGACAGAGGGGTGGGGTTAAGCCTCCTTTGGCGGCTGGGGAGCTGCGCGGCTTTGCCTTTTGCTGGGAGGGCAAGTGAAGGGCCAGATCTCCTGCCTCCTGCCTCCCCCCCAAAATGTCTCCGCTGTAGCAGCTGCTACAATAGACTTCCACGCCTTTCGTCCGTGCCTGGCGGGAGGTGAAGAGTTCTTTGCCCAGTGCAAAGTTGACAGCAAGCAGTTCCGCAGTCGCCGAAGGAGGCTTAACCCGCCCGGTTTCAGTGGGGTTTCCCCGTTGCCCAGGGATTCCTTCGCCCGAACGGAGGTGGCTGTGGTGTGTTCAGGAATCCCTGGGCAACGGGGAAACCCCACTGAAACTGCAGAGCCGAAGGGTGGCCTTTTTGTCTGGGAGGGAAGATGACGCGCGGGCGGCACAGGGGGGGGGGAGGCAAAGCTCTGCGGCTCCAGCCACTTTCAGCCAAGCCTCCCCGGCCACGCAGCCAGGGAAGCCGAGCCGGGCGTGGCGGCGGCGGCGCTGCTGCTCCGGTCGCCCGATCGTCTCCTGCCTCCCGCGCCGATGTTCCACGCCCGGCTCGGCTTCCCTGGCTGCTTGGCGGGGGGGGGGAGGCTTGGCCGAAAGGGGCTGTACCCGCAGAGCTTTGCCTCCCACCCCTCGCCCCTGTGCTGCCGGCGCGTCATCTTCCCTCCCAGATTCCCCCGGCAAAGTGACGTGGAGGAATGGAAAGCTGAAACCGGGCGGTTTGAGTTTCCCATTCCTTCAAGTCACTTCGCCGCTGCTCTCCTGGCTAAACTGTGTGGCAGGAGACAGGCTTTGAGTTTTTGGCTGGGGGGGAGAAGTAGAACCTTCCTAACTCCCCCCCCCCACCAGCCAGAAGGAGCGGCGAAGTGACGTGGAGGAATGGAAAGCTGAAACTGGGCGGTTTGAGTTTCCCATTCCTCCAAGTCACTTTGCCGCTCCTCTCCTGGCTAAACCGGCGGCAGGAGACAGGGTTGGGGGGGGGTACTGGGAAGCCCCCCAGGCCGACTGCCACCTTTTCAAACAGCCGCGCCCTTCCCAGCTGAGTCCTGAAGCCAAGCGCCAAAGGCGAACTTCTGCGCTTGGCTTCAGGACTCAGCTGGGAAGCGGCACGGGTGTTTTAAAAGGTCTCCCCCGGCATGGGGGGCTTCCTAGCACCCCCCCAAACCCGGGTTGGGGGTTCGGGGGGTGCTAGGAAGCCCCCCATGCCGGCGGGAAGACCCAGGGAAGGTTCCTTTGGCCGCCTAGCAGCTGATCTGCCCGGCGGTAATGCAAACTCCACCATCTACGCATGCGTGCAGATGGTGGTGTTACTTCCGGGTAGAAAACTCGCGATATAGCGTTTCGCGAAACTCGAGATCGCGAAACTCGAGGGATCACTGTATTTCACTGATAACCCATGCCCTTTTGCTAGTCGGCACTACTGAATATAGCCCAGATTATTTTTGTGTTAATCCAATGCCTTTACCTGGAACATTACAAAGATAACTTCCTATATTTTTTTCTGGAATACCCAAAAGCATGCTGAACTCTTCGCTCCTTTCCAGCTACAGGCTAATATACCAACAGACTTGTTAAAATACAATTAGTCCAATTTCACATTTCCAAGCAGCCGAAAAATTTCGTGTTATTTCAGTCACAGTGGATGGATGCCAAGTTCACTGGAAACAACCCTGCTGATTTATCTAGTCCATTTTAATACTTTAGAAATACTGTTAAAACATGGCTCCTCTAATTACACAGGGATCAGTGCACAGCATCCCTCTCACCCTGGATTGTCCCAGAAGGACCGCAATCACCTGCCTTTCTCCTAATTTCACCATGCAATTCCAACTAATTTCATCCCTAGTACAGTGCTGTCAGACAACTCCCATGTCTCTGCGGTTTTAATCGATTAGCTCAATGTCTCTATAATGCATCACCAGCTGCCAGGCACAGAACTGGACGCTTTGCAAGCATTTCAGCTAAAAGACAGTTTAATTACTATACCAGTATCTCAAAGGCATAACACAAAGACTTGGAAGGGAGTTATTTTTTTAAAAAATAGTGGTGTCAACAAACCATTTAATAACTGAGGAAACAATGACATGCAAAAAGCTGGAAATGATGGGAAAGTTAGACTTTTATAGTGTATTTTTAAGAGATTAATGCATTCATGGGGAAAAAACTAAAATGGGTGTTGCAGTTTCAATAGTAAATTTGTGGTTTACAATACATTTTCATTGGAAAAAAGTACAGGTGACACTGTACTAATATCAAATAGTAAAATGAGAAAAAATATGCATGTTTAAAAAGGAATTGAAATAAATCATATATAACAACAACAATAACAACAACAGAGTTGAAGATCTTCTAGTCCAACCCCTGCTTAGGCAGTAAACCCTACACTACTTCAGACAAATGGTTATTCAAAAACTTCTTAAACACTTCCAGTGTTAGAGCATTCACAACTTCTGGAGGCAAGCAGTTCTACTGATCAATTGTTCTAACTGTCAAGAATTTTCTCCTTAGTTCTAACTTGCCTCTCTCCTTAATTAGTTTTTACCATTGATTGATTGATTGATTGATTTGATTTGATTTGTATGCCACCCATCTCCAAGGACTCGGGGTGGCTCATAACATATCAGAAACAATATAACAAATACATCTAAAAATCCAATTAATATGGCTAAAAAGACTAAAGCTCTAATATGATTTAAAAGCATTCATCACCATTCATTCAACAAAACATACTAATACACTCATAGTTCAGGAAGCTAGGATCTAATGGCCCCAAGCATGGCAGTATAAATAGGTCTTTAAGCCTTTACGGAAGGCGAGGAGGGTGGGGGCAGTGCGAATCTCCGGGGGGAGCTGATTCCAGAGGGCTGGGGCCCCCATGGAGAAGGCTCTTCCCCTGGGCCCTGCCAAACGACATTTAATTTATTTTCAACAATTGTAGCTAGCTATTTTATACAATTGGGTAAAAAGCAAATTGAAACAGTGGAAGTATAGAACTGAAAAACAAAATTTCAGCAAACATATGCGTGCCAACCAGAGGTGGGGTTTAGCAGGTTCCGACCAGTTCTGGAGAATCAGTAGTAGAAATTTTGAATAGTTTGGAGAATTGGTAAATACCACCTCTGATTGGCCTCACCCCATTTATTCTCTGCCTCCCAAGTCCCAGCTGAAATGGGGTAACTTGCAGTAACTTTCCCCTGGAGTGGGGAGGGAATAGAGATTTTACAGTATCCTTCTCCTGCCACACCCACCAAGCCAAGCCACACCCACAGAACTGGTAGTAAAAAAAATTGAGCCCCACCATTGGTGTCAACTATTACAAAAGTAATGTTTTTGCTGAGAAAGCAGGGCAGATAAAAATTACTTGGGAAATAATTAGAAGGAACTAATTTTGGATTATGAATTAGGGTAATCCCATAGGTTTCTTACATTCTTAAGAAAAAAAATTATATAAAAATATTGCCCAGAAAATGGTCTTATTTAGCTACATTTATTATTTATCTATTAATTAAAATTTCTAAGACTGTCCTCTTATTAACTACTCTTAATAAAAAATGAGAATTGTGAAAGGAAATAAAAATTGAAATCTCAAGATCCATTTTCATAATGAAATAATCAAGCACTCTGAAGAAAATACCTCTCCAAACATGATAGCAACTTCTTAAATAGGTTGCTATTTAGTACAATCTGCCTTTAGGCTGAAAAAAAAAATCCTTATAATATTCTGGTACTTAAATGTAGAAGTCACTGGCTGAATAATCATATGCAACTATTTTAAAAGGGGCATCTAAAATAAATTGTATCTTTTAAAAAAAACTGATGAAAATTTGATGACCACTAAAGCCAACAAAACTCTAATGATGTTTACTATATTAAATACAGTAAATGAGAGAACGGAAAACAATTTACTGTTTAGGTGATAAGGTATAAAAAAATAGGAATCAAGTCAAGAAGTGAACTGCCAAATCTTTCTTATTTCTTTTGTGCATTGGATCTTCTATTGCATCATCTTTATCTTTATCTTTCTTTATTTAGATTTGTATGCCGCCCCTCTCCGCAGACTCGGGGCGGCTCACAACAAAGTGGAAACAACAGTTTATAACAAATCTAAATTTCTACTAAAAACATTTTTTTAAAAATCATCACACCTACCATCTTGAATTTTTAGAAACAGGTAGTCCTCAACTTACAAATTGTCACATATTTATTGTTTGAAGTTACGACTGGGCTCAGGCAATGCATAACAGTCCAAGGAAAAGAAATCAAACACACACATGCTCTGCTAATCAGCAAACTTGTATTAAATAAACAAAAAGGGTTACTCAAAACAGTCCTTAGTGTCCGGAAACAATGATAGTGCCGCATACAAAAACACAGGAAAAAACAAACAAAGACAACCTGGAATGAGCAAAGACGTTTCAGGAGTCCTTTTGAATCTTTGGAGCAAACAGCAAGTCCCAGAGGTTTCACCTCCCACGTGTCTGAAAAAGCTGGGTTGAAAACTCCAAAGGCACGGCACAGAAACTTCAGAGCAGGAACCACAAAATAACACAGATAAACAGCCACAGTTTGCCTTGTGCCTTTGTTCCCTTTTATACCTGTAGCCCTCATTAAGGGAACCACACCCAGCCCTCAGTATAAGAACCACACCCAGCCCAGGTGCTACTCTGCTGACTTGTAATATTCCTTCAATCGATCCCTTCTTTGCATAGCTCTTTGGCTACGCAGATCAATATATTGATCTGCAGAAGAATCCAAGGACGAAAGACTGTCTGAGGGACTACATGCCAAATCTCCTGGGCTGTCTGCTGAATCCTGTGAACCAGTGGCCTTGTCCTCCTGGCTGTCTGCCACGTCTTCCTGGCTGTCAGCCAGGCTTTCGCACTCACTTTGTGCCACGTCTCTCCCATCTGTGGGAGCAACGGCTGGCCCAGGCCCAAACACAACACGACCTACTTAGAAAAAGGGAGTTACAACCTGGTTCCAATGGTGCACACCCCAGCAATCACATGAACGCACTTCAGGCGCCTAGCAACATGGCCAATGGTTTTGCTTTTACTTCTAGTTTTGAACAAAACTGCACTACAGTGAACAATGGGTTTGCTTAATGACTGCAGCATTTGCTTGACAATGGTGGCATTGTCAAGCAAAAAGACAATCACCGCAATGGGCAGACTTTACTACAGTCTTATGTAGAGTATTACCTGTACATTCCTTCCATGGATTTTCCAAGGAACTAGCCACTTTATAAACTTTAAAAATATCAGCAACATCTCTATTTATTACTTACAATAACTACATTTTTCAACTATTATGTACTTAAAAAAAAATACCTTAAGTAAATCTGGAAGCAAATTACATAACAGTCATCATCCCAAATTAATGTAGATAATAATAGCAATAGTATATAACCCTAAGAGCCGAAGTGGCGCAGCAGGTAGAGTGCAGTACTGCAGGCCAATAAAGCTGACTGTAGATCTGCAGGTCAGCGGTTCAAATCTCATCTCCGGCTCAAGGTTGACTCAGCCTTCCATACTTCCGAGGTGGATAAAATGAGCACCCGGATTGTGGGGTCAATATGTTGGTTTTGTTAAAAAGTGCTATTGCTAACATGTAATCCGCTCTGCGTCTAAGGAGAAGGACAGCATAAAAATCGAATGAATGAATAAATAATTTGAGATGCTGACTGTTATGTAATTTGCTTCCAGTATTTATATACTGCTTCACCGCCCTATCTAAGCCTCTTAGAGTCAGCTTCTTGCCCCCCAACAACCTGGGTTCTCATTTTATTGGCTTCAGAAGGATGAAAGGCTGAGTCAACCTTGAGCTGGTCAAGATTGAACTCCTGATTGTGGGCAGTGAGTTAGTCTGCAATACTGCATTCTAATCACTTAGCCACCATGGCTCCTTGAGATAGCTCAAGACTGCAGATCTGTCAGGTGGGAGGTACTTACTAGACAAAATTGTATTCACATGCTAGCAAAGTTAATCACTTTCATTTTAGATAAGAAATGAGTTACTAAATCAGATGATGTTGTTAAAAACTCAGCATCCATTAAACATATCTTTAATAATCCCTTATGCATTACAACACTGAAGTACAATGGGGTTCCGAGATGTAATATACCTGGAAAATTAGAATCTGTCTCTTTACTGTCTAACAGTATCCACTAAATACTAATCTTCTGGAAGGACCTATTGCACTGCTAATAAGGCTGCCCTAGCTTAATCTGTGATCATTTGAATAACAAATGCCTTCCGATTATCTCTTTTACGCACACTTAATACACTTTAACGAAGCCATTCATTATTGTTTTCCTTTCATGCAGAAAGATGTTGGAAGTTTTTGTTTGTTTTTATAAAGGCAATGCCACTCACTATCAGACATCCTTGCTATTATTTTTCTACTTCATAATGAATAGAGAACCACTTATATATAATATCTGCAAACAAACTTAGTCACTTTTCCCTAGGGGATATCCACTGAGTTTTCTGAAGCCTGATTAACAAGTGTCTTGAGACTGTTGATCCCAGGGCTATCAGCTTTGGGTTATTCCCTTCTTTAATTGCTATTCAAGCCTAATTTAATAACACTAGTAGATCTCCTTGGTCTTTCTACCTTTCCACAAGTTCACAATGGAAGAAGAACAGCCATTCCATGAAATTTCATTTTGATGTCAATATTATACAACATTATTTTATATTGTAAGTTGCCCAGAGTCACTATGTCAGAGAAATTTAATTAATAAATAAATAAATTATTGACAGGAAAAAAATTAAAAATATGGGGAATAGGAAGCTAAACTCTAAGGAATTTTTCATGCTGATGTTATGCCAATAAATTCTTTAAAATGATTACTGACATGTTACTCAATTTTAAGGAGAATATTCAGAAAGGCCTAAATTTAGCGTCATGAGCTTCTGTCTAGGATACACAGATGTGCAAATCTGTCAATGATTTAAATTATATATTCCCTCTCGGCAGATAATCAATTCAGTAGTTGTTTGAAACAGTAGAGAATATCATTAAAATACTGGGAACATTTTATAGTATATCTTTTCCCAACATGTTATTGTATATTTTGAATATGAATATAATAAATATATATAAATGCTCTTTGAAGAATCTAGCTTTTTATTTCCAATAATTTTTCCTCATACCATACTTTAGCAATGTATGAAATAATACTAAATTCTAAGTATCAATCATGTAATAAAGCAGTACCATTTACCCTCATGGCACATTAGAACTGTTTTCACCTAGTCATAAAATGACTCAAGACATAAGCTTAAAGATACATCATTCCCACACAACGATCGCCTTGCAAACTAATACTTCTAGGCACACAATGTAATTGATGTTTTGGCTATGTTCATAGGCATTTATGCTGCAAGCAACTTGAATCAAATGCCAAGAGGCTTGTCGGCTTCTCTTGCTTCAAGCACAATGGGATTCCTGTAATGGACTAGCATATAAAAACTTGGTGATCTGATAAAAAGTCTCTCTCACATGCACACCCTTCAATCACATAACCTTTCTGATCCGGAGTTCAATTCAAATAATTTAGCAATAAAATTTCCAAGAGAATTATTCTTATTTGATTGTGTTGTAATATTACGCCTTAGCCATAAATTGATAAAGGGAGGGGCCTCTTATGTTGTCCAATAATTAGTTATGTTCTTTCATGGTTTCCATTAGAAGACTCCATAAAGTTTCAGGTGATGCATAAACATTATAAAAAGGAAAAGGCCTCTTAAACAATAAAAAAAAGTTTGAAATCATAGTATCAAAATAAAGCAGCAAAATGTTTGAGTTTTGATGGTACAATTTTGAGTTATTTGGGGATATAAACTATAGAAATTGGAGCTACGTGTTTTCCCAAGACTTCCTAATTTCATGTCTTTGTTTTTTAAAGAAAACCCCCAAATTATTTGCTCATTTTATCTTCTAATTTCAGAAGTGTGATCTTGGATGTTGCAGGACAACCTGATTTAATAGAAATAGTATAAGCTGAAATAATCCTTGACCTTCTACAGCAGTGATGTCGAACCTTTTTCTCCTTGCCTGCCAAAATTGGGAATGGCAGCATACAACCTCCCCACATGAGCCACACTGCTCAGGCATCTATCCCTGCACATGCAAAACACACACACACACACATTGGGCTGCTTTTCGCCCTCCAGAGGCTTAAGGAGGCTTCCCTGAAGCCTCTGGAGTGTGAAAAATGGCTCAACGGGCAAACCGGAAGTTAAGAAAAATGGACTTCAGGTTTGCCCATTGGGCCGTTTTTCATCCTTCAGTGAGGGCGAAAATGGCCTTCCCCAAGGCCATAAATCAGCTGGCCAACATGTGTGCACTGAAGCTGCCAAAGGGCAACACCTCAGATATGGCTCCACATGCCATAGGTGCACCACCACGCCCCTACAGTATTCTTTCCTTCTGTTCCAGGATAGCTGGCAGAAAGAGCTATACAGTGTTCCCTCGATTTCCCCGGGGGATGCGTTCCGAGACTGCTCGCGAAAGTCGAATTTCCGCGAAGTAGAGATGCGGAAGTACACCATTTTTGGCTATGGACAGTATCACAAGCCTTCCCTTAACACTTTAAACCCCTAAATTACCATTTCCCATTCCCTTAACAACCATTTACTCACCATTATTACTGGTACTCACCATTGAATAAGACACTTAGTGATCCTGATATTTATAAACATAATTATTTATTAACAATAATTATTTTTTTTGTTATTTATTTGCAAAAATTATTAGTTTGGTGATGATATATGATGTCATTGGGTGGGAAAAACCGTGGTATAGGGAAAAAACCGCAAAGTATTTTTTAATTAATATTTTTTTAAAAACCGTGGTATAGGCTATTCGCGAAGTTTGAACCCGCGAAAATCGAGGGAACACTGTATTTCAATCTCACCTTGTAATTACAAGTAAACCAAGTACCCTGGTTTATAAGAGACTCTAGTTATGCTAAGATATTTGCTTCAAAAACCATGCTTTGAAATAATCCGTTCACAATACAATTTATTATATTTTATTATTCCACAATGTATATACTATTAGGGAAGGTTAAATAAATAATGCTCTTCTTCTGGACTTCTGAAAGGTTCCTTCCAGCTCATCCCATCCCATCCCGTCCTATCCTAATTTTGCATTAGGAGAAGAAAAGAGGAAGGAAAATCTAAACATAATTTATTTTTACCTGTTTGGCAATTTATCTTGTTATTTTTAAAAATGCAAACAATACAGGATATTGCTTTTTAATTTTCTTTCAAGCTGCACTACAAATGACTTCTGATTGGTCCACTCCATACCTTTACAAATATCATGGCATCCTCACAGTAATTTGTGCACTTGGCAAACAAGTGCGGATTGATGACAATTGCAGTCTCCCGTGGTTATCCGATTGCCACCCAATAGCTAGGTTCTGATGAGAAAAATCAATGGGGAAGCCAGATTTATTTGACAACTATGTGATTCACTTAAAAGCTGTGCAAGCTAATGGCAAAATTGGGCATGATTCGCTTATCAACCATCTTGCTTAGCAATGGACATTCTGGTTCACTAAAAAATGATTCACTGAAAAATGTGATTTATGATTGTTTTTATTGTTACAACCTTTGCAGCATCCACATAATCAAAATTCAGATGCTTGGCAATTAGTTCATATTTATGACCATTGCTGTGTTCCAAGATCAAGTGATCACTTTATATGACCTTCTGACAAGCAAATTTAATGGAGAAGTCAAGTTCATTTACCAACTGAGTTACTAAATTATCAACTGCAGTGAGTCACTTAACCACTATGGCAAGAATAGTCATAAAATAGGGCAAACTCACTTAATAACAGAAATTTTTGGCTCAATTGTGGTCATACGTCAAGGACTCCCTGTAGACATATTTACTTTATTTTTAAAAATGAAACATTTTAGATATGACAAGGCTGGTCATGAAGTTATGTGTTGGGCAGGTTTTTTTTTTTTTCATGAAGCATGCAGGGTTTAAATAATAAAAAATTAAAATGTGAAACTCAGTGCTAAAATATTTTTTACAATGAATCAAGCTACAGATGATTAGATATTGATAACAAAAAAAATTAAAAGGCTTATAAAATGTTTTTTATATTAGCCTTCACTTAGAGGGCATCAATGCATGAATTACCAAACAATTAACAGATAAGAAGTCAACATTGTAAATTCTAATAAAATAAAAGAACAAGGGGACACAATCTGAAGGTAGTTGGTGGAAAGATCAAAAGCAATGTGAGAAAATATTATTCTACTGAAAGAGTAGTAGATCCTTGGAACAAACTTCCAGCAGACGTGGTTTGTAAATCCACAGTAACTGAATTTAAACATGCCTGGGATAAACATATATCCATTGTAAGATAAAATACAGGAAATAGTATAAGGGCAGACTAGATGGACCATGAGGTCTTTTTCTGCCGTCAGTCTTCTATGTTTCTATTTGTAAAGATTTAATATATTGTAATTCCTATATAATCCCAGGTTCAATATCACCAGAGGATATATATATATGTTTCAAATAGGAAGTCTATTAAAATCAGGGTAGATATTTTTTTTAAATTAAACAATTGAATTTTTTAAAAATTTAAATCCTATTTTTAAATTTAAACCAGATTGATTTCTATTAAATTCATTTTAATAAAACGCTTTTGGAGTAAAAATCTATCTAAAGATAGCTTTGTATTTAAGATACATTAATAATTTAATTTATTCATCATGAAATGGAGTTATAAACCGCGAGGCTTTATATTCGACAATATAGCGACTATAAGAGAATCAACAGAAGTTCAGAGGAGAAGCCACTGCATGGCAGAGATGACAGTTGCTCTTTAAAAATTATGATTTAAATTGGGTTGATTTAAATCAAGCTTTTTTTACTAGTGATTTAAATCGATTTTTAAAAATCAAATCTACTCTGATTAAAAGAGGGGGGGCAATTTTTATTTATAAGTTTACACTTGATGAGAGGAGTAGTTGCTGTTCAACCTAGCATAAAATAATAAAAAATCTCTGAACCAACCACTGAACTTTATTTCAAAACCTGCCAGCTTAGTGTACCATGTTTTATATTACAGGTATATCCAATAGGTTTCATCTCTTGATCTACATGAAGCCACCAAGCCCAAACCTCTCTTTCATATATTCACAATTCAAAGTGTTGGTTATGACCTATAAAGCCCTTCATGGCACTGGACCAGATTATCTCCGGGACCGTCTTCTGCTGCACGAATATCGGCAACCAGTTAGGTCCCACAGAGTGGGCCTTCTCCGGGTCCCATCAACTAACAATGTCGTTTGGCCAGACCCAGGGGAAGAGCCTTCTCTGTGGCGACCCTGGCCCTCTGGAACCAACTCCCCCCAGAGATTAGAATTGCCCCCACCCTTCTCGCCTTTCGTAAGCTTCTTAAAACCCACCTTTGCCATCAGGCATGGATGAACTGAGATACTCTTTCCCCCTAGGCCTTTACAATTTATGCATGGTATGTTTGTTTGTATGTTTGGTTTTATAATAAGAGGTTTTTTTAGTTGTTTTAATATTGGATTGTTACATGCTGTTTTTTATCACAGTTGTTAGCCACCCTGAGTCTACAGAGAGGGGCGGCATACAAATCCAATAAATAATAATAATAATAATAATAATAATAATAATAATAATAATAATAATAATAATAATAATATAGTAGCCCAAAGATAAAACACACTCTTTATGTATGCAAGTGTTAAATGTGATTGGGAAATATAAGATGGTTCAGAACAGCTGGTCCACTATGTAGTAGTACAAATAGTTATGGGCAAATTTCATTTTTTGTGTGTCATACTGCTGGCTGTTAGCCAACAAGACAGTAAGCTGGATACCTGCCACAGATAGGCAAATTCAGGCCGAGAGTCCTTTTCACCTATAGCTAGAGCAACAACTATTAACATAAACATGACTTGGCATGAGCCAAGATCAGGAATCTAATAAGCAAACAACAAATCTGAAGGAAAAGACGACACATGGAGTCCAGAGCTCAAAACATGGCACAACAAAATAAACATTACACAGAGGAAGCTTGAAAAGTCATTTTCAATATTTTCTCTCAAGGAGTGCCACAATAAATCAGCCATGCCAAGCCACCGCCCAGATACACAGTCTACTTCCTGGTTACTTCCTGGTCAATTTATTTGACCTGACAGAGCTCAGTCTTCCATTGTTGATCTAAAGCACCTCTCTCCTTGGGGCTGGATGAGTGAACCTCAGAGTCTGAGAGGCTGTCAGTGGGTGTAGACATGGAGTACTAGTGAATTGATGGATCTGCTTCAGGCTGAGTGGATTTATTGACTTTAACACTCCTCCAGGATTATTATCTCTCAAAGCTCAACTTCCTCCTCTTGAAAAGAAGATTCATTCAGAAGGACCAGGACGCTGGTGTCTGAATATCATTGCTTTAAGTCAACTCTCAAGTGCAATCCAATGTTCTATTGATTACCTCAAAACCCCTATATGGCATAGGACCTTTTCTATAAAGTTGTGTCCCACACAACCACCCATCCTATGCATTTCAACAGGGCTTCAAGTCCCTTCAATTAAGGAATGTCATCTAGTGGGACCCTGGGGACAGCTTTCCTCATTTACTGCCCTTTGGAACAACTTTTCCTCCGAGAGCTGTGCGGCTCCCACTTATTGCCCATTTTCAAGTACTCATTGAAAATTGGCTTTTCCTACAGGCTTTGAGCTGGATGGACAAATGAGCTCTGGGACTTCTGAGAAATGTGGCTGGGTTTTTTGCTTCTGGGTGGTTTTTATACTACAGTGTTCCCTCAATTTTCGCGGGGGATGCGTTCCAAGACCACCCGCGAAAGTCGAATTTCCGCGAAGTAGAGATGCGGAATGAAATACACTATTTTTTGCTATGGACAGTATCACAAGCCTTCCCTTAGCACTTTAAACCCCTAAATTTCAATTTCCCATTCCCTTAGCAACCATTTAGATTATTACTCACCCTGTTTATTTATTAAAGTTTATTAAAAAAAATATTTATTAAAGGCAAACAAAAGTTTGGCAATGACATATGACATCATCGGGCAGGAAAAACCGTGGTATAGGGGGAAAACCCATGAAGTATTTTTTAATTAATATTTTTGAAAAACCGTGGTATAGACTTTTCGCGAAGTTTGAACCCGCGAAAATCGAGGGAACACTGTATTGTAATTCTGTATTTATTGCCATTTTAATCTCGCAAAGCTACCCAGAGTTGTCCAGAATGGGACAATGCACAAATTGGATAAATAAATTTTTCCATGACTTCTGACTGGACAATTAAATCCTAAACCCGGTTCTTATAGTTTGCACAACATAAAAACTGCACAAGAAGAGTATTTTACAAATATTGGTAAGCTTCCATCTCACTTCACTCACATACACACAAACACACATATACGTGTTTGTGTGTGTGTGTGTGTGTGTAATGTCAAGTTGTCTATAGTTACAAATCAGTATGCATTGTCACAGATTACTCTTCTGGTCATTCAAATTATTATTCAAATAGTGATTCACTATACTGAGAAAGCATGGGGCTGTTCCTAACATATATGAATTAACACGAATGATCTTTCCCTTTATTTCTGTAATTCTATTATTATGAAACTCATACAGACCAGCTAGATTTATCTATCTATCTATCTATCTATCTATCTATCTATCTATCTATCTATCTATCTATCTATCTATCTATCTATCTATCTATCTATCTATCTATTTATTTATTAGATTTGTATGCCGTCCCTCTCCGAAGACTCGGAGCGGCTCACAACAGGAATGCAAAATACAAATCCAATGATTAAAAAAAGCAAAAAACCTTGATTAAAAACACTCAAACAACCCAAACAAACCATACATAAAAATCAATGGTATCATTTATGATTTTTTGTGACAAAGAGACAAATTCAATAGGAAAAAAAAAACAGGTATTTCCTGTCCAACTTCCAAAGCTGGCAGGTTTTTTTGAAAAAAGACAGCCCATATTAATATTTTAGCAATTTTCTACTCTCAATCTTTTTAGAATGAGAGATCCTAAGTGGACAGTCAAACTCTTAAGTAAAAAGTATATAAAATAAGAAAAGATATTGACTTTAATAAATACAGAATGAAGAAAATGCTAGGATAAAGACTCTTCAAAACTATACTTCTGGCTTCCCTAAAGTCCACCCTGAAATACATTTCATGCTCTTCGTCCTCTAGGGCATATTAAGTCACATTTCGAAACCACAGCAAATAACATTTTAGTTTAGCATGACTGGCAGGCCATTTTAAAACCGATTGTACTGCATTTCACAACTATATTACTTTTGATGTAAACAGCGAAGAATGTTTGGGTTGAACTTCAAATCCCTGAAATAGCTAACCTATTACCTTAATTTCACTCTACCAAGCAAACAAAAACAAGTTCAAATCTAGTGTTAAAATCATCATCATCATTCACATCAACAATAAAAAAATAACAACTATTAGGATTAAAGCAACTCTTATTCTGTGTTATTCTTAGTTAAAATAGAAATGTGCACACTTATTAAAAAGCTATGGCAGAACCAGATATTTATTACAATAAAGTGAAACCTTGACTTTTACGGATCTTGATGGAACAGAATTCCCACGCAACAGACCAATTTCCAATGTGATATATTATATTTGAAAATAGCCAGTGCTGATGTCCTGCTGGTGGAGGAGCGGAATAGTTTCTTCGCCCACTTTGAGGTTAAAAGACCTGTCTTTGTGGTTCTAGCTCAAAGACCCTCTAATCTCCAGCCACTCACCCTTCATGAACATCAAGTGAGAGCTGTCCTGAAAGCCGTAAATCCCAACAAAGCTACAGGTCGAGATGGGATGCTGGGGAAAGTGGTAAAAACCTACACTGACCAATTAACAGGAGCAGTGAAGGACTACCAAAATTTTTACTACCACACTGTGGGCGTGGTTTATCCATTTTCTTTCAACATCTTTCAGTGCAAATTGGGTGCTCTGGGGTGGAGTGCTATTTTCGCTACCCCACTGCGTTCCCCCCATCTGGGCAGTAGCCCACCCCTGAACAGGGGTCCTGACAAGGATTTTTAACATCTTCCTGCAATTGGCTAGAGTCCCATTGTGCTTGAAAGCAGCCACCACCACTGTTCTACATACTGCACTGAGACACCTTGAGGAATCCGGAAATTATGTCAGAATGCTTTTTATAGACTATAGCTTGGCCTTTTGTAGACTATAGCTCAACCTTTAATACCATGTTATTGGTATTCCCATTGAAAAGCTGACTGACCTGAATTTACCTCCCCAATTTACCCCTCATTCGTGACTGGATCAAAGACTTCCTTACAGATTGTCCACAAATAGCAAGGGTTGGGTCCTTGACATCTTCCACCCTTAAGCTCAGCACAGGCTCCCCTCAGGGCTGTGTGCTCAGTCCCTATCTGTACTTGCTGTATACACATGACTGCCTAACCTCAAATCCATCCAACATCATAATAAAGTTTGCATTGCAAAATAAATTCATTTTTCTTCGTTTTATATTTTTAGTATCATTTTTTCAATGAGCAACGGTTCTTTTGTTCCTCTTGATTTTTTATAATTTCCTTTTTGTTCTACTGAATATGTCCTTGTCATTGTCATCATCATCATCATCATTAATTTCAGAAGTTCAAATACAGCTCATCACTTTCAAAGGCTGGGCCCAAGATCATCTTTACATGTCTACTTTATCAGACTGCTTCCTTAAAGTGAAAATATATTCCAATTGGCAACCAAGCAGATACCTTCTCAGATATACATATTTATGTGACTTCCATCTCACACTCCTATCCAAGGATATCCTAAGAACATCGTCAAAAAATACATTATGGCGGCTGCCCACACTGATCAAAACTCTGCCTGTTTTTAATATGTATTACAATAATCATCTGATATATTACATTTATCCTATTTCTGCAAACCTGGATTTTTCCCCAAGCATTACTAAGTGCTTCTTGCTTCCCATGACCTGATTTACCTGTTATACTCAGAACCTTCAAAATTAAGAAACTCCCAACAATTTACTAATGTTTAACAAATAATTTTTAGAGAGCGATTTTCACCTAGTGCTTAAGGCACTGGACTAGAAAGCAAGGGACTGTGAGTTCAAGTCCCACTTTGGCTATGATCTTTGGCCATGACTCTTGGCTGCATGATCTTTGGCAAGTCATGCTCTCTTAGCCCTGTTCATCATACAGAGTTGTTGCTGTGGTGTAAATAGGAGGAGGAAGGCGTGCTGGATAAGTTTACCACCTTGGGTTATTTTTTAAAAATAATAAAGGCAAGATATAAACAAACAAACAAACAAACAAACTTTTTCTTAAAATTATTACACATGCCACTAACAGTAATATAAAATTGAAAGCATATCTATAAAACTAAAACAATTTTGAACAAAATATTATTTGCATTGTGTTGCATTTAGGTCTAGCAGTGGGGTAGGGTTTAATTTCATTTGAATTTTGGTTCCAAAACTAATTTATCTTCCAAAATATTATAGTATGGTTCATTATCTACTAAGCCCTATTTTGGATTCTATTAAGATGCTATGTCACATGATATTATAATACCTCTTTGTTACTGTGAGCATTAAAACTCTAGTAGCATAACTGTGTTCTGCCAATATAATAGAAACAGTTCTCTGGAGTGACATCTTTGGGGAACTGCATATCCCAGATCAGTGATGGCGAACCTATGGCACGGGTGCCACAGATGGCACATGGAGCCATAACTACTGGCACGTGAGCCGTTGCCCTAGCTAAAGCTCCAACGTGCATGTGTGTGCTGGCCAGCTGGTTTTTGGCTCACACCAAAGCTCTGTGAGGGCGTTTCTGGCTTCCAGAGAGCCTCCAGGGGGATGGGGGTGGCCGTTTTTACCCTCCCCAATCTCCAGGGAAGCTTTTTGAGCCTGGGAAGGGTGAAACATGAGCCTATTGGGCCCATCAGAAGTTGGGAAACAGGCTGTTTTTGGTCTCCAGAGGTGGAGTAGGTGGAGTAAGCTGCTTTCGTCCTCCCCAGGCATTGAATTATGGGTGTGGGTACCTGCACATGCGCAATAGCGCACACCCACGCTCTTTTGGCACCCCAGGAAAAAAAGATTTGCCATCTCTGTTCTAGATCCTTTGGAAAAAATATTGGAAGGTTCCAACATATGATATTCAGAGAACAGTTGCTATTCTCCACAACAATAGCTATGGTATAAAAAAAGAGTAAAGGACAATCCCTGGCTAGAAACCAATAGACACACCCAATATGAACTATGCCAGAACCAAAGCTTTAACTTCCCCAAGTTTCAAATTCACATCTCTTGTATTCATATCACATATATAAAGCAGAATGTATTATACAGCTTGTTTTCCAATAGAAGATGCATCTCAATTTTTTCCTTTCTCAACCCCAATCAATTTTATATTGACAATTTCACTGAAACTGCTTTTAACAACAAACAACAACAACAACAACAACAACAACAACAACAATAATGTCTATTTTATAACTGGTTGCTATACCATTCACACTCCATTTAATCCTTTACTCAATTGTAAAACCATTGATTTTAAATATTCATCTAAACTCCTGTCTTCTCCAAATACATACATAAATACACACACACACACACACACACTTTAACTCTATGCTATGAGTGATGTCAATGACATACCTCTCAGTTGTATCTGAAGCAGTGGTGGATTTCAAAAAATTATACTGCCAGTCCGGTGAGCATGGTGTGACTTGCTGGGCGTGGCAGGGGAAAGATACTGTAAAATATCCATTCTCACTCCACTCCAGGGGAAGGATATTGCAAAAATCTCCATTCTCTCCCCATTTCAGGGGAAGGTTACTGAAAATTCCCATTTCCTCCTGATCAGACAGGACTTGGGAGGCAGAGACTATGTGGGAGTGGGGCCAATCAAAGGCGGTATTTTCTGATTCTCCAAATGACTCAAAATTTCCACAACCAGTTCTCCAAACTATTCAAAATTTCAGCTACCGGTTCTCCAGAACTGGTCACAACCTGTTGAAACACATCTATGATTCGAAGTACAGTATATCTTCAATGAAGGAATGAGGAAATGCTGTAAATTAATATTTAGGATTTTTTTCAGTATCCAACAGAGTAGAAACCTTAAACAGTTAGCATCCAAGAAAAGCTCTCACAGAGAAGAAGGAGTCCATTTAGTTTTCAAAGCACCTTAAGATATGACAAGAAGTAACAGGTGGAAACTCATTAAAGGGAGATCCAACCTAAACTAAGGATAAATTTATTGACAGATAGTACAACTAATCAATGGAACAGCTTGCCTCCAGAAATTGTGGGTGCTCAATCACTGGAGGTTTTCAAGAAGAGATTGGACAATCAATTGTCTGGAATGGTATAAGGTCTCCATGGGATTTATCTAGAAGCTCCCAAATGTCCACTCCAACCTTGTTATTCTACAGTATGTTCTAAGACATTCTCCTTATCCTTTATCAATTCATGATGAATATATATTGTAACATAGAAGTAAACCATTGTTATGTTGAAGGTAATTGCAATCAGAATTTATATTTGCTAAAATATTGCTTATATTTTTACATTAATCAATTTTGCTATCATTTCATTTAACTTAAATACATGCAGTGGTACCTCGTGATATGAATGAACCCCCCGTAATACGAACATTTTGAGATACGAACCCGGAGTTTGGAAATTTTTTGCCTCTTCATACGAACTTTTTTCGACTTACGAACCCACCGCAGATCGCAAAATGGTGCTCCGCTGGGCGCCGCCGCCCAGCTGTCACCTTTTGAAACAGCCAGGGGGCTTCTCGGCGTTCTCCCGAACCCGAACTATTGCCGAACTTTTCGGGTTCGGGTTTCGGAGGCTGCCGAGAAGCGCCGCCGCCCACCTGTCACCTTCTGAAACAGCCGGGGGGCTTCTCGGCATTCTCCCAAATGCCAAACCCGGAGGTTCGGCAAAAGTTCAGGTTCTGGTTCAGGAGGCCGCCGAGAAGCGCCCGGCTGTTTCAGAAGGTTACAGCCCGGTGGCGACGGCCGGCAGAGCGCCGTTTTTGCGATCGGCATAATTGTTTTCGGCCAATCTGGAGGCTGAAACGGAGATGGGGAATTCCCTATTGGGGAATCCCCAATAGGGAATTCCATGGGCAGAGCTTTGATGTCAGGACGACGTCCTTCCTGGAGGCCACGTTTCAGCATGCATTAATCGCTTTTACATTGTTTCCTATGGGAAACATTGTTTCGTGTTACGAACTTTTCGCCTTACGAACCTCCTTCCAGAACCAATTAGGTTCGTAAGACGAGGTATTACTGTATATCAAAATGACTGTAGAATTTACAGATTTCATTCAAAATGTAAAAATGAAACAGAGGTTGTGAGATTCTGAAAATAAAAGCCCTTTAAATAATGTGGTTATTTCTATTAAAAGGAAGTGAAGCATATGTTTGTTACTGCCAAGTTGATCTCATCGAATTTCAGAAGCAAATTTTCTTCATAATGCTTTATTATGTAAATATGACACTCAGGAGTTCAGTTCTCACACTGCACTGAAAACATATCCACCACTGTGATTCAGTGTATAATATAAAGTCTGCTATGTGCCTTTTATTACTAAATGACTATGCTGAATGGACTTGATGCATTTGTATTTTTTGCACAGAAATTATTCTTCCCTTTTCCTCTTTAAATTAATATTCTATCTTTGACCTTTAGACCATCAACTGATGAAGGGAAGAAATGCTACTACCTAACAATCTCCTATGTCTAAGAAGTAGAAATAATAGCTGCAAAATTATTTCATTTTGTGTAAGATTCCTTGGCAATCATTATGTATTTAAAGTTGGGGATACAAATCAAGTCAGTAAATAATCTGTGGTTAGATTGTGTCCATTATTATTTGACTAGTGACAGGCTTTTCTGTCAGCTAAAGTGACAAAATTGCTCTTATAAAACAAACAATATCCATTCTTTGTGGTTCTTGATGCCTACTTATTTGCAAGCATTTGCTGGGTGACACAATCTTAGTAAGATACTTTGTTTTGTACTGTCAATGAATTAAACACAAATTTGTGCAAAAAAAGAGCACAAAATAAATGTGATAGCAAACTAATTAATGGAATAACAGATTTGATAAGAGCTGAAGGATCCTAGATGGTTCTAAGCAGTCAATGTATCTGAACAAGTTTTAATCTTCTGGAGCAAGATGATGATAATTTATTTATGTTCTATGATTAATATGATGCTCTTCTATTTCTGAAATCATATGTTCTCAATATTCTGTGATGATTTAAGGTAGATTAAACAATTTACTTCCTACAAAGGTGCTATTTATTTACACAATTATTTTCAAAATCTTGTAACAAAAATCCTAGTATTCCAAATTTGTCCCTTAATTGTTCATAACATTCTTGAATTAAAGTCTTATATAGGTTTTTATCATTTATTTCCAACTCTTAAATTTATAGTTAATTTTTCTCTTATTCTGGAATGAAGGTAAATTTACCAAGTGGCTTTGCCAACTTGTCATTTTGAACATCTCTATTAGTTTTAATATATACTACTAAAAAAAAGGAACACTCAAATAACACATTATAGACCAGAATGAATGAAATACACTCATTGAATACTTTGTTGAATGTGCACAACAGCATGTGAAATTGATTATCAATCAGTGTTGCTTCCTAAGTGGACAGTTTGATTTCACAGAAGTTTGTTTTACTTGGAGTTATATTGTGTCGTTTAAGTGTTCTCTTTATTTTTTTGAGCAGTGTAGTTAAAAAAAATAATTTCCAAATTTCTGATCAGTTTCTGATCAGTGTCCTTTAAAAAGTTCCATCCTGGTGATCAGACTTACGAGAGACCACCATCTTTCAGTCTCCTCACAAGAATCTGGACCTCATAGGGGCCATTTCTTGCCATCTCATTATCAAGAGTGATTCTGTGAGATCGTTCTATTTGCCATTCCTTCAGTCATGGCTGTGAAGTAATCTCTGCTCATTCAGAGACATGTTTAGCTTGGCATTCCTCACCTAGAAGTTTCAGCATGTATTTTCAATTATAAAAACAAACGGAATAGATGAAACGTTTAAACTATTCTAAACATAATGGGAAGAACTTAGAAAATGCATGATAATTAGCATACACAGCCAAGTGGAACAAATTTCAAAATGTTCATGTTGCTTCCCCTACATTTACTTTCTTAAATATAAGCCAGCTGAACTAAAACACTGCATGATAGAGTTCAGTCATAAATAAATGACACAACAGGTGGTAGCTAAGCAACTAAGCATCTTTCCTGATCCCAAAGAAATGGGGTTAAACCTTGTTAGCTCTTGAAGGAGAGATCACTTAGGAATCCTAGAACTGGAGCATAGACTAGAAAGGCAAAGGAGCTACATACTGTTACCAAGAAAACAACATAGAAAATTTCACAATCACCAGGACTCAAGTTTAACTCAGGGTATTTCTACGTAATTCAGTAAAACATATATTTTTTAATTTTATATTTCAAATTTCTGTTCTGTTTCCAGAAGTGGAGTTGCATTCTGGAAGATATGCACAGGCCTAAAAGCCTGCAGAGGCATTGGTGAAATCTATTTACCTTCCCTACCGGTTCAGAAGCAGGGTGTATGGGGCATACTGGTAGTATTCCACCACTGTGGATAGGGAAAGTTAAAAGGAGGTGGTAACGTGTCATCCCTCCAGTGCAAATCACATGTTTTATATACCTATATCCAACATCGGGATACACGCACAAAAAGTTGTAATATTATATTAAGATGCAGGTATCATCATTGTAGGTGCCAATGTGTAGAGCAGTGTTTTCCAACCGGTGTGCCGTGGCACACTGGTGTGCTGCGAGACATGGTCAGGTGTGCCGCGAAGAAAGCAGCTCAGCTTCTGGTCTCGAAACTTTTTGCAAAGAGCAAAAAGTTGTGAGAACGGAAGCTGAGCTTCCTTCTTAGCGCCTTCCAAGTTTTCCGGCAACTGCAGCGCCCCGCCCGGCTGGAGCTTCCCTGGCGGCTGCAGCAGGTGAGCTTTGGTGCCTGGTGGGAGGGTAGTGGCAGCGGAAGGGCGGCGCGCAGCGGGAGGGTGATGGCTGGTGGCAGCGGCAGCCGCAGCGGGTAGTAGCCGTGGGGCAGCAGCAGAGTGGTCATCTGTGAGGCGGAGCTCCAGAACAGAGGGACAGACGGCGGCGGCTGGACATGCTAGAATTGCGTGGCTGGCACTTGCCTGCCGCCACCAGTGCCTCCGTTCCAAAGCTCCGCCTCACAGCTGACGACCTTGCCGCCGCCCCACGGCTACTACCCGCTGCGGCTGCTGAGAGAAAGAGAGAGGGAGAGAGGGGGGGAGAGAAAGAGATAGCAAGAGAGAGAGAGGGAGAAAGAGAGAGTGAAAGAGGGGGGAGAGAAAGAGAGAGGGAGAGGGGGAGAGAGAAAGAGAGAGAAAGATAGCAAGAGAGGGAGACAAAGAGAGAGGGAGAGAGGGGGAAAGAGAAAGAGAGAGAAAGAGAGAGAAAGAGAGGGAGAGAGAGAAAGAGAGAGGAAGAGGGGGAGAGAGAAAGAGATAGCAAGAGATAGCAAGAGAGGGAGAGAGGGGGGAGAGAAAGAGGAAGGAAGGGAGAGAGAAAGAGGGAGAGAGAGAGAAATAGAGCGAAAGGGAGGAAGAGATAGATTTTTTTTGTCCAAACTTTTTTTTACCCACCCCCCCCGCTCAATGTTCCCCAGGATTTTCTAAATGTGAATAATGTGCCGCGGCTCAAAAAAGGTTGGGAAACACTGGTGTAGAGGGCTAAGGTAGGATGGATTTCTCATTTAAAAAAAAGATAGATGGCCTTAACGTCTGACAAAATTTAATTCATTAGCTGGGCATTCAAGCAAGGCAGGCTAGAGAAAATTGGGGCTGGCAATTTAGCAACATCTTATCATGTTATCTGCACATGTTACGTGAACATTAAACAGTAAAGAGATGTATTTGTTAAGTGAGAATTAAGGTGTTGGCTGAACAAAACCAAGATATTAGTAGAGCTGCAGGTTTGGTTTTTATGGTGTGATGAGAAACTAATTATTGAAAAAAATTCCCAATTTTCATGTATACCTATTATGAAACAAAGCTAAATTGATTGGTAGACCCTACTATTTATTTCATGGATCTTATTTTCTCATATAAGTATTATAGAGACTGATTTATTAGATTGCCCTTTATCCAATTAGTTAAAACAAGTCTGGTTGAACTACAAATAGTACTTAATTTAGGACCAGTCATTTAGTGGCTGTTCAAAGTTATGGTTCTGGAATTCTGACATCTACACACATAGTCATCCTGTAGTCACATGATTGTTATCAGGTGCTTGTCAATCATCTCAATCATACAGCCAGTTACACGTTTCCATAGTTACATGACCACGGTTTATACGGTAACTCTTCTTTTTTTTGGCTATTTTCTGCCCTTTTTGGTTAGTTTCCAGCAAATACACCCATATGAATACATTAATTTATGTAACAACACTAGTGATCACTTAACAACTGCTATGACAATTCTTTTTGAAATTCCAAGTAAGTGATGTAGTGTATTATTCTCATCTGACCCACTTAGATGATTAACTTACTGATAAATTGTATTCTCCAACAGAATACAAAAGCTTCATTCAGGCACCCACTCTTAAAAAGCATATAAATGATCCTTTAAGCAATCTTTATTTATTTATTTATTTTTATTTATTTATTTTATTTATTCTTTGTCCAATATACAATACATATGAAAGAGAATAGACATTAAGTAATATATATAAAGATAGGAAGTAAGAGAAGTAGATGGGAAGGAGAGAATATATATGATAAAAGGGATAAGGAAAGACAATTGGACAGGGGACGATAGGCACATCAGTGCACTTATGTACGCCCCTTACTGGCCTCTTAGGAATCCGGAGAGGTCAATCGTGGAGAGTCTAAGGGAGAAATGTAGGGGATTGGGGGTTGACACTATTGAGTCCAGTAATGAGTTCCACGCTTCAACAACTCGATTATTAAAGTCATATTTTTTACAGTCAAGTTTGGAGCAATTGATATTAAGTTTGAATCTGTTGCTGTTGCTGTTGCTGTTGAAGCTGAAGTAGTCGTTGCCTGGAAGGACGTTGCAGCGTATGATCTTGTGGGCAATACTTAAATCGTGTTTTAGGAGCCATAGTTCTAAGCTTTCAAGACCCAGGATAGATAGTCTATTTTCGTAGGGTATTCTGTTTCGAGTGGAGGAGTGAAGGGCTCTTCTGGTGAAATATCTTTGGACGTTTTCGAGAGTGTTGATGTCTGAGATGTGGTGTGGGTTCCAGACAGATGAGCTGTATTCGAGAATGGGTCTATCTTCTTCCTGGAGGTTGGACTAGAAGACTTCCAAGGTCCCTTCCAGCCCTATGATTTTATGACTCTATCATGGAAGGTCAGGCCATGCTGTGTCTAGAGAAGTTGCTTCTGTGTGGGTCTGAAAAGTATTTCTGAGATAATTAGCAAGGGTGAAGGGTCCTTCCAAGCAAGCCACAGTTATAATAATGAGGAGAAATATTCCAATCTTTTGGAAGGTTGAGATTAATATATATATGTTATTTTACTGTTTTACAAATTGGCTGTCTCAGAATACAATGAAATTAAATAATGGGCAAAAGAAGATCACTTCAATCTCAATTGTCAGAAGATAATTGTTCTCAAGGATTAAGAAAGTAAAGGAATCTCTCCACATAAACCAATTTTAAGCAAAGTTTAAACAGAATTGATCCAGAAAATATTTCCAACTACATCACTGGAATTCACAAACTTGCAGATCACTGATGACACACAGAAAATAACATTAATGAACTTCCATCACCAGATGGTTTAAGGTTTTTCTAGTGGTCAAAACTGCAACAAATATTTCTAAACGTATATTTAGGCAGATGTATATTGTTTATGTTAATTGTTCAGCTGGCATCCTTTTTTTAAATACTGTCCTTTGATTTAGAATAGTTGATGGGCCACTTCTTTTTGCTTCAGTAAATTACAAGGACTTGAAGGCACTGTTGTGTAGAATGGATGTTGGTATTATCAATTGACTGGAGGAGAGAGACAAGTTTATTTGCCAATATTGGAGAGCCACAGAATTAATTTCTAGAGAAATCTGAACTTGCAGCACTCATACACAAGTTGAAAAAAAGCTATACAGGTAATCCTTGACTTATGACCACAATAGAGCTCAACTTTCATTTATGATATTTCTTGCCACAGTTGTTAAGTGAATCACTAAACTTTTTAAATTAGTAATGCTGTTGTTAAATGACTCTGGCTTGACAGAAGGTCATAGAAGGAGAGGTTTGGGACAAAGCAAACATCATAATTATGAACCAGTTGCCCAGCATCTGAATTTTGATCTCATGACCTTGGGGATGTTGCAAAGAAAAAACAGTCTTACAAGTCATGTTATTCAGTGCCGTTATAACTTTGAATGGTCACTAATCGAACTGTTGTAAATCAAGGGATTACCTGTATATAATGCATCCTTCTTTAAACTGTCAAATCGAGTCTTAAGGTTTCTGAGGCTCATGTTTTTAACTATCATGAAACACAAAGGAGATCCAAGTCTAGTTGAAAAGTGCAGACCATTCTCACTATGCTGCGTTACATGCAAAGTCATGGAATCAATCATAAACCAATCAATTACCATTCACCTAGAAAATAACAACCTATTCTCTAACAAACAATTTGGTTTGAGAAAAAAATTATTTTGCAACCTGCAACACCTTCACTGCAAAAACAAATGAACTACACATCTCAATCAGGGCAAATCAACAGATGCCATTTACATTGACTTCTGTAAAGGCTTCGACTCAGTGGTTCATGACAAACTACAGTGGAACCCCGACATAAGAGCTGCTCTACTTAAGAGCAACTCGAGATAAGAGCTGGGAGGGGAGAGATATTTTTGTTCTACTTACAAGCCCAAATTCGAGATACAAGCGCCAAGGAGCTGTCTCCTGAAGCCAAACGCTAACTTCCGCGTTCGGCTTCAGGAGACAGCTGCGAAGCGGCGCGCGTGTTTTAAAAGGTTGCAGCCGGCCTGAGGGGCTCGGGGGGGGGGGGTGCTTGCAGCTTTCTTTCTTGCTCTTTTTCTTTCTCTCTTTTACTTTCCCTTCCTCTATTTCTTCTTTTCTTTCTCCTTCCCACCTTCTTCCCTCCCTCCCTCCCTTCACTCATTCCTCTCTTACTCTCCCCTTTCATAAGTTTCCTTGCTTCCTTCCTCTGTTCCTGTCCCTTCCCCCTTTCTTTCTTTCTTTCTTTCTTTCTTGCTCTTTTTCTTTCTCTCTTTTATTTCTCCTTCCCACCTTCTTCCTCCCTCCCTCCCTTCACTCATTCCTCTCTTACTCTCCCCTTTCATAAGTTTCCTTGCTTCCTTCCTGTCTT